>NC_134855.1:86413471-87013471 GCF_049852395.1 Peromyscus maniculatus bairdii | reverse complement strand
AAACTTGGGAGTTTTTTATTTAAATAGTAAAAACTGGTAAACACAAGTAATAATGTCAATCATTTATAAAAGGGGCAAAACCTACATAAACAAAAGAATTGGTGAAATATTTGGCATTAGAGATTGTTGATTGTTGTCATTTTAATGAATAATTGCTGTGAGACAAGATCTATACCACAGGCTTATTTATATAAAACCTAATAATATATATGTGCCAACATTAATTTTTGCAACATTTCAGTGTTGTTACTATTTCTGTTTTCCAGAATTATGGTCAGAGAGCTCAACCTTCCCAAAGTTTTATGGCTATACTGTTAATAATGTATTTTCCACAACATCTTGTTGCATACCTTTGTGAAGGAATGCTTTTCTCGGTCTCTGTCTGTCTGTCTGTCTGTCTGTCTCTCTCTCTCTGTCTCTCTCTCTGTGTGTGTGTGTGTGTGTGTGTGTGTGTGTGTGTGTGTGTGTGTGGTGTGTGTGTGTGTGTGTGTGTGTGTGTGTGTGTGTGTGTGTGTGTGTGTGTCTAGACCAGAGGTTAACTTCGGGTATCATTCCTCAGGAGATATCCACCTAGTTCTTTGAAATGGGGATTCTCATGTAGACCTGATGTTCATTAATTCGGATAGGGTGGATGGCCAGCAACTCCCAAGAATCTTCTTGCTTCCCCATCCTGGGATTACAAATGTGTATCACCAAGCATCTTTTCCTTCTTCCCTCCCTCCCTCCCTCCCTCCCTCCCTCCCTCTCTCCCTCTTTCACTACCTCCCTCCCCTCCTCCTTTTCTTCCTTCCTTCTTTCCTTCCTTCCATATGTGTGTGGCTGTCTGTGCCACAGCCAGTATATGAATGTCAGAGGACAACTTGTAGTAGTCAATTTTTCTTTCCACTATGTGGGTCCAGATTTTCAAAGACAGGTCACCAGACCTCACTGGCTGGTTGAACCATCTCACCTTGCTCCAAACCTGACTTTTTTTTTAAGGATTTATTTATTTATTATGCATACAGTATTCTGCCTGCATATATGTCTGTAGACCAGAAGAGGGTGCTGGATCTCACTATGGATGGTTGTTAACCACCATGTAGTTGCTGGGAATCGAACTCAGGACCTCTGAAAGAACAGCCAGGGTTCTTAACTGCTGAGCCATCTCTCCAGCCCCCCAATCCTGACTATTATGTTGGTGCTTGAAAGTGAACTGACACTTCCACTTGCATAGCAAACACTCCACTGACTGAATTTTCTACCAAAATAGAAAATTATTTTCTAAAAGCCATGAGTATCATTAGATACCAATTTTAATTTGGGAAATTGGCTTTGAAGCATCACTTAGAGCTGTGTTTTAAAACATAAAATCATAATTATTACTGACCTTGTGGGCAAACAAGACATTCTAGTACAGATGAGTAAATCAGGAGAAACTGGAGTTAAGGAAGTACAGGTCATGGTTATGGAATTTTGATGGCTTAATGTGGCTATGAAAAGGAGCATTTAAGCAAGGAAAATGGTACAGCTTTCGAGGTTGGGTTTGCAGGATACAAAAAGAGCATGTTACTCATGCTGGGAGAATATAATTGGAAAATCTGGCCATTCTATGCTTTTTCAACGATGACAGCTAAATCAGCTTACATAACAGCAAAGGGGAACCTACCCACCTGGTTAGTTTTTAATGCAATTTCCTGAAAGTTGTGTCTTCCTACACACTTCTTCAGAGTAACTTCAACCTATTCCACATAGTAGTTTTGCTGCAGCTACAGTAAATACAATAGCTCTTTTTTTTCATGGTAATTTTCTGTTCTTTCTGGCCTACTGATTTTGGAGAAATTTTGATCTTGTTCTTTTGTTCCCTCTCACAGATGTGCAAAAGTTGTACTCATCTTGTCAAGGGCTTGAGAAGAGGATGTGGGCAGCCCACGGTGAATACAATGAAGGTAAGATTTGGGGTTGAAGTTTTAGGTGCTGCCACCAACTCAAAGCCCCAACATAATATGGTAGCAATTTGGGAAGTTTTACTCAGTGTGAAATTCTAAAATAAAAAATTACTTTTACATTTCATACATATAATGCTATATAGCTTATAGAGTAGATTGCAAAACAAGTTCGCACCTGCTGTTTAATTATTTCCTCACAGCCTAAAGTTCTAATGTAATTTCCTGAACTTTTAAACTTTTAACACAAGATTGTATACAAACATTATTGGTGTGTTCATTGTTAAAAGATATTTTTATATCTGAAAATAATACCATCATCTCTATAGCAAAGGATAATCAGCAAAGACTACTGAATGAATCATGTATTATATATATATATATATTACAAACTTTAATATAAGAAAATGTACATTATATGAGGTCCTGGTTCAATTTATATGCATGACTACATACTATCTATATATAAAAGATCCAATTTCCCTATAAAATATTTGGAAGTTAACCATATGTAAACCCATAAAACTAAAATATTATTAATTAAAAGCATATCTAATGCACACCATTATCTTTCTGAAAGTCCAATTCAACAAGTAAACAAAGTTATTGTTTATTAATAGAACTAAAGAATAAGTCACTTGAATGTTATAATCAAGGGGCCTGAAGAGGTGGTTCAGTGGTTGAGAGCACTTGATGCTCTTTCATAAGACCTATATTCAGTTCCCATCACCCACATGGTGGCTCACAACTACCTGTAACTACAGTTCTAGGGAACCCAATACCCTATATATATACATACATGCAGACAAAACCCCTCATGTACATAAACTAAAAATAAATATGTCATTTTTTAAGTGATAGAGGTCAAGTAAGAAAAAAAATAAAGTAAAATGCAAGCAATGATGATTTCTGTCAGGAAAATACTTCACAGAAGTCTATATTCAAATCCAAAAATACCCACTGTTTAAAGAGCAAATCAAGAGAACTACATTTGACAATAATAGTCAAATGATGTCAGCTTTCCAAGTCACACAGATAATTTACCTTATCTTGGTTCTGGGTTTGACCAAATCCAGAGGTTTGTTTGTTTGTTTTTTGTTTGAGTTAGGGTTGTGTAGCCCTGGCTGTTCTGGAAATTTCTTTGTAGATAAGGTTGGCTGCAAACTAAAGATCTGTCTGTCTCTACATCTCAAGTGCTGGGACTAAAAGCATTCACCACGACCAGGCAAACAGAGTCTTTAGATTAAAATATGTTCCTAGTGTATCCTATAATGTGTTTGTTTTGGCAATATATGTACTAGGTTCACACTATGAATGTTAGTGTCCCAGGAGTACTCTTTTCCATAAGAATCATTTTATTAGTAATTCATTGATATTTATAACAAATCCTATAAACTCAGTTATTAGGACTCTACTTTTGTAAAAACAAAAGTATTTGTTTCATTTTTCTAAACTTTTCATCTCTCTCTCATGTGTGCTCGTGTGTGTGTGTGTGTGTGTGTGTGTGTGTGTGTGTGTGTGTGTGTGTGTAACTGATTCATTCCTTCACTGTCTAAAGCCAGGTCAAAGTCTTTCAGTCTGGCACAGCCTAGAATCAGGTGGGAAGAGAGTGTCAATGAAGGATTGCTTAGATCAGGTTGGTCTGGTTGGCCTGTGGGCATTCCTGTTCATTTTTTTCCCCAATTTTATGAGTGAGATTAGAAGACAAACCATGATTATGCATGGTACCATTTTATGGGCTTCGCCCTGAATTGTACAAGAATAAAGAAAGCCACCTGAACAGTAAGCATGCATGGTTTATTCTCTCTTTGCTCTTGGTTGTGCTGTGATTAGCTACTTTGAGCTCCTGCATTGACTTCCCCACAAGCATGGACTGTAACCTGAAATTGCAAGCTAAATAAACCTTTTTTTCCATTACAAAACTAATGGATTGTCTAGAATGTTGTGCAGAAATGTGAGAAGGCTCCCTGTTATCATAATAGAGAGAGAACATAGCCATCTACTTCACTCCTTTTCTTTTTCTCAGCCTTCATCTCTGTTACTTTCTTCATCTTCCAAAGCTCATATGATCTGGGATCTCCAAGGCTCCATTATATTATCGAATCCATCTTCCAAACCAAAACAGTCAAGGGACATAAATACAGAGCCAATATTAACATTTCTCTCCTCCTCTTCTTCTCCTGCTCCTCTTCTGTTCCTCCTCCTCCCTCCTATCCCACTTCCTCCACCTCTTCTATTTCTTCTTGTTATTTAGTGTGGTATAACTTTGCACTTTAGAGTCACAGTTAGTAATTGCTTGCTTTAATACTGAGTTTCATAAATCCATATTATCCTTTTTATATTTCACATATGATACTTGTACTTTCTCTGTAAATCTCAAGCAGGCTTTTAATTATGCTTTTGGAATAAACAAAGAGAAAGTTGTAGATTGTCATTCTTACATATGGCTTCTGGAAATTCCATCTAATTGCCCATCAGTCCGTACATGTTCATTTATTATCTGTTATTTCCTACGCTTATCTCTCAGTCTATAAAGATCAAATTCACCACAGCACCTTAAATTCCTCTTTGGTTATAGATTCCATTTGTTTACCACTCAAATTTCTTCAGCTGGAAACTTCTCTTCCCTTTGTTTTTTGCACTGTCCTGACGTCTTCCCTTCAAATTCCCAGACAGGGATCAATCTGAAGCTTAGAATATTAAGTTCTTTCAAAGACTTGGCCTCACCATGTGGGTGATAAGTATGGACCACAAAAAAATTGAAGAAAAAATCAATCTACACTTGACTTTAGAAGTGTGATGGATGAGTTGGAGTCAGGCTGGAAAAAAGGCATTATCTGTTCAATTGAATAGCCTTTTGTGATGTTTTAGACAAATACCCTCCTTTTTACAAAAGAAGCTGAAAGATTTGACTATGTGTTCAAACCCTTTAACAAGATGAAACATTGGTAGACCAGATTAAACAACTCCAAGCTCAGATTTGTATCAACTGGATTCTCTGCTGTAGGACCTTGACATCAAATAACTAGCAGCCATTTCTCATGGTTTCATTAAAGTTGTCATCTCTCACTGGAGGAAAAGTTATAAACAGGCCTGAACTGATAATAAATCACCAATCTCCTGCTGCTCACAAATAGGGTACTTTGTCCCAGGGTGAACACTAGATGGAGACACCAAAGTTTACCAGGAAGAGTTTCTCATTTCACACCTGTGGGTCTCATTGAGAATAATTATTGATAGTGACTGGACCCCTTTCATGGTAAAAGAATAAGCCATGGGCTGCAGATATAGCTCAATGACATATAGCATATGATTAGTATGAAGTACATACATTTGATCTATAGTAAAATATAAATGAAAGAAGTAATTGAAAATGTTACATAGTCACACTAGTACTGGGTAACATGTGTCTTTAGCTATTACCATACTAAAATTACACAAATGTGGGTGTGTGTTTGTGTAAATAACTGTGAGATGTTCTATAAGATAACCTAGCCAGGCTCAGAGCAGACTAGTTGACTTCAAAATTAGAACAGTTTCAATAATTTAGACTTATTTTAAGCTTCAAAGTTCTATTTTTACAGATACTGAGACAAAGTTTTGGTAAAGTTCTAGTCATGGAAATACCCTAGGAATTCACAGCACAACATTTCCTGAGATCTTTTAAGGTCAAGACTGCCTATGTCCTCAGCTGTTATCTGTTTGGAAACCAGAGACCAAGTATTATACTATATATAACCACACTAAAGGTACAATTTAGTGACACATCTCTTAGGAGAAATAGAAAACATAGCACATGATTAATACTTAAGAGGACATGACTAACTGGCATAGAAGAGTCAGAGAACAACCATGGTTTGCTTTAATTAAGTGTTAACTTTCTTAGTAAGGATAGAGATGTTCAGAAGACATCTTGTGTGGGCTAGTGTATTCAGACAATGAAGGGTCTTGGAGAACTAGACTAGTGAGCAGTAGGTGGAGAACAATCTAAAAAACTATATATATATATATATATATATATATATATATATATATATATATATATATATAAAATCAAGTGGGTACACAGAAGGGGTTGAAAGTAGGAAAAGGAAAGGGAATATGCTATAATTACATTTTGATTTTTAATGCAATTTTTTTTAAAAGAAGGTAACATTTTGTCTACTTTATACATATTATATATACATATATTAAATATATATTATATATACTTATATGTGTATATATATATATGTATATTGTCTGCGTGTGTGTGTGTGTGTGTGTGTGTGTGTGTGTACATTTAAGCTGAGAGTCTGTACTGATAAACAGAGTGGTATCTGGTTAATAAATCATTAGACTAGATGGTGAAATGCCTTTAATGTTCAGTTTTTTTCTTTTTTTTCTTTTTTTTTTGGTTTTTCAAGACAGGGTTTCTCTATGTAGCTTTGCGCCTTTCCTGGAACTCACTTGGTAGCCCAGGCTGGCCTCGAACTCACAGAAATCTGCCTGCCTCTGCCTCCCAAGTGCTGGGATTAAAGGCGTGCGCCACCACCGCTCGGCCTCAGTTTTTTTCATTCATACATATGCATAACTTTACAGAAATCACAATTATAGTAATGCATATTCTTTTGCATGTTCAGCCATTTCTCCTTTTTTCACTTTTGGCTTCTTCTCTCCATATCTTTTTCTCTCCAGCCATATTTATGTACCCACCTATGTTAACTAGTATCTAACTTTATAAATATTCTTCTCATTTGAATAATTGAATAGATTTCATGGTATGATAAATATGGAATAATTTGACACATTTCTGGACATTAATATTTTCAGTGTTTTGTAACCACAATCAATGATACAACAGACACCCTGTTATATGAGTCACTATTTGTTGGCTGTTTTGTTTGTATGAAATAGTCTTCCAGGACATTCTTGGTTAAAGCATATGCTATCACTTCAATTCCAATTAAGGCGTGAAGAATACTTTCCTTAACATCTATAAAAAAATTAAATATATGGCTCCTATCTACTTTCTTGCTAATCAGGATTTTCTCATCACACCTTTTATTTTACTGTTTTTATTTTTTATTTATATTTTATCCGACTAATATTTCTTTTCTCCATTTAAAATCATTTTCTTTGGAAAGATTAGAGTCTGTGAATGTAATTGGTAGACATTCTATGTTCTTGTTCTTAAAGCATCATGGAAGAGAGGATTTATTAAAGAACTATTAATTCATGCAGGTATAAGATTAGTGGGAGAATAGAGGCCTCAAAGGGGAAGCTGGAAGCTCAGAGGAAGGTCACATGAAGAGCTTGTGAAGCACAGCCATAGACCTGAGGTGGAGTCCTGATAAGGCACCAGGGGAGCAGTCAATAGAAAGGATGTGGCCTCCATACTTCCTGGTAAGCTGCAGTTTCAGAAGGACTAGGAGCTAGCCAAGTCAGAAGCAATCTGTCTGCAGCTGTTTCATTCACTATCTCTAAGAACAATTCCCTCCACGCTGCAGTGGTTTTGGTTTCCAAATGCCTTTCAAGACTTTTACTAAGTTTTCATTCTTTTCTGAATTGAAACCATACAAGGAAGAACCTTCCAGAAAACACAGTAGACTGTAGGTGGTACTCTGGTTATTCCCCAACTCACTGGTGTCTGACAGTGTGCTTTGTAAACTATTTTAAAGAAAGAATATGGAATGTGTAGTGGAATAGACACAGACCAGAAGTCATAAACTACATCTAAAGTAAACATAGATCATACATATCATAGTTAAGTAACCGGGAAAAGCAATCTGGCACTTTGGGTGTTTACTTTTATCTATTATTTAAATGTTTAGAGAGCTATTGTCCCTCATTATATTTGCAATTATTACAGTTTTTTATTTACCTAACATGTTGATATTTATATTGAAAATTGCATGGCTTGCTACTTAAAATATGTGATATTATATCTTATTTGTGAATTATACCTGTTTTCTTTAATATTTTACAATTTGCAATGTAAAGTTTCCCTTCTCTGTGAAACAACCATGCCATCTGGCTCCAAAACATAGAGCAGTTTAAGATTAGTTATTAGGAGCTATGCTAATCGTAGGGCATAGATAAAGATAATCCTCTATGGACCTGAACAGAGGGATAAATCTATTATTCTCACTTTTGAAAAGCTAATTTTGAGACTTCTAGGATGCAAGGGGTCATACAGCTATTGTTCATAGACAAGATGGCCATCCTTTGGTAACCAGGTTTTTTACTTTCCTTATGATCTGTTGGATGGGTCCCCTGGGCTGAATTATTATTCCCAGAGCCATCAGAAAACACCAATGAAAAACAAAGAGATGTCTACTCTGATCTCAAGATCTGTTCTTAAGTAGGTTTTTTGTCCTTCTCTTCAGCTCTCTCTCTTCTCTACTGATGAGGACAACTGTGTTAACAACCTGTGATCTGTAGTTAAGTTTCACCATTGTAGAATAAGGTTGGAAGAAAGTGTCAGAGGCTACATCAATCATTTGGAGTTTCAATCTGAAAAGCTTCAACATTCTAAGCAGGCCTATCTGAAAACTTCTCTCAATTCCTCCATATCTGCCTCGGGTCTTACAAGCAGGAGACCTGTGCATTTTGTGGGACCACATCTGCTCAACCTTTTCTTTATGGGGGGAAGTGACACTGAACCCTATTTCAGTGGGAACCTATTGGAAGACTGCACAGTCAGTAAAGGGCCTGGATAGGAAGGAGAGGATGTTACAGTGGTGGAGTTTGGGCCTCTAGCCTCTTCTCTGTAGGAAGAGTTTGGGTCCTGGTGTGCTCAGTGTTAATTTTGTAGCTAAAAGGACTGAGTCACTTTTACATAAGCGAAAAGGCTTCAGATTATCCTGCAGAGAGTTTAGAAAGCCTGCACACAGGAGATCTATGACCACTTCCCAGCTTTAGGACAGAAGCCATCTAACTGTTGAATCATATTATGACTGATATTTTTGTCAGAAGGTCAGGTTTCCTCAAATTTCAATTTACAGTCAGATTAAACTGTGGTACAATAAAATACGAGATATGTCCCTGCAAGGTTGAGAATCAGAGCATCCAAAGAATCCTAAGATGCACTCCAGAAGATGGGGTCTTGTTCAGGGTGGTTCCACTTGAAAAGCGAAAGTAAAGGTGACCTTTTAAGAGAAGGGCATTATAGCACATTATGTAAAGGAGAGAAAATTAGTGATTTTCCCTTCTTCTAAAGCACTTGTATTTTTCTGTTTCATGTAACACATCTTTTGAGAGAAAGCATTTCTTTCACTTTCTCTTCTTCCTTGGCTTAGGGTGTCCCCACCACTGGCCTCTTGTTGACTCTT
The DNA here is from genome assembly GCF_049852395.1 of Peromyscus maniculatus bairdii. Taxonomy (NCBI): domain Eukaryota; kingdom Metazoa; phylum Chordata; class Mammalia; order Rodentia; family Cricetidae; genus Peromyscus; species Peromyscus maniculatus. The sequence continues at coordinate 87,004,236 of NC_134855.1, read as the reverse complement.
GGCACTCACAGTTTGAGCTGACAGGAGAAGCTGCCCCTTACTTGAGTCTAACTCAGAATTCTCCTTGTCTGTCTTCTCATCTTCCCTCATAACTCCTGAAAATACTACGAACTCTGACTCTCCTGATCTTAAAAGCCAGAAATAATACCTTCTAACTCAGTGTCTGAGGTGGCTCTGAGCTCTGCCAATTCCTGTGTTCTATCATCCATTATCTTTTTTTTCTTATCACACTAACTTCCTATTTTCAGGGGGTTTTTCTCCTTAGTAGTATAATTTTCTTTCCCTTCTTTAACACACTTCAATCTTCCCAGTTCTGTCCCTGTCATTCCCTTTTCATTCCCGACAAGCCCATGCATCCTAAGAGGAATACACTTTAATGTACCGTGTCCCTTCTTTGCCAAACACATGCTACATTCTCTACATATTCTTCTCCTACTAAGTGGTTTCCCATCATCTCATGTTTTACATGTATATCATTTTTATTTCTGATTTTATAAAAATAATTTCTCAAATTCTAGCTCCACTTTGTATTCTTTATAATTATTTTCTCCAGTGTTTTTGTTTTTGTTTTTGTTTTTCCTGATGTTATGAGGTTCTTTTATAGACATATCTCCTCCATGCCTTCTCTGGGGGATTCCTCACTATGCATAAATCCCATGCCTTGTCTTTTGCTTTTCTTACTTATTTAGACTATTTTTCTGAATTCAGAGCTTTCTTTTTCAAAGACTCATTTCAGCTCTTTCCTGGACTAGAGGTAATCATAATACCTCAGTAACATTGTTCTACCTGCCCTAACTTGATTGTTCTGTTTACTTAGCATTATATTTTCCATTCCCCTATCAAAACTGTACACAGAATACAGACCCACCTAATATGTGATGTTTTAAATAGGAATGTTCCACATAGGCTAATATATATGAATGCTTAGTCATTGACAGAGGGTGGGGGGACATGGCACTTCTTGAGAAGAATTGGAAGGTGTAGCTTTGTTGGTTTAGGTGTGGACATGTTGGAGGAAGTGTGTCACTGGGAGTGTGCTTTGAGGTTTCAAAAGCCAGGCCCAGTGGCTTTCTCTCTTCCTACTTACTGCCTATGGATCCAGATGTAGAAATCTCAGTTATTTCTCTAGCATGATGTCTACCAGTATAACATCATGTTCCCCACCATGATGATAAGAGACTAAACTTCTGAAACTGTAAGCAAGCCCCAGTTAAATGCTTTATCTTGATTGTTTCCTTGATAATAGTGTCTCATCACAGAAACTGAACATTGACTAAAACAAAATTGCTACCACTGAGTGGTGTAGCCATAAGTGTTCTCAGGTCTTGCCTGGCCCCAGGGTCCTACAGCCTCCTTTAAAATAATCATTCAGAGGCTTAATATTATTTACAAATTGTATGCCCTATGGCAGGCTTCTTGTTAGCTAGCTCTTATAACTTAACCCTTTTCTTTTTTTATTTTTTCTTTTGAAATTTAATTTAATTTTACATATCAGCCACTGATTCCCCTGTCCTCTTTCCTCCTGCCCCGCCAGCCCAACCCCCATTCCCATCTCCTCCAGGGCAAGGACTCTCCTGGGGATTCAGCTCAGCCTGGTAGATTCAGTCCAGGCAGGTCCAGTCCCCTCCTCCCTTCACCCAGGCTGAGCAAAGTGTCCCTGCATAGGTCCCAGGCTCCAAACAGCCAGCTCATGCACTAAGGACAGGTCCAGGTCCCACTGCCTGGGGGTCTCCCAAAACACTTCAAACTAATTGATTGTCTCACTAATCCAGAGGGCCTGATCCAGTTCCATGGGGGATCCTCAGCTATTGGTTCATAGTTCATGTGTTTCCACTAGTTTGGCTATTTGTCCCTGTGCTTTTTTTCAATCATGGTCTCAACATATCTCCCTCATACAATCCCTCCTCTTTCTTGCTGATTGGACTCTCAGAGCTCCACCTGGGGCCTGGCCATGGATCTCTGCATCCAGTTTCCTCAGTCATTGGATGAGGGTTCTACCACGACAGTTAGGATGTGTGGCCATCTGATCACCAAAGTAGGTCAGTTTGGGCCTTCTCTCACCCATTGCCAGTAGTCTACTGTGGAGGTATCTTTGTGGATTTATGGGGATCTCTCTAGCACTTTGCTTCTTTCTATTCCCATGGGGTCTTCATTTATCATGGTCTCTTATTCCTTGTTCTCTGTCTCTGTTCTTGTTCCAGCTGGGATCTCTTGCTCCCCTAAGCTCTTTTTCCCTCAACTCTCACCCTTCATTAGAGGTCTTGGGGCCAAAACTCAACCCATTTCTATTAATCTATAAGTTGCCATGTGGCTGTGGTATTACCAGTCTGAGGGCATCTTGCTGTTCTTTAGGCAACAGCTGGCATCTCTCCTCTGCCTCTCCCTTTCTTCTTTCTTGGATTTCCTGCCTGGCTATAACCTGACTCGCCATAGGCCAGAGCAGCTTCTTTATTAACCAATCACAGCAACACATATTCACAGCATACAGAAAGACATCCCACAATAGAGTGGCATATTGCTGTGATAAATCCAATCATGTTGTTAGTTGGAGGAATATGAAAGTCTTTGGGATTTTGGACTAGAAAATTGTTTGGATACTTTAAGCATGTCTTAATGGGCCATACTAGTAAGAGCATGGAAGACAGTGGTGCTGAGGTAGATATGAAATGTGGGGACCCAGCAAAAGAGTTTCAGAAGAGAAGAATATTAGTAAGTGGTCTAGGGGGTTCTTATGATATTTTGGTGAAGAATGTGGTAGATTTCTACCCTTGTTCAAAAAATCTTCCTGAGGCTAAATTGAAGTTTGTTAACTTATGGCATAAGCAGAGGAGATTCCAAGACGGCCTAGTATTGACTCTGGTGTATGGTTTTTCAGTTGTCACTCTTATGTGGATTTATATTGAAAAGGAACAAACTGAGCAAAGAAAAATACAAAATACAAGGTTTGAGATTAAAAGGAGCACCAGGAAGTTTAATAGAGGCAAATCCAGTACTCAAAGAGAAAAAAAAGTATGAAGAAAAGTCTGGTGTTAAATGGAATAAAGGGATTGGTTACCTCAGCACAAGACCTCTCACAACTAAGCTTCCAACTTATGATAAGTAATTAAAGAAAAGCTTAAGCAGTGAAGAAAACTATCGAGAACAAATATATATGTATATAAATGATGTATATATAATTGAAAGAGGGTGCTATGTTCCAATGTCAGTAAGTAGGAGAACTTGGCACCTTCAGCCATGTTCTGGCTTTAGAGTCAAGGATACAACAAAGGGGTTGCGTAATCTCCTTCCACTGCTAAGGAAAGCTTCTGAAGCCAGGCCTGTATCAAGGGTATTCATGCATGGAATCACAGAGAGTTCACTGTGCAATGCTCTGGAGGTGAAGTCTGTATTATGTTGGAATGTCCAAGAGATGTTTAGAGATGCTAAAACCATGGGATATCTGCTGAGGAAAACCACAGACTTGATGTAGAAATAGACCAAGAGAGAGAAGGTGTGCCTGTCAACAAAGCTAAAAGAAGTTAGAGATTTAAGAGTGCTCTGACATCAGAAATAGAGATGCAAGATTTGTCCAGCTGGTTTTCAGTCTTCCTTTGCTCTAATAGTTCCTCACTATGCTCCTTTACCTCCATTTTGGAATGGTACTGAATATTGTGTGCTATTAGATGTTAGAAGTATATGATCTGCTTTTTTATTTTTATTTTATCAAGAGTTATGCTTAAAAAATTACAATGACTCTCAGAAAAGACTTTGAACTTTGTACTTACAAACAGTGTTGATACTATGAGGAATTTTAAAATTGGATAAATGTCTTGTATTTGATATGGCTACAAACCTAAGGAGGCTAGGGAGTAGAATGTGTTGGCTTGAATAACAATGGCTCTCATAGACTCAAATATTTGAATGCTTAGTCATCATTGAGAAGCACTACTTTAGAAGGATTAAGAGGTATGGCCCTGTTGCAGTAGGCATGGCCTTATTGGAAGAAATATGTCACTAGGGGTGACAAAGCCTAAGCCAGGCCCAGTGGCTTCCTCTCTTCTTGCTGCTTGAAGATATGCATACAGAATTCTTTGCTGCTTTTCCAGGATGATGTCTACCTGTGTAACACTATGTTCCCCAACATGATAGTAAGATACTAAACCTCTGAAACTGGTAGCAAGCCTGAATTACTACCTAAATACTGGACAAATTTTATTAAACCTGAAATATATCTGTCAGATTGCCATGGGATAGCCTATTGAGGAATGTACCCTATCCATTAGTGGAGAAGGTTAATGGAAGGCTGCCTATTCATCTCCAGGAGAGAGATAACAAAGGGAACATCAGTGGGATGTGCTTCTCATTCTCCTTCTCAGGGGAGAACGTTTTCCTTCAGAAATCCTTTTTAAAACTACTACAGATAGTATTGGTGTTTTACAGTTGTCCCAAAGTAATTGACAGCCCAGTTTGATACTCTGACTTTCTGTCCCTGAATAACACTCCAACATGTATTTCCAGAGAAATTGAGGTTGTAGCTGAAGGAAAGGGGGAGGACATAAAGTTAGGTAGAGGAGAGAGGTAGGGTCTGGGAGATTATGGGAGGAAAAAAAGCATGGTCAAAATATATTGTATGAAAAATACTTTCAAAAAGCTGACAGAATCCAAAATGAAAAAAAAAAAAGAAAATAGCTTTCATAAATACATCTTTACTCTTTAGGGATAATATATAATTGATCTCTGAAGAAGGAGATACTTACAGTAGTCTCTGTTTAAACATGACAAGCCAGTCATAAGAGTAACACTATAATACTAATCAACTACTTAAAAATGTTATGTGCAAAAATATTTATTTACTGGGAAAATATCCTTGATACCTATTGATAAATGTAGACAGCAAAAGTACATTACTTTTGTAAAGGGTATATGTATATCTAGCTGTAATAATTACAAAATATAGCTAAATCTGCCTGAAGATAATATGGAATAAATGATTCTATTTTCTTTTGGTTAGTGGTATTTTAATCTTATTTTCCACTAATTATAGAATGACATATGCTAGGTTGACTTTGTTCTACTGTAATTATTAAAAGTCTCAAATTAGAAAAATACTATATATTTTTAATTTAAGGAAGAGAAACTTGGTGTAGTGGTTTGAATGAGAATGGCCTCCTAGACTCATATATTTAGCTGAAGCAGGTATTGAGACACTAAAAGGGGTCTTAATTTTGTAGGTGCCTTCTTATTAAAGCATTGAGCAGAAGCATGAAATATGAACTTTCATATAATAAATTACCACGTTCTCTAATCTCACTCTCTACCTTCTCTTGATGCTATCTTCTCAAACAAATCATTTGTGTTTTTGTCTCAAATCTGCTGGGTAAAGATTAGAACTCAGGAGGCTAACCTCAGACAAGGTGAGGATATTGATTTTCCTCCGCTCCCTTTTCTTAGTAACATCTATTAGGCTTGTCATTTCTGAATGATGCTCTGAGCACCAGTATGGGTGTCAGCAAGGCTGGCCTGATTAATTCCATTGTTATACTGTACCTAAATCCAGGAAAAGGGGCTTTGGAGGAAATAATTGTTAAATTACACTTCATCCTTCCTAGTATGATTGCATATTCTTTTCAAAAGTTTGAATTCTGTCTCTAATAAAATATGGAGGTAAATGAGAATAAAAATTCATTTGTTACCTTAAAAATATAATTAAAACCTATAAATATTTTAATAGATTGCCTTTGTCTTTGATCAACAAGAGGAATAATTGCTAATACCACTAAATAAATACATTTCTGAAGAGACTTTTACAATTTTAAAATTCATTTATTTGTACTTTACAAGCATATGTAAAGCCTATGGAAAAAGGAACTACACTCACTGGTCTATGGAGATAGTTTACTAATCTATACTTAGTCCTGTGGTAATATAGTATATAGCCTAGTAAACTTGCCTGAGAATCAGAGAAGCAGAGCAGCCAACCACTAGTTCTTACCTCTATGAAATCCTCAGCCTAAATAGAGTTCCTGTTTCTTCACGCCTTATATACCTTTCTCTGCCCTGCCATATTACTTTCTGGGATTAAAGGCATGTGTGCTTCTGAAGCAAAGACATGAGATCTCAAATGCTGGGATTAAAGGTGTGTGCCACCACTGTCTGACCTCTATGTCTAATCTCATGGCTGGCTCTGTCATCTGATCCTCAGACAAGTTTATTAGGATGTACAATATACCAGTACACAATCCACCCTTGAGGAGACCACTTTTCTCTCTATTATGTCCTGGGGTGAGAGTTTTCTACTCCTTGCTGCTTGCAGATGAGTGTTTTACAAATTTCCTTTGTGGTTTCATTCACCCATTAATACCTTAAATAACTTGAATCTATAAGGGAAACCCTGCAAAGGAATATTCTATTAATGTGACTGTTTAGGCAACGAGAAACAGAAGGCAACTTTAATCTTAATTAAGGCTGCTGACTCAAGACCCAAGCAGGCAATCAGATTTCTCTTGATTCCCCCGATAGAGCATAGGATAGAGAGATGGAGAATACCTTATGTCTATGACAGCCATTTTGCAAGATTCAAAAGATAAGCGCCTTCTAGTTATGTAAAAATTGAAATCCTGGACACTCTGGGAGGAAGGAAGGGGCTGATATATTGCTTAAGGACAGAAACAGGTGGGGAGTTTTCAAGGGAAAGAGCTGAAGTAACAGTTCCTGCGGTCATTGACTAAAGAGAAGGAAAGTGAAATAATATCAAGATAAATATGAGAGATTTGGAGAAAGGTAAAGATGTATGTATGATTTAATGTATATTATTGGTTTAACTATCAGAATAAAAAGAGGGATGTATTGAAAGTAGAAGTCCTAATTGCAATTTGCTGAAGTAATTACTCTGGATATTTTTGGCCTGTTTCTTCATTTTTATATTTTGCAAAACATTGAAAATCATTGTCTATATTAGACAAATCATGATATTAACTGGAAAAATACAGAAAATAAACGATTTTCTCAAAGCATTAAAATTTGGAGAATGTTTTGAAACCAAGAGCCACCAGAAAAAAACAATCTACCACAGTTTGGTCTTCCTATTGAGGCAACTTAATGCACACTGCTAAACGTTTTACAACAGCGACGGTAGTCTAAAAATGCTTCACTAGATCACAGGAAGATTTCTTTTCAATAAGGCTGTTGTTCTAACTCTTCTTTGTTCACTTTTTACCTCTAATACATACACACTCTGTTTTACATGCACACACACACACACACACACACACACACACACACACACACACATTTTCCCTGCTTTTTTTGCAATGTCTTTCCTATCAACCAGATGGAGCTTAAATTTTCCCCAGCCCCTCACAAAGCTGTTTCTCTAGCAACCTTCCCTAAAAGACTGATTTCCAAACAAGCAAAAATGTTCTTTAAATCTCCTGCTAATCAATCTGGCAGCACAAACTCAAATGATTTTTTTTTTGCTTAAAAAGAAAAGTAACCAAGTATATATGAAGATGATTTTATCATAGCTATATTACAGAGGTGAATGGGATGATATTATTCTAAACTCATTGCTTAAAAATAATCAACTTGAAAAATCTCAGTTCATCTCCAGTTCAAACCTCAAACCATTGTATCCTTTCTTTCCTCCTGCTGGCAGCTGGTCAGTACATTAGTTGGAGGCAACCACTGATCATCCACAGAGGTTCTAGGAGGCTAGAGTGCTGTTCCTATGCCTGGAAGTGTCTTCTAGAAACAGAGGCTTTTATTTCCTTTCTATGAGTCTCATGATAATTAATTAAATTAGATGGTCACATCTCAAAGTTATTCCTTATTCCAGTAGTTTTGAAACTATTAAAAGCAAATCAGATCTCTAATCAAATCACAGTGACAAGGATTTATTGTGTGTTAGTTTCTTTCTATGATTCAGTTCCAAAATGTACTGCCTGGTTTTAGCCTCATGTGTGATGTTTGGGTTGTCTTAGAATCTCAATAGTTAGAGGGGATCTGAATGAACTATGAGTTCAGTTTTACCATCATTTTAACTTCAGATGATATAAACAGAGAAAAACAAACCAGTCTCAGGATGGTTATTTATTGCTCCTGGATTTGGTCTAATTGTCTTGAAAAGTAGCTGTATAAAAGTATTTCTGTTTACTTAAATTTTCAAATTATGACATATTACATCATTCTCCTCTTCTTTTTCTCCCATACATCCCTTCTTGTTCTCTTTCAAATCCATGATGTCTTTGAATATCAATTGTTACATGCATATATGTTTCTGCATATATGTATATGTGTATATATATATATATATATATATATATATATTTCTAAATATAACCTGCTCAGTCTGTCTAATGTTACTTGCATATGTTTTAAGGGCTAACCATTTGATAATGGATAACCAATTGTTCCCTTTCAAGAGGAAGACCATTTCTTAGCATTCCTTAACCGCCTGTAGGGTTGCGTTCTCTTGGGATTCCCCTGTCCAGTTTGGCATGCCCACTGGGTGTTGTCCTAATTCAGCTCATGTTTGACCAGTCATCTTCATGAGACTTTATGGGAATGTTTTCTGACATTAATAGGAGACACAATCTTACAGCAAATTCCCCTATCCTCTGCCTCTTAGAATCTTTCTCCCAATTCTTCAGCAATGTTCCCCAAGCCAGAGGTGTGGGAGTTGTTTTATAGATGTATCCCTTAAATTTATACTCCTTTAAAGATTTTTTTATTTATCTGATGTGAATAGTGTTTTGCCTGAATGTGTGTATGTGTCACATATGTGTACAGAGTCTTCAGAGACTATAATGATCCTCGGGGACTAGAGTTAAAGAAGATTGTGAGCTTCCAAGTAGGTGCCAAAATAGTCCTTCTGAAAGAGCAGTAAGTGTTCTTTAATGCCCTTCCCATCTGTTCAGCCACCTAACATGTGTTTTTGGAGACAATGGGTAGGTCTTTGCTAGATCTTCATTTCACAACAGACACACTTGAGTCCATTACCCGTGACATAGCATTTCGTCAGTGTGTGTGTGTGTGTGTGTGTGTGTGTGTGTGTGTGTGTGTGTCTACTACTCATTGCTCAGTATCATGGCATATTCTTCTAAAGTCCTTCTACTCAGAGTGGATCTCAGTAGCACCTGTTCTGTCTCCATCTCTGTTGACTTCTTACTTCCTCTCCGTTTTTGGTTCAGATTACCTCACAGCTTGCTACTGTAATATCAAAAGTACTCTGAGAACAGCCTAATTGATGCTATCCCCCTTATAAGTCACCTTTACAAACAGTAATCAACTGGAGCGTTAAGCTTCTGAGTTCTATAGACCTTGGTGTAATGGGGATTTCTTTCTTTGAAGCTGATCTTACTTACCTCTATAGTCTTTGAATCATGCAACCTGTACAAAGATAAAGGACATTTAATGGTAACTCCACCTATTTGAGGTTTTTAAAATTATGAAATAGGATTATTACTTTAAAACCTGCTTTTATTTGGACCTTAAACTCATTCTAAATTAATTAGTCTGACAAATCTTCAAATTCAGAAACCAACAGACCCTTTATTGTATATCTGTTCAATAATACTTTGCTTATCCTGTTCTGTGAGGAACTTCAGGGTTGGAGTCAGGAAGCTATGGTTATATGGGCGGGGGGGGGGGGGAGGTTACACTGGAATATTTGTGGAGCTGCTTCTTGTTCTGATTTAGCCACTGCTGTGTGGTCCTCCAAAAGCTGTTCCATTTCTTTGGGTATTAGGCACCTTCATTTCAAGTGCGGTTCCCATTTATGTAATAATGGGACTTACAAGCTGCTGTGAGCCTCCCTTTATTTATAATATAATATAAATTATTTTTAATTGCTTTAACACAATTATATTGTATACCATGGGTGATATTTCTTCAGCACCTGTTTGGAAGAATTAAACATTGCAGGATCACACACACACACACACACACACACACACACACACACACACACACACACACCACAAATGAAATCAAAGTAGCTGAAGCAGAAGAGAACTTTAAATGCAAACCTTACTGCTTATCTACTAACACAGACCATGGATGCTCTGGTGGCCTCCCCCACATTTAAATTTAAGAAGGAAAGAGGAAAACAGCCCTGCATCTGTTAGTACCCTCGTGTCAAGACAGATTCCAACTTCACCCTTCTTTATTTACAGACCAACTTCTAGGAAATTAATACTGGTGCCTGGGTGTGCTAAGGAGGCTCAGAGCTTGAAAATGAGCGCATTCATGGCAGCTCTAGAGCAATGCTTGGATCTATGCGTCGTCCTTAAGAAATTTCTGCCTCTCCCACATACACCAAACCCCTTGCAACACCCACCCTCACTGCAGCACGGAGAAACAGCCTGGATGTGGGGTTATTACAGAAGTAGCCACTGAGGGGAGCCGGTCGCGGGACTGCCCTCCCACGTTGCTATGACGATGAGACTGGCGGGCAGACAGCCTTCAGAGCTAAGTGCTGGCTAAAGCAGGTGTCAGATTGCGATGAGCTAGGTGGTTCCGGGATCACTCAGAGCCCCAGGAGTGTCTCCAGAAAGTCGGGCTACTATTCTGCTGCATCCCTCTCGGACAGCTCCTTAACTCCTTCGGAACAGGCAGAGTGAAAATGGTCCACCACTCAGGCTCCATTCAGTCCTTTAAACAGCAAAAAGGTCAGTGAGAATTCTCTCCCTGCGGGCACCACATCCCGATCCGATCTGCATTTCCTTGCAGTTATGTGGGAGCATCCTTTCCACCTGTGTGTTGAAGAGCTAAGGGACTCTGTAAAGTTAAGACCCCCTTTTATAGATGTTTCACCTGCCTAGGCGATGAGTCTGATATCCGGAGCCCCACAGAGCTCTGGAGGGAGCAGGATCTGTCTTGTCAGGACTTGTTTGTGTGTCTCTTAACTATCCTTCAGTGCATTGCAGTGAACTCTTTCAGCAGAGAAGGTCCCTACAGCACCCTAGGGTTTGAAGACTGAAAATTTGGGTGATATTTGCCCCAGTGTACGCTTCTAGTGACGCTTAAGGTTCACAAGAGCAAAATGCATTACTTTTGCTGAGGTAGGGAAGTCGTAGGATATAAATGATTTCGTGGAAAATTCCAGAAGTTGGCCGGTACCAGATGAAAGAACTCTGTAATTTCCTTAGAAAACTTTATATTTCGCCCCCATGTATGATTCTGGGTTTCCGGTTTTTATAGTTATTGAGTTTTTCTTCCAGGAACTTCCCAGCATATCATTTAGCTTTTACAAATTTCTCACTAGTTGCACGGTCAGATCAAGAATGATCATCACTCTTTGTTCTGTTTTCTTACTTATTTAAATGGATTTTCATAAAGCACATATTTTTTGAAAGACACAGATTCTGGGAATTTTATTGTCTGATGCATTTATTCAACACTACTGGAATTTAATGAATGAATAATGGTAAATATGTCACATTTGCTTATATGGTTGCTAACATGTAATTCTGTAGTATTACATTTGTTAATTAAAGTAATTATTATTACTCCTCTTCTGTCACTGCTAGTATTCCTTCTCCAAATGGTTTAGGGTAGATCTTTGGCTTTGTTTCTAAGCAAAAACCTTGGATAACCCCAGAATAACTTAGTAGGAATTCATTCTTCAGGCATAATATCATGCTGAAAGAGCTTTCAGTCGGGAATTATAATCTGCACAAATTCCCATGCTCTGGTGTCTTTTGAATATATGTTAGAATGGAGGCTGAAGTGAGAGACTGTGGGAGGAGACTGAAATTTGGGCTCCTATGCAGTTCTATTTAAGCTCAAAGATTTCCAAAGAAAATTCAAGAAGTTTCCTTTCTTTACATCATTAAACACGTATAAACATTAGGGACAAAAAGAAAGAAATAGAAACCTTGAAACTGCCTCATCTGGTTATGTTCTAACGCTTTGGGAGACCTGGATACTTGAAATGTGCCCCAGAGTATCCATGTTTTGATTCATGTTATATGTTAGGGAGCAAAGATTCATCAACTTTGAGATTAGTTGTTTTTACTCAAATGAGTGATAAACTTGTTCAATTCATGACATTTCATAATTTCCATTTTATAATGCACCATGAGCCAGTTATTTTCAAATCTCACATTTTGGCACACACAAGAAAAAAACAACTTTAGCAAAAACGTAAACATGACAAAATGGAGGTCCCCAAAAGAAGCAATAACTTTTAACTAAATGGTTCTAGTTGTGTTTTTTTTAACACCACTTTCTTTATCTGTTTTCCCCCTCCAGTCCCTCTGTCTTCCCTTCTGTCAACCCCTCCATGTCCCTTGTCTACTCTCTAGCTGATAGCCTGTTTTTCTTTATTATTGTTATAAGCAGACATACTCGTGTGTGTGTATTATGAATATACACACATTGAGTCTATTTTTATTGTTTGTGTGTTTATAATTCAGGACTGACCTCTCTGTATTAGACAACCAATAAGGGGTGCACCTCTGGGAGAGGATAATTCTTCTCCCAGCAGACATTAGTTGCTTATAGTTCTTTGTCTAGGGGTAGGACCCTGCTAGGAAATGGTAACTCACATTAAGGGTCAGCTATTTTAATTTTTTCAATAGGAAGAAGCATGATGACACTCTGTGTTCCCTCTGACCTGGAAGTGCTTTCCAGTGCTGCTCGCTGCAACCTAAAGTCAAAGGGAATTCTGTACTGAAATTCTAGAGTCTTAGATTTCAGTCTTGCCTTTGGTGATAGATGAAAAATTTTGGAAAGTGTTTATCTACTTATGATATTAATTTATGTATAATATGAAGACTGTTGATTTCTGACCTTCTGTTCTCCCTCCCTCTACTGATTATACATTTAATGTTAAATATATAAGCTAAGAGGTTTCACCATATTTCCACCCATTCACATAATATAATTTTGATCATGTCATCATCTTTATACTTTATCCCTCTTTCCTATTCTCCTTCCTCTTTCCAGTGTCTTCTACTTCCACTTTAGTTTCATATTTTTCTACTACCTCACCCTCAATTTCCACATATGAGAGAACACACACAATATTTGTATTTGTGGGAATGGGTTTCTAAACTCCTCCTCATGTCCAATTCCATTATTTTACTGTAAACAACATAATTTCATTCATCCATATAATTTGATAATTTCATTCATCCATAGATGGGCACATAGAGTAATTCCATGGCTTGGTTATTGTGAATAATGCTACAACAAAAGTGGGTGTGCAGGTATCCCTACGTTAAACTAACTTTTATCCTTTTGAATAGAAATGGTATGTCAGGATCATATGGAAACTTTATTTGGGAAACATCCATACTGGTTCCCCCTGTGGCTACATCTTTTCTTTTGTTGGATAGCACATGCAGTTAGCAATGTGAAGGCAAAGATTTTTTTCTTCTGATCTAGAAGAAGAAAGTCCTATTTTAATTTCATATTTAGGAAATTGTTTAGTTTAGTGAACCAATTGTGCCATTTATTTTTATTTTATTCAAGTGAATTCAATATCTGTTAAAAAGCATTACTGACCACTCTGAATTGGACAATCAACAAGGAGTCTCATTCATGGAAGAAGCTAATTCTCCTTTCCCCAGGAGTCACTAGTTGCCTGTAGATCTATGTCTAGGAAACACAGAATACACTGTCATCATGCATTAAGACCTAAATATTCAAGGATATTGGAGACATATGTAATTATATATTTGTTAATCAAATACAATCACTGATAATGCTTATTCTAATTAATAAAACCAGTGGAGATGACAGAATAGTTAACTATTAAAAAAAAAACAATTGTTAGTCCATAATCTCCATTACTTGATATAAAGCAGTAGTTTTCAACCTGTGGGTCACAATCCCTTTTGGGGAATCACATATCAGATATACTGTATATCAGATGTTTACAATGTGATTCATAACAGTAGAAAATTACAGTTATTTAGTAGCAATAAAATAATGTTATGGTTGAGGGTCACCACATCATGTGATAAAGGGTCACAGCATTAGGAAGGTGGAGGACCACTGATCTATATTTTTTTTCTATTTGTCCTGCACATTAATCTTGCATGTGCTACTGACAGCTTTAATATTAAGTTTGTTAGTGCTTACCTGAAATGAACATAATATCTAATGTACAGTATTATAATAGAACTAAAAATCTGTGTGACAGGTAGTTAGGATCCAAAATTTAGTGACCGATAAAAGACTAATTATTGTCATTTCCAGTCTTATCTATCTTTTTATTGACATAGTAGGCCAATATAAGATGGCCTCAGCTGTACACACACACACACACACACGTGCGCGCGCACACACACACATACACACACACACGCAGATTCATTTCTTTTTCTATTTTTTCTTCATTTGTTTTTGATTTGGGAGAGTATCTTATAAAAACAGTGGGCTCTGGGCATTAGAAAAACTTTTCTTTGTAATAATATCAGTTACAATCACACACTCTACCTAATTAATTCACTGTCCCCGAGGAAGTTTAAAAAGTTGTCATAAAGAAAATTCAGATGTACAATTAATTTCATACATTAAATATTGCAATGCAGAGAAATGGAATTTATTCCCTCTATATTCAATGCACATTTACATAGCTATTGTTTGCTTTGTGATAGTATCATTCAGAACATTTTCATTCCTGAACATCTTACAAAAAAATCAACAAACAAACAAACAAATACTCCTTTCCACTGAGAAGTTGATATAGTAAGAAATCTGAGATACCTGCTGAATCTATGAGAGTTGTGGACAAATCTGCATTTTTGTCGGGTTGATTTTTTTTTCTTGATCATGTCCTTTGTGTTTCTAAAAATATCAACAAGGTATGCTTAATTTTTTTCCATTTAAAATACTAGATTTTTTTGTGAAAATTTTTTTAATAGATTAAGACATTTTGAAAACGAGAATCTGCAGCAAATATGAGAAATACAGGTAATTTCCTTATGTATGATGTTTCAAGGGTACATTGGAGTGTTCATGATTGCAGACAACTTGGAGGACACACTTCTTATTACTTTAGCACACCTTGATTTAAACACAAGTTGGCAAATTAGAACCGGTTTCTGAGTAAAATCTGACATTGTTCAGTAGACTGATGTGTTGTGTTTCACTGAACTTATGATGGATTAATATGTCATACAGGCATGGATAAAAAAAAAGGGCAATGATAGTTCTGGCTTCTCATGGCTGTTTATTTAGCAATATACTACCAAGATATTCAGGGAGGTCATAGGTTACATCAAACACAGGCTGTCTCAATCATCTTGGACTTAATGATCAGTTAAAGCTGTGAGGGTTTCATTAAAAATCCTGTAAATGACATTTGGTTAAACACAAAAATAGTATTTTTTTAAACAATTCTCCAGAATCAGGCATTTTTGTACCCAGATTAACTATTTAATTATTATGGCTTTAATATTTATATGAAGATCTGCAGGCTGAAAATAACATGCATTCTCTTTTTCACTAACTAAATTGTTACTGCAAGTACCTATCTGCAAGCCTCTTCTAAATTCAACTTTGTGCTCAATTCCTGCTTCATGACACACAGAGGAATGCTTCTGGGGAATTACACCTACTCTCCAAACCTCTGCTTCTCAAACTTCATGTTTCCTTGGACAACATCTTCAGTATCAAAATATTCCTGTACACTTTAGAAAACAAGAAAAAAAAAGAACATAAATATATTGAGAGAAATCTTTTCACCTTTGTGCACTAATTCCCACTGGTATTTCCAGACTGGCCTTTTATTTATGACTAAGGAAAGAAAGACTGTCTCTTGTAAAAAGAATCCTAAGTTTTGTGAGTCATAGGTGAAAAGTTGAAGTGAAAACCCTGGTATGACTGAATCTGATATCCAGTAAAAATTTGAGTATGTATACCTATGTGTGTGAGAACTGTGGCACCTAAGGGCCCTGCCATCAGACTGGATCTGTGACATGAAATACTTTAATGTAGAGTAAAATAAAATTGATTATGGGGCCTGTGTCTTTTCTAGGAAAGATACCTTTTTGTCAATGCTCTAATTATGATGGGCACATATCTCAACAATTGTGTTGAGAATCTGTGTTCTGGTAGCTAGTCTTGCAAACAAATACAATGGCCACCCCATTGTATCAAGTAGGTGTCATGTCTCTTGTTTAATACTGTTACCTTCTAAGCCAAGAGTTGACTTAAATTGCATAGGCATTCATGGTAAGATTAACAGTTGTGGGTGCCATTGTAGGGACTCAAATATGATTTGTTACAGAGTTCCAACTGTGCCCACACAGAACACTTAAGAGCCAACAAAACTTTCTTAATAAATGATACCACAGTAATAAGGACCATACTCTTAATATCAAATGTGTTTTCTCTGAGATAGAAGACAGAGGTATGACGTCTGGATAATTCCCAGTCCATGATGCAAAAGTAAATGATTAGTAGCTGGAGTCTTTCTATCTTTGACTGGGATTTTTGTATACTCTCCTCCAATAATGGAGTCAACTGGAGTACAAACAACATGTCTCCTGTCCTTGGCAAATCTTTAAGAATGGAGCCTCAGGGCTGGTAGCTGGTGCAAAAATGAGTCCCTCTGCTTGTAGACAGTGATGGAATCTGGTAAGCTGGACTACATGGGTGGATGAGCTTGGCACTGGAAAGCAAGCTTCACAAAGGATGGGAAGCTCTGCATGAGAAGGCATTTCTATCTTATCATTGTTAAGTGTGGGAAGCACCTGAGTCCCATCAATTTCCAAAATACCTGTCTGTAGCTAATTTCCTTGCTCTACCTGTTTTCTTTATCAATCAGTATATTTCCATGACGAATTTTACTATATTCAAGCTTAATCATTGGCTCTATTAGGCCACTGTCCTTTCTGGGGTCAGTCACTTTGTATCTAAAACAAAATTGTATGGGACATTAAGAGCCAAATCCTCTGCTCTTGCTTTACTTCAACAGGAACTACAGAAGTGTGAAATTATATTCTAAACTTGGCAGCACATTAGTACAATCAACCTTGCTGTCTCTTCAGCTATTGTCTTTCCTCCTAAATTACACTGCAAATAGAAACTACTTTCAATTGTGGCCTTGACCCAACACTTAGCTATGTAGGAAGCCTGGATCTACTGCAGAATACAGTAAAACATGAGTCTCCCATCCTCACAACTGAGATCTGCTGACCTATGAATCAGAGATCTTCTTTGTAGGTTAAAATGAGTGGACATGGAAACTATGTATCTCAAAATATTTTGCAAATGTTATATATTAATTGTTCATACTTATCAGGTTCTAGAAAGTTACTTGATTGACAAAAACTTATCACATATATAACCCATAAAAGCATGTATGTGTTATGGTTGGCTTTGACACAAACACTTCTAGAAGAAAATTTTCAGCGTAGTGGTGGTTAGGTATTAAATATATGCACAAATACAGATGAAAAGAATTCGTCCCTTCATAGTAGTTTGAAAAATTTATTTTATCTACTTTTATTCATTTATCTAAATCTATGTGATCTAAACTTCTTAATTTTCAAGATTCAAGAATTATCTAGAATTCAATGAAAATCATCAGGCCTTCCAGTCCATTGAATTTAACTTTCATAGAAAAGGACTAGGACTTTGTATTCTTAACAATCAAGTAGAAATGCCTAACAAGTAAGTCCATTTCAGAAACAATAGAAAAAATTAATAATATAACTGTGCAAATGCTGATTTTTTAAATGACTTCAAATGAGTTACTAGTGGAAATTATTTCATAGCAAATTTTATAAATTCTAAAAGTTTAGTTGTATACATGCATCACATACCATGCAAACATAATTGTACTGTACTTATAATATTAATAAAAATATTCAATTCTAGAAGAAATGGTAAATTCCCAATCACATATGACCTTTCAAAATTAGTCGTGGGAATATAAACAGCTTAAACAGATCCATAACAAGAAAGGATTGAAGTACTAATAAAAATCCTGTCACTCAACTGGCCAATGAAGTTGGGGCAAAGAGTCATCTACCATAAGGTTGGACTGGAGGTGGGACTGACCACTATCGGGGAGAATCCTCCTAAACCTCTTTGGGTCTAGATCTGAGTTCTGTCACTGTGCTTCCATGACTCTATTGTCATTTACAGTATTGAGATGAGAATGAAAAATTCATCCTCTCAACTCTTTGATGTTCATGTAACCTTAAGAAGCTATTTTCTATTTTTATTGAACTTTTATTCTTACACACTTAAGTGAAGAGGTTTGTGGATATATAAATTGTCAAAATTGAAAAGATGTGCCTTTTCTTTCATTTTATTTTTCTCAGCTTTGACTTTGTTTTTTGCTATTTTTATCACCTCCTTCATCTTTCATCTTTTGTTGGTTTGGTGTGCGGTAAGTTTGAAGGTATATATTTTGATTTTTATTTTACTAGTATCTGGGACTATTTATTTCCCTGATGCAATATATATTAGATCATTTACATATTTACTTCTTCACTCTTTTTTTCTTAAATGTTTAAATTATGTTTACCCATTTGGGTGAAGGATTGGCAGAGCACATATGTGGAGATCAGATGATTACCAGCAGGAGCCCATTCTCTTCTTCTACCATGTGCTCCCAGGACAGAACTCAGCTTCTCAGGCTTAGGGACAAGCACCTTTACCCACTAGACCACCTCGCTGGATTGTTCTACATTACCTTGGTTACACTTATCAATTCAAAAAATGTTTCAATAATGTAGAAGTTATCTCAATTCTGAATGTTGAAAGCATTGCCTAAGACACATGATATATTTTTATTTTGTTTTTGCTTAAAAGGCTGATGGAATCTAGATCTCTTTAAAAAGATATTACTTAGTTCTCTTTTAATTTTGACCATAAAGAATTTTTGCTGAAATTAAATGATTCAGCACATATAAAAACTTGTGCAAAACTGTTGTAAGTAGGTGATATGTCTAAGACCATAGTGGCTGATTTCTCATGAAACATTTGAAAAACTAAAATAAATGCATTTTTTCAATCTTATATACTATAAGGTCTTTATTATAAAATTTTAATTTATTATTAATTGTTAATTAAGAATAATTAATAACATGTTATAGAATTTTTGAAGTTGCTAAGGAGGTAGATCCTGTGTTAACTCCTCTTATATAAAGGCAAGAGGCAGGATCAACGTTTGTAAGTGATGGGTATATTACAGCATGGAGAGATGAAGGTTGAATGTTTTCACAGGTTTATATGTAGATACAAATACCTTATGCAGTCAAGTTGTATACATTAAATGCCAATAGCCTTCAAAGCACTTAAAATAGTTGGGTAGCTGGACAAGATGTCACACACCTATAGCCCTAATATTTGGTAGGTAAAAGCAGGAAACTCAGTAGTTCAAGTTCAACCAGGAATGCAAAATGAGTGTGAAACCATCCAGGGAATAAAGGAAGCCCTGTCATATAAAACTGAAAAGAGCAGGGCGGTGGTGGCACACGCCTTTAATCCCAGCACTTGGGAGGCAGAGGCAGGCAGATCTCTGTGAGTTCAAGGTCAGCCTGATCTACAAAGCAAGTTCCAGAAAGGCACAAAGCTACACAGAGAAACCCTGTCTCAAAAACAAAAAAAACAAAACAAAAAAATTAATTAAATAAAATAAAAATAAAATAAAACTGAAAAGAAATGGCAGAATAATGACAAAAGCTAAAAGTTATCAGTATCATCTGTGGCTGATCTGAATTCCTCAGGTATTATGTAATTTATTTGTTAAAATTAATTTCTTACAGAACTACTTGAAGCTAGCTTTTTTTTTTTAATTCTTTGTTTTTATTATTTTACAACACCATTCAGTTCAACATAATAGCCACAGATTCCCCTGTTCTCCCCCTCTCCCCCCCCCAGCCCACCCCCCAGAACGCGCCCGATCTCGTCTGATCTCGGAAGCTAGCTTTTTAAAAATAACATTCTTATTGATTCTTTGAAAATTTTATACCTTTACACTGAGGATCTCTTTTATATTTTATCAGCATCAATTTGATTGATCAGTGTGTAGTATTATGTTTTTATTAAATAGATTGATGCTTAATCAAGTAGGAGTTAAATCATTATGCTAAGGTTAATTTTCATTTTGGTAATTTTTTTCCCAGAGAAATATTTCAAACTTTTTCATTCACATTATTCATTTTTAATCTTTCTTAATTTGTTTGAAAGTTTTTTTTAAAAAATTACATATTAACTATTTTCTCCTTGTCTGAAGTTTATAAATTTTTGATTCGTGGTTGGCGAAACTAAGGAGCAATCATAAGCCTGTAGAAGGTGAATGAGTGAATGAACTCTTGATTTTATTTTCTTGATTTTTTCTATTATTTTATGATACACTTTCTCCAATATTTTCCTGAAAGTTAAAGAGATAATTGTTTAGAATTTGCAATAAAATGTCTTTATTCTCTTAATTATAAATGTTTGATAATTTGTCAGATCTGCACAGATAGGGTCCAAAAACTGAAAGAAGCAGACTTATGTCCCCATGGCTAACCTAGAAGCAGTCACCAATTGTTAATCACTTGCAAAGGAAACTTTAGTTTCCTTCAAGGGAGACTTACTTGGGAAAATAACTACTATTAAAGGTAGGCTGCAAGCCCAGCAATAGATGACCAACAGAAAACAAATTAACTGCATCTTTGAAGGTTCCTTATAATGTTCTTTTGAAGGTTCCTTTGAAGGTTCTCATAATGTCAGGTCTTTTTCTTCTTTTTATATTTTGTTCTTTTTAATTTTTTTTTTATTCATTTTATATACCAACCATAGTTCCCCCTCCCACCCCTCCTCCAGTTCTCCTCCTCCCACTCCCCTCCTCCCACCTATCCCCTCATCCACTTTTCCAAAAGAGTAAGGCTTCCCATGGGGAGACAACAAAGCTTGGTACATTCAGTTGAGGCAGGACCAAGACCCTACTTCACCCTGCATCAAGGCTGAGCAAGGCATCTCACCATAGGGAATGGATTCCAAAAAGCCAGCTCATACACCAGGGAGAGATGCTGGTCCCACTGCCAGGAGCAATTTTTCTTTTATTTATTAATTTTATTTTATGGTTTCCTTCTCTCCTTTTAACCTATAGGTCCTTTGAATGTATATAATGGCTTCCACTTTATCATTTTTATGAGATTCTTGAGTATGTAAACAAGTGCGTCTCTGTGGTTTTTTTTTGTTGTTGTTGTTTTGTTTTGCTTTGTTTTTTTCGTGTGTGTGTGTGTGTGTGTGTGTGTGTGTGTGTGTGTGTGTGTTCTTTTGGCTTTTTTCCTTATGCTTGTTAGCTTGTCCAATTATTAGGTATTAGTTTTTGTTTAATACTATTATATTTTTTTATCATTATCCCTTAAAAGTTTATTTATTTTTTAATGAGAGACAGAAAGAGAATCGATACAGATGGGAGGGGAGGGGAGGAGGAACTAGGAGAAGTATAGGATGGTGAAACAGTAGTCAGGATATATCATGTGAGAAAAAGATTTATTCTCGGAAAGGAGAAAAAGTAAAAAAAAAAAAATGAAAGGTCATGAAGTTGAGAGGAAGTTGGGGAGACACAGGAATAGTTGGAAGAGGAAACAGGAGGTGTAGAAATAATATAAATGCATCATTCATTCATGTATGAAATTCTCAAAAGTAAAAATTTCACTTAAAAGCAAATAAGTAAATAAAATCTCAAAATGAGATTTAAACAATTCTTTTTTTAAATTTCATAATTAGTTTAATTTTACATATCAGCCACGGATTCCCCTGTCCTCCCTCCTTCTGCTTTCTGCCCCCCCTGCGCTCCCCCTAATCCACCCCCCCATTTCTATCTCCTCCAGGGCAAGGACTCCCCTGGGGATTCAGCTCAGCCTGGTAGATTCAAACAATTCTAAATGAAAACTGCTTCTTCTTAAAACTTTAAGAGCATGATTTTGTAGTTAATTTCCAGTTGACAAATTTACCTTTTTGTGTTCTTAAGGTCTTTCTACATCCTTGCTTTGTTAGCATAATTTTATTATATTTCTATTCTTTCATTCTCATTTTAGATAGTTGAACAAACAATAAATATATGTTTGACAAATCTGCTCTCATTATGTGGATGACCTGACACCTTTTGGCATCTTTCTTGCAGTGAGATTTTTTTTTTTTTTTTTTTTACATCAGAACTGGTAGCATGCTTAGATATTGTCCTTAATTATTTCTGCAAATTCAAGTTCACACCTAAGTTTTATCCTAGATTCATACTCAAAATATGAGAGTACTTCATAAACCTGTTTGCTAGAAGCCAGAGAAAGACAGGCTAGGTTTCAGAACTAATTTAATCATGATCATTTCTTACAGCCTGGGTAATGGCTATTGTCAGAAACAAGGCATATACAGGTCCCAATGTCTCAGGGAGGGGATAAAGGCACCCAGGTGAATTTTTTTTTAATTTTGTATGTTAAAGAGAATATTAGAATATTAGAGGTACTTTTCATTTCAAGTATATGATGACATTTTACTGTTCCAAGCTTTCTCCTAAACCATAGCTGTGAATAAAATCAGAACTGCATTGAGTCAACCAATTTTTTATTGTAACATTTCCAATAAAACATCATTGTATTCAATACAGAAATGTGTTTTCACTGCATTTTGCAATATGATTGATGGTGCAATTATAATGATTGTTGAACTGTTGCTTATGCTTCTCTGTTATGAGTGCCAGGTATGAAGGACTAGAGGACATTTGCATGTAATATATTTACAGCGTGGGAGAAACACTGGTAATTTTCAGATTGCTAATGCCAGCTGCCAAAGTTCCTTGCTGTTATTATGATATACAAGCTCATATTTGCAAAATATTGTTCCAAGAACGTTATCTATGTCCCAGGTGGGAGAATGGTAGTCTCTCACAAACTGTCAGTATACTGCAATCTTTACTTTTTTATTTTTATTTTTTTATATTCCAGGTGAGGATATTAATTTTTTAGGAACAGCAACCCAATTAATTAATCTGTGTATTTGGTTGTATTCTGGTTCTACTTGTAGATTTTAAAATCTATTCTATTTTTTTTTCTAAAATGCCTCCTTTATTGTCTCTTGCCTCAAAAAATATATTTGAATGTAGCGTTATTGCTACTAATTCTTTAAACATCCTCAGCATCTGGTTCACAGATTTGGTAGAGTTGCATATTATCGTCTCTACTTGCTGTTTCCTTCTTTGATTGTGAGTTTATATCTTGACGGTTACAATTAAATGACTTCCTTGTCTAATGCCAATGACATCGCATTCTTCATGGACCACTGCTGTGTTTCTCCATTCAGATGAGACTCAAATGTTCTCAATAGAATATACTGGAAAGCTACACTTAGTACTACGAATTTGCCAATCTTAATTTTTGAAACAAACTGAACTCGGTATGCTTACAGAGTCAAATATCCAGTTTGAAGTTCTTTGTGTTTTATTTCTTATCATCATGGTAACTACATAAAAATAGATGTGGTTTTCCGTGTAACTGAAGATTTTAAAGAACAGGTAACCTAGTGAAGCTCAGGATGTTCCTCATGGACTAGCTAATACTTCTATGCCTGACCTTGAATTCCCTCTTGTTTAATTTTGCAAGCCAATTTATCTTAATACAGTGACTAGCTGAAAGCAAAAGTTGCTGATTTTTAAGCAGATGGTCTGGTGGCAATTACAAAATCATCCCAACAAGAGCTGACCCCCACTAGAGTTATTTTGCCACTGATATAAATAAATGAATACATGTGCATCTTGTATATACCCATAGTATCAATTTACCTCGTAAATCAATTTGATCTTTAGGGAAAGGAAAGACCTTTCTGTTTAAGGCAGAATTATATTGCTCAGGCTCCATTCTATGATTTAGGAACTAGACCAAGAAGTGAAATTATACATCTCCCAGGGGGAAAAAAAAAGGAAGATGAGAAAAACAGAGGTTAGGAAACTACCTTTAAACATGATGTGTTATGACTGAAAACAGCATAAAGAAGCCAGTATGGTGCTGTACAACTTTAAAATTAGCACTCAGGAAGCTGAGGCAGGAGGATTTAAAGCCAGGGAAGCCTGAGAGTATACAGTAAGAACTGTCTGAAAATATAAAACAGAAAAACATAATAAATACAAAGGAGAGAAAGAGAGGGAAGGAAGAAGGGAGGGAGGGGAGATAAAGATAGGATGAAAAGAAGGGAGATAGAAATGAAAGAAGGAAGAGTGAAGAGTTTTACAATCATAACACAGGTGTTTTTGTCCCCATCAAAAAGTTAGAGAGAACATATCTACACAGGCAAATACATTCTCATTTATTTGTCTACTTCAAATGAGAGATATTTGACTCTGAATCAACAGAACTCTTGAACACTGGAAGGTCATGTATGTGCATATGTGAACACAGTATACTGGGGAAGGTAAAGGCATGTAGTGATTATTCAAATTCTACAAAGAAATCTTAAAAAAATATTCCCAAATCAAGTCAATTTGGAAATGTTTCAAGGTCAAAGGATCCATTCAAACATCTAAAAATAACATATATAAATATAAATATATATGTATATACATGTGCGCGTGCGTGCGTGCGTGTGCGTGTGCGTGTGCATGTGTGTGTGTGTGTTTCTGTGTAGTTTTCAATGCATCCAGGGAGTAATTTTCCCTCCCTCCACTCTTCCCAATTCATCTCCACCTCATCTCTCCCCCAAATCCATACCTCCTCCATTTCCCTTTTGAAAAAAAGCAGGCTGCCCAGGGACATAAACTGAACATGACATAATGAGATACATAAACTGACCATGGCATAACAAGTCTATGCACAAATATCTTGATATCCCTCATATCAAGACTGGATGATGCAACCCACTAGGGCAAAAAGGGTCCCAAGAGCAGGCAAAAGAGTCAGAGACACCCCCACCCCCACTGTTAGAGGAGTCCCATAAGAACACCAAGCTGACCATCATAACATATGTGCAGAAGATTTAGCACAGACCCATGCAAGCTCCATGATTGTTCCTTCAATTTCTGTGAGCTCCTAGGATCCCTGCTTAGTTGACATGTGTGGGTCCTGCTCTCCTTGTTTCCTCGACGCCTCTGGCTCCCACAATTCTTCCTCCATGCATTCAAATTTTCTTGTTTTCATTATTCTTCCCATTGTCATCCTCTCCCTTTGCCTCCTCTTACTACTCCCCCTCATACTTCACCCCGCGAGTCTTCCCTGGCACTGCCTTTTAAAACTGTCTTCGCTTCAATCTGAGAGCTCCAAAGCTAGAGCAAATAACATATTGTTGTGGGTTATTTTTTTTAATTTTTCTGTTTAAAATTGAAAATATTCTGTCAAATACCAATGTTTTGTTCTTTTTTCTTTACCTTTGTTTTAACACCCATTACTAATTTTTGATTATTTCCTCAATTTGACTCTCTCTCCCTCTCTCTGTCTTCTTCCTTCCATCTTTCAGTTCTTTCTTTCTTCCTTTCTTCCTTCTTTCCTTTCTTTCTTTCTTTCTTTCTTTCTTTCTTTCTTTCTTTCTTTCTTTCTTTCTTTCTTTCTTTCTTGTTTCTTTCATCTTCTGCTTAACTTTATTATCTCTTTCCTTCTGAAGGTACCATAAATATATACCACTTTTGCATGGTTTAACCTTTTTAAATTCAATTTTTATTTTTTGTAAATTTCATATATTTTTACTATATTTACATCATTTTCATCACCTCTCCCCACCTCCCGATCCTCCTGTACCCCCTTTCAAATTCATGACCACTTATTTAATGCTAAGTCACTTTAATGTTGCTCATATTTGTATGCATTTAGGGCTGACAGCTTGGCATTTGGTAGCCTATCCCGAAGGCTTACCTCTGGAGAAATCTCATTTTCTTTCTCTAAAAAGCCATTAATTGATTGTTGCTCTTCAGGTAGAGTAGGGCCTTGTGAGATTTCCCTCATCCATGGTGGTGTTTCAATTGGAATTGCTATTGTGCAGGGCTTGTTTGGACTAGCTTTCAGTATCCGAATATGCTGTGCCAGTTGTCAAGTAAGAAAACAATGAATAGTGTTACACAACTGTAAAATCTATGGACCACATCAATCACCAGCTCAGAATGGTATCTCCAATGTTATAATAGTGGCACATACCCAGGGAGTGTGATGATATATTGTGTCCCCCAATATATTGTGCACCCAAATAAAGCTTATCTGGAGATCAGAGGAAAAAGCCAGCCACTATATTAAACATAGAAGTCAGGCAGTGGTAGCACACGTCCTTAATCCTAGCATTCGAGAGGCAGAGATTCATCCGGATCTCTGTGAGTACAAGGCCATACAGAGCCAGGTGTGGTGGAACACACCTTTATTCTCAGTGCTAGTTAACCATAGAAGTCTGGAGGTCTGTACAGACAGACAGGAAGTGACAGAGCTGAGCAGAAAGAGGAAGTGATGTAGCTGGGCAGAGAGAGGAAGTGAGATGACAGGGACAGAAAGAATATAGGCATGAGTATACAGGAAGTAAGTCTCTGTCGTTGGCTGAGGATTTCTAGTGGTAAGAATGTGGCTGGCTTCTTTCTGCTTCCCTGATCTCTCAGCTTTTACTCCAATATCTGGCTCCTGTTTTTTTTTATTAATAAGACTGTTCAGCAATTCGTCTTACAAGGGAGTAACCAATAGTCATCTAACTGGGCTTAAGCGCTCTCCACATAAGAGAATTCATGCCTGGTACTATTAAAAACCCATAGCTAGTGATGTCATGGACTTCAGAAGAGAACCTACTACTGCCATTTTCCTAAGCCAATATAACTTCAAACTGCACTCTCAATACAAATCCGTAAACCCACAGACATACACTTATACCCACAGATCAGTGTAGCTCTCATCCCTCATCAAAGAACTTCCTTTTTCAGCAGATGGTGATCATTGCAGAACACTGCAGCTAAACTCTTATTTTCAACAAGGTCTGATGTTTCACTTAGGAATATCTAACAAATTAAATTTGGAGGGGGTGGTGGTGTGGAGACAGGGTTTCTCTGTGTATAGCCCTGGCTGTCCTGGAACTTTCTCTGTAGGCTAGACTGGCCCTGAACTCACAGATATCCACTTGCTTCTCCTCCCAAGTGCTGGGATTAAGCCACCATCACCAACACCAGTTGAATTCTTAAGACAATCTTTTGCCATATTTAGATCTATTTTCTTTTTGTCTACTGTAATGCTGCATATAAGACAACATCATGCATTGCTGCTTCAAAAGACACGGAGCATTCACTTGATTACTGTTATTTTCTAAACTGGAATGTGTCCCTAGTTGGGTTCAATGCTGAGTCATCCTGTGGGAGTTAGCTGTGGCTCCTCAAAGCATTTCAATTAGTCAACACCAGCATGTGTCTTTCTTGTATACTGCTGATACCCTAAAGACAAAATGAAATTAAAAGGATGAATTTTCTCTTCTCTCCCTCCATCTAGTCAAGCTGCACTCTTCATGTTAAGACTAAATCTCTTCTTGAATAAAAATTAAATTGTCCTATAACATGAAACTTAAATGGTCTTATTAATAAGAAAAAACCCTGAGCCAAGTATTGAGGTGAATGCTGAAAGATATGAGAAGCAGAACAAGCTACAGCTTCCTCCCCTCACCAATTCCTCAGCTGATCTTGTTTCCTCAGACTAGATGTTTCTGTGTCCTCATTCTAATGAATCTCAGCTGAACTGCTCCTAAAAGCCTAAAAGCTCAACCGGTTTCCTATTTCCTAATTTTCACACCTTATATACCTTTTTGCTTTCTGCCATCACTTCCTGGGATTAAAGGCTCACTTCCTGGGATTAAAGGCTCACTTCCTGGGATTAAAGTCATGAGTCACCATGCCTGGCTGTTTCCAGTGTGGCTTTGAACTCACAGAGATCCAGGTGGATCTCTGCCTCTGGAATGCTAGGATTAATGGTGTGAGTGACACCATTTTCTGGCCTCTATGTCTAGTGGCAGTTTTGTTCTCTGACCCCAGATAAATTTATTAGAGTGCACAATATTTTGGGGAACACAATATCACTACATTGTCCTGTTTAAAACACCATTAAGTACCTGGAATCATCGAATATCTTCAACCCAAAGTATCAGTCATTTTGTGTTCTTCATGATGGATGAAGACCAAGATAAAAGAACCCAGGCAGGTAATTTTCCTTTTATGGAAGTCACTACACATCTTCATGCATATTTAGAAGGTGTAGTTTCCATTTCATCAAAGATAGAGTCTTCAAGTAAAGGTTGTTTTTACTATATTTCAGTAATATTTTATTGAAAAAAACTTCATGGCTATATTGTTTATTTGTTGTTGGTTCTCTCTCTCTCTCTGTGTGTGTGTGTATGCCTGTGTGTCTGTATGTGTATGTCAGGTATTTTTATAATTACAGCTATTAACAAAACAGACAGAATGTAGACAAATTTTAAAACGATCTTATTAAATAAAAAATCACGGAGCCAAATATAGGGATGAAAACCTTGGAAAGATCAGGGAAATAGGGAAAGCCACCCACTGGCCTTACCTCACTAACTCTGCAGCTTTCAAGGAGAGCTACTTCCTGTTTTACTTACGTCTATATGCCTTGCTGTTCTGTTCTCTCATTATTGTTAGAATATATTTAATATTAGAAACTTGCCATGACTATGGCGGGAGTGATGACTTTCATTACAAGCCGATCTTAACAAGTAAAGACCCATCGCTACAATATATGGCAAGCTATTTGAGGATCTATGCTTTTTTTAAGTCTTTTCACTATTGCTGCCTTAAAGAGCCTGGACATTAGGGAAGGACAGATGAAAGTATTTTAGATGATGAATAATAATCATTTTCAATTTTAATCATTTTCTGTCATGAACTGCATAGTAATAGTTTGGTTATTGATAAATTCCATACATAATGGTGATTCCCAAGGATTAATTGTCTAGAAGTGGTATTATCATCTTATCCTGTGTAAGTACTCTCTGATGTTCCTAAAATGATTCATTTTCCTAAAAATTTATGTCCCTATTGTAAGGAAATACATAACTACAATTTCATTAGAGTGTCTCATATGATTACACTCTAAATTTGATCAAGATAAAAGTGAATTCTTGTTTTCTAAGTTTATATGCAACTATTTCTATTCATACATTTTATGTTTGTGTGCGTGCAAATGCCCAGAAACTTATCCATCCACACAAAATAAGTTCTTAATAAATATCTAATATATCATGTATTTTTGAATTTTATTAGCTTAATTATTACTGCCAACAATGTTTTTAAAATACAAATTATGAGATATTCATCAGTATTTTATATATATATGCTCTATGAGCTCAAGCACTCTGATGTTAGATGCAGCCAAAATTTTAGGTATTATGGTAGTTTTGACTGTAAACTTGATGTTGTCTGGAATCACTTGAGAAACAAGTGTCAGTGAAGGATTATCTACATAAGGTTAGCCTGTGGGCAAGCCTGTAGCTATTTTCTTCGTTACATTAATTGATGTGGAAAGACCCAGTACACTCTGCTTGGCACCATTTCTGAGTTTGGGTCCTGGACAATATAAGAGCAGAGAAGATGAACTGAGCATTAAGCGTTGCATGCATTCATTTCTTTCTACTCTTGACTGTGAATGTGTTAGGACTAGCTGTTTTAAGTTCCTGACACCTTAATGGCCTTGCCGTGCTGAACTGCAACCTGGAATTTTGAGCTAAATCAACCCTTTTGTCTTAAGTTGCTCTTTCTGGGGTACTTTATCACAGCAATAGAAATGAAAGTAGGAGAGAAGGGAAACACAGTCGTAACTTTATACTTAAACATATTTATAGTTCAGTGTTTGAATCAGAAAGCACTGGGACAAGATGGGTGTGTATGAGACAAGAAACACATTCAACAACTGCATAATAGCAGAACTCTCACACCCTGGCAGATACAGAGGATAGTTTTGGTGACAGAAGATGCCATCTTTGAGGCTTTCTGAAAAGAAACTTACTAAGAACAATGTCATGCAATGATAAATGCAGTCATATTTAAAGCTTTTCTCATGGTTGATAGAAAAGAATAAAGATTTTTTCCCAAGGGAAAAAGTATAGATTTTCACAAATTTATGAATCTGTGATATAAAAACAGTATTGCATCAAGGATAATAAAGGAAATAATTACAACCTCTAAAAAGGCTTATTTGTCTATTTTTGTGAACTGAAACTCTCACTGTGTAGCACAATATGACCTTGAATTTGCCACAATGGCTTCAAACACCCAATCTTTCTGCCTTAGTTTGTCAAATGTTATAACTGTAGATATTCACCACCATGTTCCACTAATAAGTCACTTTAACAACTCATAACTCTGATATAAGTTGAATTCAGATGACCTCTTAGCTGCTAAGGAGTATGCATTTGGTTGTTGAATGATAAATGTTATAGTTGCATGAACAAGTGTCAAACAATTGTTCAGTCCCAAGAGCCTCCCAATTATAGTCTTCACTCACTACTCTCACCTAATCTCAAAAAATTAAACTAAGTTTTTGGAAACAACTACCCAAAATGTCCAAAATGCAAGTCTATCAATTATAAATATATTAAAGACTAAAGATAAATTAAAATGGAAATTAAACTATTTTTAAAGGATATTGAGAAAAGTAACATTGATATCATAAACAAATTTTGAGAAAAGAACAAAATGTACTATTTTTTTTAAAGATTTATTTATTTATTATGTATACAGTGTTCTGCCTGCATGTGTCCCTGCAGACCAGAAGAAGGCACCAGATCTCATTACAAGTGGTTGTGAGCCACCATGTGGTTGCTGGGAATTGAACTCAGGACCTCTGGAAGAGCAGTCGGTTCTCTTAACCACTGAGTCATCTCTCCAGCCCAAAATGTACTAATTTTAATATCCAGATTATTTTTATTTTATTCAAATATTATTTACTTTAATTAGAAAATTAAAGTAAAAATTTAAAAAAACTAGAAAGTTTTGTTCTGAACAGTTCATTTAATTGGGTAAGTAAAAATTAAACTAATAATTTTGTGAAGATAGACCATACACACATTGTTCACATATATTCCTTGCTGGCATTACTTTTCATGTAAACATGTATGTCAGTTATTTGCATATAGGATAGGTCTTTCTTTGGAAAATAATATGGAAGGAAAGTATTCCATTTACATAGTATAAACCTGACAGGATATGCTATCTGCAATAGATTGAAGGAAAGATATGCCAGGAAGTATTAAGAAATATTGCCAACTACATTTTTTCTAATGTCACATATGTTTTATGTTTTAGTTTCACTTTAAGAATAACACAATTTGTCCTAATTTGCAATTTCATCTCTGTTATTAGTCTCATTTTTTATTGTTTTAGAATTTCGAGCATGTGTATACTATTTTTTTTATCAATTTCAACCTCCATCTAAGCCATTTCTCTATGTCCAAAAATTATGTTTTCCTTAGCCAGTGTCTATTTTGATTAACCACCTTTGCAAAAGGCTGTATTGATTGGTCACTGTAAATCTCAGCTGTAACACATTATATCCCTTTCTGAGTGTGGCAAAGTAATCTAAGAAGTGTTCGGTGGCCAATCTCAAACATATTTTGACAAATTATATGATTGGTAATTGATCTTGAGGTATAAATGTTATTTTTTAGTGACTTGTGGACTAACAGCAGAATTTGTACTTTATGTAACTATTGACAAAAAACAGATCATGATAGGGAATGTCCAATTATGTTGTTGGGAAATGATATTATTTAACTAAATAGTAGTAATTAATATACGGCCTTATTGGAATCATGGAATCATGTAAAGACAGATGATACATAGTGGCACTGAAGGAAAAAAAAACTAAAAGAATCATGTTCTCCATGAGGAGGTGAGAAAATGTTTGTATTTGCTATAGTTCAGTGGGAAGTAGCACAAGTATACTGTTGTTATAAATGTTAATAGGGCTGGAAGGAGGGCTCAGGGGTAAGAGTACTTGCTGCTCTTCCAGGGGGTCTGAGTTCTGTTCCTAGCACATATGATATGATAGTCACAACCACCTGTAACTCCAGATCCAGGAGATTAGATGCCCTCTTCTGCACTCCAAGGGCACCAGCATATACATGCACATAACACATAGACTCAGACACACACAAATGATGAAAAATAAATCTTAAGGAAAATGTATTGTAGGCTGATAAATACAAATATATCAGTTACTTTTCTAATTACTGTGAAAAAAATCCTGGCAAGATGACCAGGAAGAAAGGGTTTGTTTTATAAGAGAAGCATGGTAGCAGAAGCTTGATGCAGCTGGTCACATTGTTCTGCTGTAGGAAGGCAGAGAAAGATGGACACTGTTTCTCAGGTTGTTTTCTTCAGGCTGGTACCTCTGAGCAGCCTCTCACATCCAGAGTTGGCCTTCCTTCTTCAGTTAAACCTTTCTGGAAACACTTTGACAGACAAATCCAGAGGTGAGTTTCTGTTCTGGTTCTAAGTCAACTCAAGCTGACAATGTCAATTAATGATCGCAACTAGTAAGTAAGGTGAACGGTTGAATTCCAAGAGTGAAAATAGAAGTCATGGGGAATAAATAGTTGCCTTCCTTTTTAAGAATTATTTTGTCACCAAGTGGTGATGACACACACCTTTAATCCTAGCACTCAGGAGGCAGAGCCAGGAGGATCTCTGTGAGTTCAAGGCCAGCCTGGTCTATAGAGTGAGATCCAGGTCAGACTCCAAAGCTACACAGAGAAACCCTATCTCAAAAAACATAAAAACAAAAAAGAGAATTATTTTTTCTATTTTTTGATATTATAATACAATTAAATCATTCATGTCTTCCCTTTCCACCCTCAAACTCTCCCACACAACCCTCCTTTCTCTCTTTCAACTTCATAGCTTCAATTTTTCATAATTTTTGTTATATAAATATATGTATATATGTATATATGTATATATATTCCTTAATATATAAATGGAACTTTCTGAATTTATATAATGTTATTTATATAGGGCTGACCATTTGGTACATGAGCTGAACAAGGACAAATACAATATATATGCTAAAGTGGGAAAACTCTGCATGGAAAACTATAGGCAACTAAGGAATGCTGAGAGTCAGAGAAACTAGTCTGTCCCGGGAAGAATACACCAATTAGTTATCTAAAACGAGATAATAACCTCCTTTTATATTCAGATAGCAGCTCAAAAACACACCTTTAATAAGGTTTTTCCTGCCATGAAATCCTTTTAAAATAGTATTCACGTTATTGCACTCCAAATCCCATCTCATTGTTATATTTTGTTTTATTTATGACATATTGAATTATTTATGTAGTATTGACTTTGTGTCTTTGTGTTTTCTACTAGAAAGCAAATATGGCTGTCTTATTCACTAAGGCACATCACAATACTTGACCCATGATGGGAGAAAATAAATGTTTAATGAAATAGTGATTTCATTGGATGTCATTTAATAGTCAGTAGAGCCTAGTTCTCACATTGATGTCTAGTCCATAATTCTTGTTTGTCTGATCTAGAATACCGCCCCCTCCCACCCCCCAAAATAAAAAATCAAGTCCTGGTACCAAACTTCCCCTTTCAGGAGTCTAGACAGGGCCAATTCTGTCAAGGTAGTTAATTTTTAAAATTTTATTGTTTGGATGTTTCGCTTGCATGTATGTCTGTGCACCACATGCATGCCTGGTTCCTGGAGGCAACTAAAGGGTGTCACATTCCCCTGTAACTGGAGTTACACAGAGTTGTGTGCCACCATGTCAGTGATAGGAATCAAACCCTGATTCTCTGGGAGAGCAGCCAGTGCTCTTATCCTCTGAACTGTGTCTCCAGCCACACACATAGCAACTTTTAATTGTGACATAGAACTCATGAATCTCTCATAGAATGGCTGCTGAGTGTGCTCCTTTAAAATATAAACATAAAATGTACATATCTTTTCTGTAAGAAAACTTCTGATTATATTTTTTGTCAACTCACATTTTAGAGGTAAGATTATGTTATCATAATCAGTTTATAATAACATACATTCCTTCTTAAATTCTTCCTAAGTTCTAAAAATTGGAGTCTAATAATTACACGAATATGTGTATTTTTATATTATACAAATAGATTACCAGTGTCATGAAAAGTGAAATAGTTCATTCACTTAATTTAGGCTACAAATACAGAGTATATTCGCTTTTGTTTTCCAAGTTAGTTCTGAGACAGTAATTTGAGTTCTACTGATGGTCGAAGAACAATATCTAAAGAACAAATGCACAGCATGATAACTTTCAATGCAATGAGTATTTTTTTAAATTATGGCCATCTTGAAACTCTATTCACTTTGCTTGGTTTTCCAGAGATGAGACTTTAATTGGCAAGAACATCTCTAATATATTACACTAATCCCTTCTGTTCTCATGCCTCTCCCATTTCCAGTACTACCTCAGATTAGAATGAGTATAGGACTGCTATCCTGAGACAAATTTTAAAGTTAGTTAAATAAGACAATATAAAACAGGAAAAACAAGAAGCAAGTTCCTGAAACTGACTGTTGTCCCTAAACATTTCTCTAATGTGAAGTTAGTCTCCAATGTGAAAAATCTCATTTCCATCTTCAGCAAGCAATAACAGTTATAAGCCCAAATGTTTCTGAACTGTATTATCTGTCACCTTGAGAAGACTCCAGTGATATGCAAATTTGCACTGCTTATATAATTAGAAGTATATGTTACCCAAGCTGTGAAAGTGGCCTTTTCAGTTGTGAAATCACTGGCACTTATTAGGAAGCAGTTGGGGAATTACAGCCCCTAAGCATAAGCATTTTTGAGCCATTATATCATCTTGTAGTAAAGAGAAGTTGGCTTTCATCTTTGATGTCTCCATCACTGAATGAACAGGTACCGGTACTCAGATACCTATGGATAGATATCATTTTCTTTGAGTTGAGTCTTGTGTGGGAAAATGTTAAATCACAGATATACTGCCCTCTATCAGACAACACTGTCTATAACATCGTTTTTCAAAGCATGATATAAAGAACCCAATTATATATTCTAAGACAAAAGATGTCAGTGATGAAATGAGAACTTGTTTCTTAATGGTATTTATCATTGCCAAATCACTTCTGGGATGGACATTAATAATAAAAACTAGCACATTAAAATTGATTTTACAAGCTATGATCAAACTTATTTTAAACAAGAGAATTTATCTTCACCAATATTTTCTAACAGCCCCAAAAGTGCCATATAGATACTCATAGAGAAATGTCAGTCTAAGAGTAGAGCATTTAAAATATTGTATCTGTCATGTCAAGCAATAACTCTCTTCATTTCTAGATGCTAGGTGAAGAAGAAATTTATGGAAAATGTGTGGGAGAGTATGTGGGGTGTAGGGTGCGTGTGTGCGCACGTGTGTGTGTGTGTGTGTGTGTGTGCGTGTGTGTGTGTGTGTGTGTGTGTGTGTGCGTGTGTGTGTGTGTGTGTGTGTGTGTGTGTGTGTGTGTGTACATGGCACATATGTGGAAGTCAGAAGAGAGCTGACAGAATTCTGTCTACTTTCACCATGTAGATCCTAGAGTTTGAATTCAGGTCATTGAACTTGGAAGTCCAGCTTTTGACTTGCTGAGACATCTTACTTACTCACTCTCTCAAGATTCTTCTTGTGGCTCTATAGGACTGGTAAATACTTTTTATAATTAAATTCAAGGAAGGGGTTGACTATTTTAAATATGTCTGACTTAAGTAAATTTATAATATAAAATTTTGACTGAAAACATGTCAGTTAATATTTTTATAGCAATCTCAAGTTATTTCATAGAAAAGCTACATTGATAAACAAAACAAAACAGAAAAAGAAAAACCCAAAATGATCCTCAATTAAGTACCAGATTTCAACTTGGACTAGAAAGTAGAAAACAAAATTGCATTCATAGTTCTAATTAAATGTGTATATCACTTAATGTAATCAAATGAAAGCTGTCAAGACAGCAAAGGAAAACAAATCATTTAAAAAATTCCCTTATTGTCTGATAAAATAGACTTTAAACCATAATTAGCCAGAAGAGCCAAAGATCACTTTGTATGATGAAGGAAATAATCCATCAAGACATAACAGACTCTTGCCCTGTGCCCTGCACCCCTGACAAATGGGCAGAAGCTAGCCACAGGCTCACTTGGCAATACTCTGCAGTGCCACTATAATGAACATGTATGTGGTGGAAAAATAAGAGAGAAGAAGAAGCAGAGTGGTTCATACACTATGGAGATAAGTGGAACTAAAGACACAACATTGATGGAGAACAGGCTGGTATGGATGGTCTATGCTGCAACCTGGGGCCATGTGATGTCCAGGCCTGTGCTGCCTCCAAGTGCCATGTCTGGGTCCATGGCCCTACCACAGCTAGGGTCTGTGTTGATGTCTGTGGCCCTGTGTTGATGTCCATGGCCCATGTTACCACAGAAGACATACAGATGCCTATGATCTGGGCAGCCATCTGAGGCCATGTTGATGTCCAAGGGCCATGCTACCACAGGAGCCATATTATTTTGAGTAGCCTGCACTGCCATCCAAGTCCATGGAAATGTCTGGGCCAAGTTGCCAGTCTGGGTCCATGAACCTACCACAACTGGAGTCTATGTTCTTGTCCGTGGATTATGTTACCATTAGGGGCCATTGGAGAGCCAGGCCCAGTGGCCCGGTCACCAGAGAACTCTGGTCCTGCCCCTAGCTGACCTCTTTAGTGGAACAGTTTACCCCCAACCCTGCAAGATAACTGGACCTAATGGAATAGGCATTGGAGAGATGAACTTCACCTAAACCAGCCTTCTGAGAACTGCCCCTCTTCCAGGCTACCACAATGGAAGAAGTGGCCCCACTCAGCAAGCAGGAGAGCTGGCCCCACCCCTTGCCGTGTGCCAGTGGGAGAGCTGGCATTGAGCCTCACCTGGGGGGCGGTAGTCCTGGTATAAGCCCAGGCTGACCAACTCAGCTACCACCTAGGCCCACATCCAGGGTTTTGAATTGGCCCACCCCAACATTCACACCATCTGTGACCTGCTAGAGTGCATGAAGGGAATGGTCCTGGGGAATCATAGCCAAAGGATCTCCATGACTCTGAGCAAAAGCAGGATATCCAGAAGTTATTGCTGTGAGGGTCCAAAATTGTTTGTGTACCAGAAGCCAGAGGCCTTGAACTAGACCAACAATTCATTGCAATGAACATTTTCAATAAAGGCTTTTTGGGCAAAAGAATATACTGTGTGACACATTGCAGTTCCCAAGGCCACTACTACAAATGATTACATGATGGAGAGGCAGGAAAGATGGAGCAGCGAGATATTCTTAATTTTATTTTGGGCATGGGAGGCTACAAAAATGGAAAAGGCTGGGAAATAAGTGGAAGTGGGGTGCATGATATGAAATTCCCAAAGAATCAATAAAAAATTGTGGACAAAAGAAGACATTACAATTCTGAAGATACGTGCAGTGAACATATGTGTACCCAGCTTCATGAAACACACACTAGTATATGTAAAGTCACAGATGATCACCAACACCATAATAAATAATAAATAAATAAAGTGGGTATTAATAAAATTATAAATCAACAGCAAAGAGATCCTCCATGCAGAAACATACATACGGAGTAAGAACAGTGCACTACAGAATGATGAATGGTCATTGAGGAAATTAAGAAGAAATCAAAAGAACTAAATGAAAATTAAAACATTCAAGTAACATTATATAAACTTTAGCAGGTTGTATTTTTGTATTTAGGAATATATATAATATATAGGAATATATATATATATATATATATATATATATAGTGATGGTTTGGTCAAAGAACATTTGTATTTTCTTGTAATTTTTTGGTTATCCTTAGTAATATGATGAACAAATACAATGTATTTTAATCATATCCATATACACCTCCAAAATCCCCTCTCCGGTTCCTCTGGAGTCATTCCCTCCCCCATATCCTCTTCCAAATTTCCCCTTGCTTCCTTCCTGTCACTGAGTCCAATACATATTGCCCTTATGTGTCATCCACCAAAGCATGGACAAACTACTACAGGCCACACCAATGAAGAAAATTGACTCTCTCTACCCAATTTTCTAACAACTACTAATAGGTCCTCAGCTAGTGGCAGGTCCTGGTGAGCCAATGTGGAGTATTGACTGGCTTAAACTTGTCTACGTTTTGTATTGCAAACACAGTAGGTGTAAGTACAAGAGTGTGGCTGTCTATCTGTCCTGGGTCAGTGTGCCTGAAACCACTATCATTTGATCCCTAAATTAACATGATGAGGCATTCCAACTTTTTTAAATGGGGCGGGTCAAAGTAACTATGGTTAGCACTTAAGTTCTCTTTTCTTGTTGCAGGACTTTCTTTTAGAATGTTACTAGAGTCCTATTTTTTAAAATTCATTTCTGGATTTTTAATAACTAATGGAAAATTTAAAAACAAAACCATATACATATGGATATTAGCAAACAAATTACATAAAATAATTATTTGAAATGACACATTTTACCTAGCTAGATGCAACCATTCCTCATGAATATGTATACAAAGCATCCCTGTTATGTATGATGAAAAGCATTGAGTGTTATGTGTCAATTAAAGCAAAAATAAAAGAAAACCAAGCCTGCAACAATTTATTTAATGAAATTAATTAATTCACCTCCTCTTATTTAACCATTGCTACTACATATACATACAAACAAATAAATATAGAAGTACAACCTGTATAGTATTGCCTGAATGTATATTTTCAGGGCTGAACAATTATTATTGAATAAGCAATCAGCTGAGACTGAACTGGCCAAAGACTGGATAACCAATCATGAGGCTCATCCTTGGGGAAGGCTAATTCTCAGTCCCTCCACAGCTGTCAGTTACTTGTAGCTCTTCATATAGAAGTGGACTGTGACTGTTGTTGAAATTGTTCAAATTTTCTTTCAGCAACCAAGTTGTTGTGAGTCAATGTTATAGCTTACAGGTCTTAGACAGAAGGTACAGAGTGTGAGAGAGAAGAAGATGGGGAGAAAGTACAGAAAGGAGACAGGGGGGAAAGGAAAGGAATGAGCAATAAATAATTCTCAATCTCTGATACATAATTACCATGTTGTGTGTTATATATTTCTCTAACTGCTATCAATATATGCTTCTTATTTACAAACACTTAGCAAATGGGTTACTATAGATAGTATTTCATACTTCATAAACTTTGATTAACATTTATAAAGAATTTCCTGATTCCTAAGAAAAGTCTTACATTCTAATTATGAATATGTATGAAATGTACATGTTTGCTAATTTTGTCTGAAAGTTGAATATCTCAATTACATTTTATTGTGTTTTATTTTTTCTTTTTACAGCTTTTAAAAAGCTATTGTTATATTCTTGAATTAAAGACCAAGGAATATTGAAATTCTAATTTTGTGTATACTCACTAAAATTCTAGAATTTCAAAGAGGTTTAAAATAAATTATGTACTTTTCAAATATCATAATTAAAAGGCACTGTGAACCTCTGGTCCCTGTCTCTGAAATCCCTGCCAAGACATATTAAAATTTCAGTGTGGGTGGCATGAGTTGGCTTAGAATGTACTACCTGAGAATAGACACAAGAGTTTAAAAAGGAGACAAAATACAAAAGACATCAAGAAACTATTCACTGTTTTGGCATCATGATAGTTTGATAGTTAGAGGTAATTGTCAGCTTGATAGAAATTGAGTCATCTCTGGGCATGCCTGTTAGGAATTCTCTCCATGGGTACTGACCTGAGAAAAGGATTGTGAATAGAACTATTCTGTGGAGTGTGGATCATGGACTGTATAAATGGAGGAAGCAAGCAGTAGATATGCATTCATTGCTCTCTGCTCTTGACACAATGGAACTAGTTGCTTCAGTTCCCTGCTGCCTTGACTCCTCTCCCATGAGTGGCTGTACTTTCAACTTTGAGAAAAGCAAAGCCTTTCTCTCTGAAGTTGCTTTTGTGAAGGTATTGTCATCACAAAATGAAAAGAAAGTACGACAGGTAGTCTTACTTTTACTAAGTGTTTTCAAATTTTTGGAGCCCATAGGAAGTAATTTTGTAGCTGGCAGACAATTTTAGTTCTAACCCTAGAATATTTACAGTAGTGTCATTCTGTTTGATTTTAGTGAAACCTCAAAGACCCATGCTTGAGATTTGTGTTGGATATTAAACTGAGTATAAAGAGAAACCACCTTTCGTTTACTCTCTGACGTTGATTTCTTCTGTTTTGTTTGGATGAGTACCTTTTCATTCCGCTGCTCCTTCCTCATTTCACCATCTTTCTCTTACCTTGTCAAAGCTGAGTAATCCTGCTGTAACAATTCCTCTTTCTTATAACATCATCAGTGCCCACCACAATATTTGAGAAATTGTCTTTTATTGAAAAGCCTTGTTGCACAGAATACCAGAGTACCAAAATACCACCTAATTTGATTTGGCAGACTGTCGGGAGCAGTAGTTCGTAGTAATTAATAAGAATTTAGTTTTAAGTGGGCACAAGTATGTAATCCTTGACTCAGGTCTTGGGAAACTGAGACAAAAACATGATTTTATCCCAGGATTTGGGGACTTGCTTGGATATTATAGGAATATCCTGTCTAATACACACACACACACACACACACACACACACACACACACACACACATACACACACACACACAGAGAAAGAGACAGACACACACGCATACATACACATGTATGTGCATATACATATCTGCCAACAAGCATCATGATCAGGTCTGTCACAGCAATACCCCACTCCTGGTAACAACTTCTGTCTTAGTCAGTGTTCTATTGTTGTGAAGAGACACCATAACTATGGAAACTCTTATAAAAGAAAGCATTTAATTGGAACTTGCTTACAGTATCAGAGCTTAGGTCCATTCTCATCATGGTGGAAAGCATGGTGGCAAACAGACATGGTACTAGAGAAGTAATTGAAAGTTCTACATCTGAATCTGCAGGCAGCAGAAAGAGAGAGCCACTGAGTCCAGCTTGGTACCTTGAAAACCTCAAAGCCCACCTTCAGTGACACACTTCCTTCAACAAGGGCACAACATCTAATGTTTTCAGATAGTCCTACTCTCTGGTGACCAAGCATTCAACACTATGAGCCTACAGGGGTCATTCTCATTCAAACTATCATAAATGATAAATAAGAGGGTCCTGCAGTATCCCAGGAAGGAGGGAGAAGTGTAACACAAATCTTAAAAAGTCTTATTAATAAAAAACCCAGAGCCAGATATTGGGGTGAAAGCTGAAAGATCAGAGGAAAAAAAAGCCAGCCAAAAGTTCTCACTGCTAGGAAATCCTCAGCCCAAGAGAATTACTTCCTGTGTACTCACACCTTATATACCCTCCTGTGCCCTGCTATTTTATTTCCTCTCTCTTCCCAGCCACATCATTTTCTCTTCCTGTCTATCTCTATCACTTCCTATCTGTCTGTACAGATCTCCAGACCTCTATGGTTAATTAGTGCTGGGATTAAAGGCATATGCCACCATGCCTGGCTCTGTTCCCAGTGTGGCCTTGAACTCACAGAGATCCAGATGAATCTCTGCCTCCTGAATGCTAGGATTAAAGGTGTGTGCTACCACTGCCTGACCTCTGTGTTTAATATAGTGGCTGGCTTTGTCCTCTGATTCCCAGGCAAGCTTTATTTGTTAGAGCACAAATAAAATATCACCACAGAGAAGTTACTGTGAATTCAGATATGGTCCAGGAGAAGTTAAGGAAGAGAAGGGATGTTTACTTTCTAGCTTTCTATTTAACCATGTACCCAAAACCAAAATAACCTCTGCCTGGAGACCAGTTCTAAGTTGCCCTAGCTCCAATTCATTGAACATGCATGAGCTCCTGGAAGACTAATATCCAGAAAACTAATGGGCAAAACCTTTTTGTGCATTTTGTTTATAATCAGAAAACAGCCAAATAAGTATGTATGATTACCACATTGTAGTGACAACTTGTACTACCCAGCCATGATAAAGAATAGTACTCATTCGTTCATTTATCCAATTGGCATTTGTTGCGTGCTTTATAGATACCAATCATGGGACATGAATCTGTACTCAGAGATTTGATGCTATTTGGATGTATCTAAATTTTTGAACTCTTTTGTTTGTGTATTATATATCATATATTATGAGTTTCTGAGGTGGCTCCTGGTTTTCCTATCAGTTTCTTTTTTAAAATAATATATATATAAATTTGATCAGTGAGGATTTTAACTCCATTTTTAACTAAAATAATCTGCCATATGCTAGGCACAACATTCTCTCCTTCCTGAAAAAACAAGTCATAGAAAGAAATTAAAATAAAAAGGTAAAAAAAACTTAATGCTTATAAATAAGCTGAATAGTTTTGAGGGAATTTGATTCTTTTAGGCTAGTCTCAAGCCTAGCTTGCTCACTCACCAACTGAATCATCTTGAAAAATAACACTAAATCATTCTCAAAATAAGAATAATGACATGTAAATAGATTATTTTTAATATAAAATCATATGATAGAACTTATAAATTCTAAGACTATATAGTTAATTTCAGTCCCTTCCATGTCTTAAGAATCTTCAAAGGCATGGACTCTGGAGCAGCTGTTAAGATGAAAAAAGGCCTTCGGCAAGGCTTGAAACAAATTTTTTTAATAACATTTTCTAATTCTAAGTAAGTATTATTGGCAGAACAACTAGACATGTGTACATCTCAGGTCTTCCCAGACTATGTTGTTCCCACCTCGCTCTGGTGCTGGCCACTGTTCATGGATTTGTGGTCTCTGTATTTTATTCCTTTTACCCAATGCTGCTCTCGGCTGACCTCGTACCACATTACCAAGCAGAGACCTGCATAGCTGGGAGTGGAAGAAGGCAGACATTTCTGGCCTTTGCTTCTCCAAAATAACACAAGCCCAACATTATTGCAGCATCCCCCCACCCACCCAGGAGGAAAGAAGAAACACACACACACACACACACACACACACACACACACACACAAAATGTAAACAGTTCTAATGTAATGCAGTAAAGGGCTCATTGCTCTGCTCCTTAGTAGAAGCAGATGTTTGAAGGTTGCTGTGTGTAGAATCAATTTATCTAATTTCTAACAAAGGCATAGTGGTTAAAATTGCATTATACAATTATAGTAATGGCTGGTATTAGTGCTTGGAATGGTCAGGAGATATTGGATGTTGAAAGTAAATGAGAACAAGACAGAATTCATATAGTATTTTTTTCCTCTTTACAAGGCAAAGATATAATTTCAGAGTTGTCCTCATTCTTAAAAAGGTATTTTCAAAACTTTACGTGAATAAATAGTTAAACATACTATTATGCTTTTGATGCTTTGGTGAAAGTAAAGAGATTATTTTGACATTTAGAGGAATCTGGCCTGGACTATTAAAGGGAACTCACTTTCAAGTTAATCTTCTGTCAGCAACCAATTGATCTGTAAATGCATTTTAACATTTACTCAAAAGGCATTTACAAATAAGGGAATGTTTTCACCAACTGGATGGAGAAAGCTGATTTAAATTCTCGAAAACTGAAAAGTCAGGGGTGGGATTTCTTGACTGTCTCCTATCTCCATGCTGGGACTGGCCTGGCTCAAGCACAGATCTTGTGTGTGCTATCACACTCTCTTTAAAAATGTTATCTTTCTAACTGAAAATAAAAGTTTTTAATATTTTATTTACTTGAATGCACTGAGAAAAATTGATATCCATAACCCCTAGATACAATTGAATTGCATCATTTGTAAATACATCAAATGGCAAAACCAATCAAACTTTATCTTCTGAAAAACAGTACTATGTAATGTCCCATTAATGAAAAGAAGTTAAAACTTTAAAACTGATTTCTATAGATTTTCACAATTTTATGTAGAAAGTAAAAATTAGTAAATTAGTGTCAATATATAAGCAAATGGTCATGTAATATTG
Organism: Peromyscus maniculatus bairdii; assembly: GCF_049852395.1. Lineage (NCBI taxonomy): Eukaryota > Metazoa > Chordata > Mammalia > Rodentia > Cricetidae > Peromyscus > Peromyscus maniculatus. The sequence goes on along the minus strand of NC_134855.1, from coordinate 86,960,356 downwards.
TATCTATAGAGGTCTCAGTTTTCAGAGGTTCCTGGAAGAAAATACCTGACAGGGATAAAACTTTGTGGAATTTGGGACTTATCTAAGCTGAAAGTTTAGATAAACAAAGTGATTAAATCTAGTGGTTATAATGTCTAATTTTACAAAGAAGAGGTGTTGAATACATAAAAAGCTAAAGAAAGCAGGCCCTTCCAGCCTCATGCTGTATACCTCTTGTCAGTTTTACATCAGGCAGGAAGCATCACACTAACCTCCCTATAAATTTTTAATGAAAATAATTTCTTCATCATTGTGCACACAGTAATCGATGCCTACTTGAGCCATCTTGTTTATTTTTGATCTTATCATAATTCTCTCACTTCCACTGTCTTTCTCCATATTCTGAGGCAGAAAGGTGTGGTCCTTTATCAGAAGACTTGATTGTTCTTTTTGTTGTTGTTTTTCACATCTGTAGTCCTTCATTATTATCTTTTAGTTCTACCATAGATTCTGAGATTCGGTATTAGTATGGGTTGTGTTTAGGAGAAAATGTGATGATTTATTATTAAATACTTTCAGAGCCAACTAGTTCAAGTATTAATTTGAAGGAAAATGTGGTATCTCTGTTTTTAATAATTTAGCCATCGATAACTTTGAAGTACTTGGCCAATATTTGATAGTTTATTCTATGATACTCGTGATCTTTATAACAAACTTTTAATGGAGAAGTCTTTTTGTCCTTAACATCAAGGTCAGATGACTACTAGTTAAAGGTCTATTTAAGCATCTACAGTCCCACAGTGGCAGCCCAAGCTCATGATAGAATCGTTCTTCCAAACTGCTGAGCATTGTTGCTTCATTTTCTCATTCTCTTGGTCCTTAGAAAAGTCTGTCACTGCAGTTGTCATATTTTATTGTAGCCATTGGAAAGTGTTCTTTCTTAGTCCTTTCAGATAGTATGTTCCAAACCCAAGGATGAATGATAGTAACTAAGCCCCATTCCTGTGAGTTTTTTCACACCCTGACACATAATTTTCAATGATGTGTTAGTATATGCTTATGAGGAGTCCTGTAACACCACACTCTTTAGTCTTCAAACTGTATAGATTCAATTCATTTCCATAGTATAGTAACCTAATACATGAACTAGCTATTGTGTTCTTGCTGTGTAGCATGCACTTGGCTACAATTTAAACTGCATTGTTTAATCTGACCCTCACTCTGGTCAGATTAAGATGATTGAGAGTGCTCTCTTCCTTTATTACAAAGGTGCAAGGACCTGGCACAGAAACTCGAGTTTCTACTTCTCTTAAATTCACTATAGATATACGTGGCTATTTTACCATTTATAACTAAGTAGATTTGTATAATGTTGCCTCATGATCAATTAACATTTTTTTGTTTGTTTTTCAAGACAGGGTTTCTCTGTGTAGTTTTGCGCCTTTCTTGGTAGCCCAGGCTGGCCTCAAACTCACAGAGATCTGCCTGCCTCTGCCTCCCGAGTGTTGGGATTAAAGGCATGCACCACCACATTTTTTAAACCAATAAATTAATAGTGAAAGTTGCTAAAGAAAAAAGACAGACAAATATGGGTTAATACTCAGACAGTTTTGGATCCTAAATATCTATGGACTTAAAAAAAAAACTAATTACTAATCCTAAGTATCACATTCTTCCAGTATAACAATGTACAATTTCAAACATAGCAATGTGTACACATGTGGAAAATTATATTCATACACACACACACACACACACACACACACACACACACATATGTGTATATATGAGTTGTGATGTACAAGATCTAGTTACACTGCATGTGCTTCCTAAGTTTTCATTTAGTATTATAGTGTCTTTCTTTTTTTAAGCCTGGAAGCTTGTTGTACAATAAAATATTATCTTGTATTATATAAGATAATTAAAAATGTTAAAATTTAAAAGGATCTTAAGATTACTCTGAGGAAGTCAGTTCATGAAAATACAAACAAAATTCCCTGGTACAAAAAGAAGGGACAGAATAGAAACAATGCAGATTGTGAACACAATCAAATCACATGCATGCATACATGTATGGAAATATCAACATGAAACTCCTTTCTGTGTACACTTAATATGCACTCATTTTCTAGGAGGGAATATCTTTCAAAGAATAGAACTATATTTTGTATACATTTAAGAAAGATGAAAACATCTTCTGGGTGATTTTTTTTTTGGCCCAGTCTCTTGTGGATTGTGATACTTTTAACTTATCTCTGACATTATCAGTTCCTATATTCAACTTTAAATGGTGAGGAAATCGCATTATCTTCAACCTTTCAATTGTTAGAAGAATAAGTAAGAAAACAATCAAGAAAATAACAGCTCTGTACATACAATAGTACTGTGTTGCATAACAAATATGAGGCTAAAATCTGTAAAGCTCACTAAATATTTCAGAGAAAAGCACTCTAAAAATAACTAGGTAATGCCAAGTGACAGCTTTGGCTTAGAGCCCATTAATAGGAATGAACTCAGAATCATGCTCTCTGCCCATAATGTCTGCATTCTTAACTTTGGTAAAGCCATATACAGCACAAGTGATTTTTAAGGCAATTGGTGTTTGCAAGAAATGAAATGGCAACTCAGCTAGCATATAATCATGGCATTGTGTTTTATGAATTTGCAAGAGATTTCTAGGACTACAGTTTTATCTTTGAGAGAGAATATAGAAAAACTGCCTGAGAATGGTAAAAATTAGATTTCATATGATCAGGCAGCGTTTTATTAGTTAAAAAGCAAAACCCTGAGCAATTGTACTAAAATTTTCTATTTTCAAAAATATTATTTGGTGATTTATGGTAATATGGGTGATTATTTAACTTTATAATATTGCTTGTTTACATATAAGATATTAAAATTGGTCATCACATAAGGTTTCATAGTATAATCATACATGAGATTATGATTAAGAGAGTGAATGAAATTAAGTGTGACTTGAATTTTGGAAAATACAAAGATGAATGAACGGTAAGCAGATGCAGGGTTTCCTCACAAAATTAGGCAGGATGCACCCTGCAAAAATGTCAGAGATGCTATTTGTGTAAATGGTTCTGGGACTTGTGTCTCTGGTATTGGTGCATACAGCAGCCCAGGAAGTGGAGAAATCAGAGGACCATGTAGAACCATCACGCCGTTTAGAAATAGAATTGAACTAAACAGGCAAACCCAGTTCATGAATGTTCTAACTTTTCAATCCATCCTAAAGGAGTAGGATTTATGGAGAAACCAGGTAATAAAAGGGATACAGATCATTCTTGCCTGAGGGAAGAGCCAGTGTAAAGTCACAGAAAGGGGAATCTATGTTGCACATACATTCTCTTCTCCAGAATTTCACCCCTGTGTAGCTAGAGTTTTCCTGCCTTGCCCACAGTCAGGACAAATCTTTGTCACCCGCCAGTCCCACAGCCGCTCAGACCCAACCAAGTAAACACAGAGACTTATATTGTACAAACTGTATGGCCATGGCAGGCTTCTTGCTAACTGTTCTTATAGCTTAAATTAATGCATTTCCATAAATCTACATCTTGCCACATGGCTCATGGCTTACCGGCATCTTCACATGCTGCTTGTCCTGGTGGCAGCTGGCAGTGACTTCCTTCTGCATTCCTGTTCTTTCTTTTCTCCTCTCTGTTAGTCCTGCCTATACTTTCTGCCTAGCCACTGGCCAATCAGTGTTTTATTTATTGATCAATCAGAGCAACACATTTGCCATACAGAACATCTTACAGCACTTCCCCCCCCCCCTTTTTTTCCAAAAAGGAAGGTTTTAACCTTAACAAAGTAAAATTACATATAATTTGGGAATTTGGGCATAGCTTCTCTTACTACTTCTGCTGGAGGGGTGTGCTGTATCTTATGGGGACACAAAGAAAATTTTAGGATTATGGAATAGTCCATGAGGCTGTATTGTCTGAGCCAGTTGCCTTCAAACCATTTTGGGTGTTGGGTCATCTGGGCCATGGTGTCACCGGAGACCTTTCATGGGGTCTTGGCTTGTCAAACCTGATGTAACTTAATTTGGAACAAATCCATAGCCTCTGGCTTTCTGTGGGAACAAAAGCAGAGTCTCCTTTCCAAAACAACACATCCTTACATCCAAATTTTGAAGTCAAGGTATCTTTAAAATATACATATTGGTTTAACTCAACATCTTTTATGATCAAATGTTTTTCTGCAGTTAAAAATTCCAAAGACAACACAATCCAGATTCTCTGTGTAATATTCTTTATGTGGCTTATTTTTTAATATTAATTTTATTGTCTCTTTAAAGAGTTCATTTTTTAAAACTATGTATTTGTTTATATAACTGTATATATCACCTTTTTTGTCTCTTTCAAGCCTACTTATATTTTACACACATTGTAAACTATTACATCTGAATCTGTCTTATTGTGAATCTATTGCTTTAAACTGCAGCATTTGTAAGACTGAAAGGGCACTATGGCTGCTGGCTCCGCCCACCTCAGCTTCCCAACATGGCGGTGGTATGTTTATTGCCAGTTCTGGGAACTATCGTGGGTCTATGCTTTTATCCAAGCAGAGTGTAGCCCAGAAACCTCTTTTTTTTTTTTTTTTGTTTTGTACTAGCAAAGGCTAAATCTACCATGCAGCTTAATGTGCCACTTGCAGAGGCCTCATTCCCGCCATACTGCAGGTCAAGCTCACACTCCAGGAACCCACAAGTAACTCAAACTGGCAAGCTGCTGCTCATTTGAGAGAGACAATTAGGAAGCTGTTTTTAGCTCCGTTTTAGAATCCTTTCTCAGGTTTTAGGTAGAAACTCTTGCCAACTCGTCGGGCATCATTTGTAGATGTAACCAACCATCTTATTAAATAAGAAACACAGAACCAATGCAAAGAAGAAAGCCAAGAGGTCAGAGCTAAGAGCTAAAAGCTTAACCTTCCTCCTGTGGTGGTCCTACCTTTCCAAACCAGAGCTACTTCCTGTGTAAAGTTTTATATATTTTCTGTTCTGTCTTCTCATTGGTTGTAAACCCAACCACATGACTGCCTCATCATGGCCTCTCTGTATAGACCTCCAGGTTTTCTATGGTTGGTACTGAGATTAAAGGCATGTGTATCCAATACTGGCTGTATCCCTGAACACACAGACTTACCTAGCTTTGCCTACCAAGTGCTGGGATTACAAGCGTACGCCACCACTGCCCTGCTTTCCTATTGCTTGCTAATAGCTCTGACCCCCAGGCAACTTTATTTATTAACATACAAATAACATTTTAATACAAATAAAATATCACCATACCCCTGTCCACTACAGATTCCTGACAAGACTCAAGGTCCTCAAAATCTGTGGAGATAAAATTAATTCTAACCTTCCCCCACCCCCAGCTGCTTGGTAGTCTATTTTTTCTTTCTTTATCCATCCGTCTTTGGAGTTCCCCCAATGCATGCTGGAGCAGTGAAGTCTTAATCTGCATGAGTCACCTCTCTGGGGCATGTGGTTTCTAAAAGTGGACCACTGGAGGAAGGATGGAGCTAGCATTTGTAGAGCCCTTTGCCTTAACAGCTTTTCTGAAAACAATACCTCTGTGTTTGAGAGGCTTGAATTGCTTCCATTTAAATCAGCAATCCATTAAATACACACTCCTCCACATGACCTTCAGGACCTTGATGATCTGCTCTTAAGCTTTATTCTGACTCCTTGCTATTTTCCCTGTGCCTCAGCTGCTTGTACCTGAACCATCTTCTAGCTCCCCTAGAGGCCCATATGGTGAGGAATGGTTGGCAGCCTTGCATCAGATGCTGATGGGACTCTGTTACACCATTCACCAAATGTTGTCATTTGGACAAGTTATTTCCTCAGGGATTGTTGAGTCCTCCTTTGTAAATGGGAAAAAAGCATTTAGTTTTCAGAGTTTCTGTGAGATTTAAATGAAGGAGATATAAATAGATTAAGAGGCTTTCTAACATTCATCTCTCAACATCATTAGTTCCCCCTTTGTCCTTAAATATAGACCTTTGATTTTGACATTGTTTGAAAAGTGTGTGTGTGTGTGTGTGTGTGTGTGTGTGTGTATGCACAAATGCATGCTGTCTTTCCACTAACAACATTATTTTAATTAGTTTTGTTTTATATAATTATTTTGCCCCTACCACACTAGACAATAAGACTGCCTTCCTCTTTGCATTTCCCCTTCATGGTGTCAATTATCTTCCTCAAATCTACTGGCTTATTGCCTATGGATGGGCCTTTGCTGTTCACACTCTGCAAAGTGCAGATATTGTCAGGATTCAATTTTTAGCAAAAACTTCAGAAATATATACAATTCTACAATCCACATAGAGACTAGATATGTTTCTCTGTCTGGTGTGTAACAGTATTGTCCTAAGAGCTACATAACTGTGTTTGGTGATTTTGTAATGCAGAAATTGTTTTTCCATTTTACTTCTGACCTGGAACATTAACAAAAGCATGTGAGAAAACTTCAGTGTGATAAGTCATCAGGAGAAATGGTTTCTGGTCATTACTGGTAATGGACCCACAGTAAATTGCTAGAACATTATCATAATCAAGTCTTGATTCTAGAAAATACTTAGCTGGCTGTTACCACAAGCACAACACAAGTCTTCTGTGTATAGGATATAGAAAAACACATAGTATACAAAAAACTCCTAAATTGCAATTTGTAAACTGAAAATAACTATAAAGCATTTTTGAAAATAACTTTAAAAAACTGACTTGTACAAAATTTTAGGTTTTTATTTTTATATCACTGATCCATCTTTAACCTTAGGTGTGTATGGTAGGTGTCATTGTATATGATATCCTTTACTGTGTAATGTATCTTTAGTACTTCTAATTTTTTTCATTAAAATGTTTGCTTTCTGTGGATGATATATTGTGCACCCTGATAAAGCTGTCCTGGGGATTACAGAACAGAAAAGCCACTAGATTAGACATAGAGGCCAGACAGTGGAGGCACATATGCCTTTAATACTATCACTTGGGAGGCAGAGATCCGTCTGGATCTCTGTGAGTTCAAGGCCACACTGGGAACAGAGCCAGGCATGGTGGCATGCACCTTTAATCCCAGTACTTGAGATCTCATGCCTTTGCTTGGGAAAGACACACACCTTTTATCCTAGGAAGTGATGGCAAGAAGCAGAAAGGTACATAAGGCATGTGGACTAGGAACTAGAGGCTTTTTAACAGTAGTTCTGCAGAGACACTTTTGGGTGAGGACTCAGAGGCTTCCAGTCTGAGGAAACAAGATAGGCTGAGGAGTTGGTGAGGTAAGATTGGCTGTAGCTTGTTCTATTTCTCTCATCTTCCAGCTTTCACTCCAATATCTGGCTCCCAGTTGTTTTTATTAGTAAGACCTTTTAAGATTTATGTTACAGCTTTCTACTAAGTCTTATTCTAGATATTGAAGATACAATGGTGAGCAATGTATGTACAGCTAATTTGAATTATGCAATGTGTATACATATATGTATATGTTTATATTAAATGTGTGGATTAAATGAAGCTTTGTTAGTTTAGAGACAGAGGAAATTAACTTTTTTAAATTAATAAAAACTATCATTGAATATTGAATTTTACAAACACACATTCCCTTGATTTTAGATATACATCATGACAAGGCTCAGACTCTACACCCTAGAGAAAAACACCAAGTAGTTCCTATGAACTACTTTCAACCACTAGTCAAGTATGCTATCTTCATTAGTCAGTGTTTTGTTTGAATTAAATTTATTTTGAACTGATGAATAAATCATAAAATTGAAAATGGTGATAGGTAACATGCTATTCAAGTACATGTATGTACTCACTGTATAATGTTTAAATTAGGTTAAACATGTCTCTATCCTCAGTTATTGTTTCTTTATGGAACATCCTTTCAATATGATTTCTTCCAACTTTTTGAAATATAAAGTTCACTGATTTTAGTTGTAGTCACGCTAGTCTGCAATAACCCACCAGAACTTGTTTTGTTCCTAACTGTGTCTTAGAACCCATGAATCATCCTCTCCCCATTTTGTCTTTTTCCCAACTCTCCAGTCTCTGGTATTCTGAAATCCACTCCACATTTCACAAGATCAACCTTTGTAAGTTCCAGCATATGAGTGAGTTCATGTGGTTGGCTTGTTTACCTTCCCATAATGATTTCGTGCATATCTATGTTGTGGTAAATGCCTAAATTTTGTAATTGTTATGACTGAGCAGTATTTAGGCATACACAACTTTAAACATTTATGTATCATTAGTCAGTTGTATTGTTTCCTTTCCTTGGTGACTATTAATAGTGGTGTAATGAACACTGGAAAGCAGGTATCTTTTTAATACACAGGTTTTAGTTTCTTTTGGATTTGTGCCCATTGATAAGATTGAAGGACGTTGTGGTAGTTCACTATCACATTTTTGGAGGAACTTCCATACTCATTTCCTTGTTGGTCTTAACGTATATGCTCATCAGTAGTATATAAACATTCCTACTTCTCTAGATCCTTCCTACCAGTTGCTATCTTTAGTTAATCCTATAACATAAACTTACTGGCCTGATAGGATGCCTCATTTTGGTATGGATTTTCATTTCTCCAAATATTACTGATGTTGAGTATTTTTCCTCATACCTGATGGTTATAGGAATGTCTATTCAAGTTTTTCCACAATTACTAACTGGGTTATTTATTACTGGAAAGCTTTTGGAGCTACTTGCTACTTATGTATTTTAGCTATCAGTTCTATAATGTGCATGGTCTCCATTTTTTCCTTTCTATACATCATATAGATAATGGCTTCAATTTGTTAATGAGTACATGGTTTATCCTAACTTCTCTATTCTGTTTGATTTTGTATGTGTCTGTTTTTATATGAACATCATAATGTTTGGTTTAGAAGAGCTTTGTAGTATATTTTTACTTTTTTGAGAGTCAGGGAAAGGGTAAAATGTGGAGAGGATGATTAAGGGGTTCTCGGTCACTGTTTGGAACAAAAGATACCTGTTTTTGGTTTTGGTTTGGTTTGGTTTTGGTTGTACTGTTGTTTTGTTTGGTTCTAAGGAATGCTTGAACTTGTTTTGTTTGTGTTTCTGGTTCCATTTAAATTTCCAGATTATTCTTCTATTCCAAATTCCACTGATATATTGACAGAAATTGTAGTGAATTTTTAATATAACTGAAAAAAATAAAAAAAAAAACAAGTTAGCCACACTTACATACCCTTGACAAGATTACCCAGAAACTGGGAAATCAGAACATATTAGTCATTGAGTTTGAACTTTCCTGTATGCCTGCTGTGGTCAGGTACTATATGGTCAGGTACTGTGTAGTCAGGTGTGGTGCAGATGCTCAGTCATGTACTCAGTGAGTATGCTCAAACAGATATCAGACAGCTTCTGACTCTACTTTGTAAAGGGTTTTCCTTCATTTCTTTTCTTCCATTATGCTTTTTCTGCTTCCTGAGAGAATCCCCTTCTCACATCCTTGCATTCTTACATGACATGATAGGTGTGCTTTACAATCTCAAAAGACATACCTGGAACATTCAGTGCAATTGAACTCAGGGCTTTCTGTATGCTAGGGAAAAACCCACAAATGGAGCTACATCCACAGCACAAGGAGTTTTTAAAATACATTCTTGATACATTAGGAGCTAGTAACTCAATTTTTCAATGACCTAGATTTTAGACTTTCTCAATATTAGTGTTTCACCTGAATTGAGTACATTAGTGGTCATTTGCTTCTTACCAGTTCCCCATATAGGTTGGGATAGGCAAAATTTCCTGAATTTTTATAATGGCATGTCCCTCTATACAATCTTTCTGTCCATTGTGCCAATTCTTTTTTGCTAGATTTGCTGTTTCTCCAGCTCATTGCCCACAGCTTTGGCATAATATTGAAAGGTAAGGTTTCCAATACTATAACTTTTCAAATCATCAACAATCATTTCCTTGGAAAAGATCTGTTTTCTATCTGCATTGAATTTGATTTACCTGAAGTTTACCAAATCTTTAAGAAATTATTTTTGAAATTAAATGTAATTAATTATACCATTTCTTGCTTCCCTTTCCTCTTTCCAACACCTCATATGTACCCTCCCCTTGTTCTCTCTCAAATCCATGCCTTTTTCCTTGTAATTGTTCTCTCTCTCTCTCTCTCTCTCTCTCTCTCTCTCTCTCTCTCTCTCTCTCTCTCTCTCTCTCACACACACACACACACACACACACACACTTCCTCAGTCTGTATGATGTTAGAAGTATGTGATATCAGGGTTGGCCACTTAGTATTGGATACCCAGTTGACCTTCCCCGAGGAAGACTATTTCTGCAGCTCTCAGTATTTCTTGTTGCCTGTAGTTCTTGTCTAAGATTGAGACCTTTCTTTCCATTTTAGCATGTCTATCGATGTAACCATTTTTTAGGGCTTGTTTATATCATTACCTATTGTTTAGATTTTTTTATTCTTCTCTCATATAATACATTCTGACCATAGTTTCACCTTCTCTACTCCTCCCACTTGTCCCCTTCTCTTTCCCCTTTCCCAGATCCACTCCTCTGTTTCCCTTCAGAAAAGAGCAGACATCCCAGGGATACCAACCAAACACTGCACAACAAGTTATAATAAGAGTAGGCATAAAAGTTCATAGCAAGACTAGAGGAGGGAACTTTGTAGGAGGAAAAGTGTCCCAAGAGCAGGCAAAAGAGTCAGAGATGTCCCTGTCCCACACGCTTACTGTTAGGAATCCCAACAGTGAAGAACACCAAGCTACACAACCACAACATACATGCAGAAGACCCAGCAAAGACACATGCAGGATCCATGATTGCCACTTCAGTCTCTGTGAGCTCCTATGAGCCCAGCTTGATTGATTTTCTGTGCCTTATTCTCCTGGTGTCCTCAACGCCTCTGGCTCCTAAGATCTTTCTCCCTTCCCCTTCTGAAAGGTTCTCTGAGCTCCCCCTAATCTTTGGCTGTGGGTCTCTGTATTTACTCCCATCAAATGCTGGATTCTGGATGAAGCCTCTCTGATGACAATTGGGCTAGGCACTTACCTGAGGACAACAGAGTATCATTAAGAATCATTTCAGAGACTTATTTTTTTAAATGTCAGTCGTATTTAGTTCTGTCCTGGGTCTCTGGGCTATCCAGCCTCTGATTTCTGGCCATCCAGGCATTGCTGAGCATGGGCTCTTTCTCCTGGCATGGGCCCCAAGTTAGACCAGTCATTGATTGGTCATTCCTACAATCACTGTGCCATCATTTGCCCAGCACATGTTGCAGACAGAACAATGAATGGTAGGTCAAAAGTTTTGTGACTGAGTTGGTGTCCCAGTCTCACCCCTGAAAGCCTTGTCTGGTTACATAAGATGGCTAGTTCATGCTCCATATCCCCCATTACTAGGAGTCCTCTCTAGGGTCACCCTTGTAGATTACAGGGAGTATCCACTGCACTAGATTTCCACATCCTCCCCTAAATGCTCCCCAATTCCAGCCATGTCTTCTGGGACTCTCTCCCTCCACTCTCTTACTCCCCATAGATCTTACCATGTTGATACGATTTTATGGTTGTAGCTTTTCTGATGGTAGTAGAAGACACATTCTCACACAAAAAAAAAAACTTGCTGTTCCTCTGGCTCTTATAATCTTTCAGCTCTTTCTTCCTCCATTTTTCCCGAGGCTTAGGTGCAAGAGTTGTATTGTACATGTATCAGGTGGGACTGGGCACCATATCACTACTTTCTCTCTGCACGCTCATGGTTACAGTTTTCTTTAATAGTCTTGATCTGTTTACAGAATAGTTATGTGTTTATTAGATTTGTATTTCTGCATCTAAGTAAAGATGGCTTAAAAATGAATGATAAAGTACATTACAAAGGGTAGGACTGATGAATTAGTCCCCAAATGTTGCTGCTACTCAAGAACATCTGACAACTTGGCATACATTAATAGCAAGAGCAGTGGGAATAACTGCGGCCATTCAACTGAAAAGCTCCATTTAGTAAGAAGTTCAAAAATGGGCCATTTTAGAAACTAATAGTTCACATAATGTAAACATTATTTCTGCTTACTGAAAATTTATAAAGAGGAAAATACAAAGTTGCTTTTCAGAAAAGGCTTCATGGATAGTGTTGCATGTTAAGGGACAATTTTTTTTTTTAATCCTGAGAGTAGGATTTAGTCTTTTCTAATACCAAGGGACCAATTTCAGTTAGAATATATAGCTATTCTATATTTATGTATAATACATATAACATATGGCATAAATAATATATATATATATATATATATATATATTATGCCAGTATACCACATTATACCACATGCACTATGAACTTACATATCAAGATATATGTTGTAAAATGACATATCTCACATTATCATCAGGCTACAAAGTACTTTGAAAATGAATAATGTTCATAGCTGCTGTGGGACTGTAAGATGAGGTGATAGTGTACCTATGATTTCCATTCCAGTGTTAATCAGCTTTTAGCTATCATCCCAAGTATCTTCTCCAGAGATGCTTCAGAGATTTCTCTATTCTGTTTTTTTTTTTTTTTTTTTTTTTTTTTTTTTTTTTTTTTTGGTTTTTCGAGACAGGGTTTCTCTGCGTAGCTTTGCACCTTTCCTGGAACTCACTTGGTAGCCCAGGCTGGCCTCGAACTCACAGAGATCCGCCTGCCTCTGCCTCCCAAGTGCTGGGATTAAAGGCGTGCGCCACCACCGCCCAGCTCTCTATTCTGTTTTAACCAGAGATAATAATTATATTGTCTGCATGATGTGTTTGTTCCTAAAATAAGAATATTTCAAGCTAAGAAAGCTTGTATTTTTGGAGAAAACCCTTCTTTGAACTTAATTTAGGTGCATCTCTTTAGAATATTCTGTGCTTTGAATTTCATTTAGAGGACCAACCTGCCTAGAGAATTTTATTTTGAAATCCAGCCTGTCTTTATGTGCTACAGAGCTAATTTAAATTTGTTAAATAATAAGAAATTAATGCCTTACTTGAGATGGGTGACTAATTTAATCCTAACACACTAATGCTGTAGAAGACATTTATCTATTTGTCATTTTTGATCTCTGGGTTTTATTAATATTTCTATTGAAAACAAGATATAAAAATTGGCTTTAGAGGATGGATGGATCAGTGGCTAAGAGAACATATTGCTCTTGTAGAAGATCCAGGCTCTATTCATGGCAACATTAATAGACTGCTCACAACCACCTGTAACTCCACTTACAGGGGTATCCAAAAACCGCTGGCTCCTGTAGGCAATAGCACTCACCTGTACATACCCACACTAAATTTTTTTAAAAGCCTTTGATAGGAAGACTGTGTTTTAGAGATAATTTAGGCACAATGGCTCTTTCCCAAGTTTATAAATATACACATACCAACTGAGTCTATAGCTTCCTTCTATTTATTGGCACCTTCACAGTGGCAGACTTAAGGAAGTTGAACAAAGGCTAAATGAAGTAGAAATGAAATAACAAGACTATGTGAATTTTAAATAAAGATTTTCAAACTTTTTTTAGTTACAGAGTAATAAAATTTAACCGGTGAATTCTCCAATCTTACAATTGGACTCATGTAGTAGGTGGATGTTTTCAATCATTGAGTAATATCAATTGGGGATATTATTGTTATTTATTTAACATGTAAATCTGTGTTCAATGTTCTCTGACCAATTCATTTGTTTAGGTTCAAGCAAAACTGCTTAAGATTTAAAGGACTGAATCTTTTATCTTTTAACTGACTACATTTACCTCTAACACATATGACCATGAAAATGAAGCTATATAACCATAGCCAAGCCAAAACTCAGTTCAGAGGAGATGGGTGTGGTATGTTGTGGTATGGTGTGGTATGGTGAGGTGTGGTGCGGTGTGGTGGTGGTGTATGTGTGTGTGTGTGTGTGTGTGTGTGTGTGTGTGTGTGTGTGTGTGTGTTCTAGCTCAAAGCTGCTTTATTATAATATCTATCTGGATTCTTTTTAGAAGTTCCTCAATTGTCTTACACTTTCCCTGAAACAATTTTTTTAGGTGGCAATCAGGAAAAGAAATATTAGAAAGTTCAATGTTGTGGTGGCTTGAGATGAGAGTATTATCTATACCTAATCAAGCACCCCACACATTCAGAAAGATCTCCTCAAGCCTGAATGAGGACGCTGCATCCAGAGTTTCAGTGTTACACTCTGTCTTGCATTGAGTCCAAAGGCATCTGTTTATTATTGCACTCTTTTACTACAAGTGTTGACAGGGACTCTAACCCATCTGCAATTTAAGAGGAAGAGAGTAACTTCAGTGAAATTGCATGTCTAACTTAGGAATTATGGTTCCAGCTTCTGCTAAAAGCTGAAACAGCTTGTAATATAATGCCTATTGAATCTCTTTCACTTTGTATCTCATTACACTTCATCTTTTTTCATGTAAAAGAAAAAAAGAGCAATTTCCATCACTCTTTCAAAGAAAATGATGGAAAATGCAAAGCATTGTTTTGAGATAGTTTACATGAGACCCTACCAACGTTCAGTGAAAACCAGGAAAAAGTCAGGCATATGTTCTCTTTCCCCTCAACTTTGAACTGAACATTCAATATCCACGCTAACAGATATTTCCAGAAAAGACTAAATGAGGGAGAACGATCCTCACCTGATTGAGATGCACCTTTCAATGGGTGGTCTACGTATAAAGAGGCCCAGAGAGAAAGGAGTGCCTTTGCCTCTTGCTGGTGGCTGTGCCTATCCCTGTTGATGTTTTTGCCAACGGAAGACACCAGGTTCTTCCCTTCCAGCATGCACTGAAGACAAGCAAGAGTAAATTACTGAAGCAAGACCAACAAATACTGCAGACTCTCCAAGAATTTTCTGGGATCTTAGCCCCAGATTGAGACTGCTGAGGCATCAGCCTTTTAAAATGAGCGGCTACCAGGTTCTCGGCTTCTCCAATGTTCGCATGACCATTGTTATTTTACTGAATCCCTTTTGTATAAGACTACATAGTAAATCCACTTTCATAACACACACACACACACACACACACACACACATAAGCTCCAAATATTTTTTTGTAATATAATTTTTTTAAACTTAGTCATTTACATTTCACTGGTTCTAGTAGATGAAAGACAAATAGACAAATACAGAATAGAAGAATGATCAGGAAAGACTATACTTGCTGGGATATTTTCATCTCTTGAATTAGCATACCACTGGAGTCATTTTCAAGAAGTCTGGAATAAGAATGTCTTTTTCTGAGATTTTCCCTAAGGCCTCTGCACCCTGGCAGTACAGTATAGGAAAGGAAAGGTTTTGTAGTTACCTTCAGGCCATGGATACCATAACTCCATGCAGAATGAGAGTCAAAGTAATGTAGCTGGGGCTTCCATTGGATTTAATTTATGTTTTGTACTTCTTATTATGAATGTCCGTAAGTTTTCTCACTATTAATTCAGTGTGGTTAAAATTTCCATTGAGGATTTCTGTGGGAGTTAAATGTATCTATCTGCTCTGTGACATTTCATAGGAAAACATGGGCAAACACCTGTTTACCACAGATGGAAACTTGACACCAGACCAAAGAAATGATTTTACTGGTCTACCGAGTTTATTTGATTAATTCCAGAAGGATATGTGTTTCAGGTGGCCAGGGTCTATGCTGTCTGTATACAGATTCTGTGTTTTATTCAAAGAATTGAAATAAACACATGAAGATTGCAAAGTACTAAGGGTGTTTTATTCCAACCAATGCAACAATACAGATTAAGAGGGGAAATATTGTGAAAATTTGCAGCATACCTCATGAGTTAAGGTATTCACAGTTCCCAGTTGTTGACGGGGGTTTCCATCTATAGGACTCAAGAGAAGGAGGCACTTGATTGCCAAGAGTGTGGTATGGGTGGTTTTCTATTTTGATTTATGGGTTTAGATTAGGTTGGCTTTTGCTTACTGTGCATGTCCTTCCCATGATGAATATGCTTTTAATTATATGCATGCCCAATTATATATAGGCATAACATGGGAAACAGGAAATTCTCTCAACTGTTCATATGAGGACACAGTTTTGCCTTATTGTGCATGCATCTAAAACCATTCTAGACTAGACTAGCCCATTATCCAGAGTCCCCAGACTATGTTACTGTATGTATTGGAATAGAAATGGTTGTAGATGAATTTATAAACAGTCTTATTAAATAAGAAACACAGAGCCAAATACAGGGGTCCAAGCTGTAGAGATCAGAGCAATAGCCACCAACTAACCTTAGCTCACCACGTCGCTGCAGCTTCCCAAGAAAACCTCTTCCTGTCTAACCTGCGCCTTTATTGCCTTCCTGTTCCACCTTCTCATTGGCTTTAAGCCCAGCCACTTTACTTCCTCATCCCTGCTTGTCTATACAGACCTCCAGGTCTCTATGGTTGGTACTGGGATTAAAGGCGTGTGTCACCATGCTTGGCTGTGTCCTTGAACACACAGAGACTCTGCCTCCCATGTGATCGGATTAAGGGCATGTGTTACCACTGCCTGACTTCTGTTTATGGCTGACTATGACCTCTGATCTCTAGGCAAACTTTATTTATTAACACACAAATAAAATATCACATTTCAGCACAAATAAAATATCACCACAAATGGTACATTATCAAGGGGCTGCCAAGGATTTAAACTAGTGTTTAAAATAGTAATACCTACAGCTTCCAGCAGGTGGAGGTCATAGGTTGCTAACAGGTGCCAGGCATGTTGTTCAGAGGTATGTATATAGTCCAAACCAAGTGGAGTTCCAGATTACTATATTATTCCTTATGTCTGCTTACCTCATAGATGGAGAGTTGCTTACAATGGTATTTTGACTTGAAAGTAGCTGGATCACCAGCATTGGGGATGACTAATGAAACCTGCATCTCTGTAGGTCCTTGTACCAACAACTCATACGAAACTGCGCTGGCTGGATAAAGCCCCCTTCCTGTCAATTATTTACTGCTTTCATAACCTTGAGCATGGGCTGTGCAAATCTTGTAAGTTTATTTGCTTTCAAAGGCCTATTAAGCTGTCTCTACTTCCTAAGTACTGTGAATTTCATTTTCTTCCCAAGTCTCATAAGCCCTTCCACTGTCCAGGAGGGAATGTTTCAGTCTGAGGAAATAGATACACAAAAGCATCGACTATCATGCAGAAATGGAAGACCTATTTTATAGCCAAAGAGCAATCAATAAAATTGACCACACTAACAGATTTAAACTGAACTAACACAATATTTAAGATCAGAAACAGCTCAAAGATATCTACTTTTACTATTCCTGCCCAATATTTTATAAGAAATCATAGAAAATCCAGTGAGAAAATGAATGAAACTAAAAGAATTCAATCATATAAGTGAGAAATAAAACTAATCATACTTATCAAGAGTAAGTAATGTAGTAAAGTGACTATTAAAAACCTGTTTCTGATGTTAATTACCAAATTTGAGAGTTCACTGGATTGAGTCCTCATCCTCTGAAGAACAGCAAATGTCCTTTACCATTGAGCAAACATTCCAGGCCCTGTAAATTTTCTATAAATGAAATATAATTGAGATCAAGTTGATGTGTGTATTATTTATCAACAAATGAATGGCCTCTGAAAGAAAAATACTGGAAACTATAAAGCTACCAGAAAAAAAATAGCTTTTAGGAAAATATCCTTCACATTGACCTTGACAATGACATTTTTGATATTACATCAAAAATTTAGATAACAGAATCAAAAATAAATAAACATAGCTGAATTTACAACAATCTGGTAGCATAATTCACAATCAGAAAAAGCTGAACACAATCCCAATATCATTCAGTTGAAAAGTAGATGAACAAATCATAATTTATCTACACAGTGGAGTGACTACAAAATATAAAAAGTAATAGATTGCAAAAATCAATTCAAAAATCAGACAAAGACCTTAATGTAAGATCTAAAACTGTGTAAGGAAAAACATTTCACAATGTAGACATGGACAATGACTGCTGAATAGGACTCCAGTAGCTCAGGAAACATACCAAGAATTGGCAAGTCAAATTACATTAAATTAAAAAGCTAGAGTAAAACAAAAGAAACAATTACCAGAATGAAGAGATGTCTACAAAATGGAAGTCTTTGCTAATTTATATGCACTGTAAAGACAGCAATCATGTCTGAAGCACATGCCTCTCTTGTTCTAGCAAGGATATTAAAGATTGTTCTTTCTCTCTTTGGTTACTCTTTTGTATTTGTTGAGATTCAGATGTCTGCATTTGTGTTAGTCTCTTTCCGAATTTTCTATTCACCTGACAACAGATCAACAAACTGAAGATCTAAACACACACACACACACACACACACACACACACACACACAACATGCACACAACACACACAACCCAACAAATAGATAAATGAGCAAATGAACTGAAAAGACAGTTTTCTTAAAGGAAGCTCAAGTGAATGTGGTTGTGCATGCTTGTAATCTTAATGCTTGAAAAACTGAGGCAAAGGGATCATTAGGTGGACTACTTAGCAAGACCCTACATTTGACTACTTAGCACAAAAATAACAAAACAAACATACAAAAATACAGATGACTAATATATGGCTTCAGAGCAATACAAATCAAAATTACAGGAAGATTCCATATTATGCCTGCCAACACAGCAACATCAGGAAACCAAACAACAGTAAATGCTGGCCAGAATATGAAGGAAACCCTAACACAATGCTACACTGTTTTCTCCAATATGTGGAATCTAGTAATTTTTTTTAATGACATAGAAGTATGAAATGTCATTAATGAAATAGAAGTATGAAAGTATGAAATAGAATTAATGAAATAGAAGTATGAAAGCAACGGCTTTTTCATACTCACAGAAGTACATCCTCAAATATATTTTACTATGGGAAGAATGTAACACTGAAAGATATGGTGTGATTACTATTACATGGCAGTCTCAAAATTGAAAGCTAGAGATAAAAATTATATAATAACGTATTTTATATGTGTGTATACATGTGATATGGTATATGCCTCAGTATGCATGTGCATTCACCTGTACATGTATGTGCCTA
Organism: Peromyscus maniculatus bairdii; assembly: GCF_049852395.1. NCBI lineage: Eukaryota > Metazoa > Chordata > Mammalia > Rodentia > Cricetidae > Peromyscus > Peromyscus maniculatus. The sequence goes on along the minus strand of NC_134855.1, from coordinate 86,941,304 downwards.
TTGAGAGGTTGATGTTGCAAGTCTTTATAACTTCCTACAATTTTTTTTTTGTTGTTGTTGTTTTGCTTTATTTTAAGATAGGATCTATCACTGAACTTTTAGTTTAGGCTTTACTGGCTGACCAGCAAGTCTCTAGGATCCACCTTTCTCCAAATCCATCCTCCTCTTGTACTAGAGCTACAATACACACTGGAGCTCCTGGCTTTTATGTGGGTGATGGAATCTGAATTCAGTTCCTCATGGTTACATGTCAAGCACTTTGAGCACTTAGCTGAGACATATTTCTAGCTCATAAGCCATCACCATCTTAATCAGAATAACTATGATTACATGCAAAATAACCCTATGATTAAACAAAATAACTTTCCATCATAGGGTGATATAATGAGGATCCTTAGACCCTCACCTGAATTCTAGCCACTTCCTCCAGGCTTTCCTCACATAATTCTGCCACAACTTTATGTGGTCTCAGAAGGTGATGGATTATGAAGAGTTAACAAAAAGAGGGACCTCTATTTATGTAACTATAAAAAAGTTGGCATCCACTCTGAAATATAACTTTGCAGTGATGTGACAACTTTGAGGTCATCTGTCCTCCTGTATGTAATTCGCTTGCCATGCTCCTATAATTATGCACTAAATCATTTCATCATTTCATAAAGCTACACTGGATGAGATCATTAGTTTGTTCTAACCTTTGTGCCCTATCTAGGGTGAGTAGACATTTATTCACATCTCCCCAGGAAAGTTTACACAACAATGTCAAAACTCACCTGTATACCAAAAAGTGAATTTCATTTTTGTAAATCAAAACTAAATAAAAGAAAATAAAGAACTAAGAAAATTATCCCATGGAATGCACATGGATTTTAATGAGACCAGAAAATACTTAGCAAAAAGATTCAGCTTTAGGTTAAAATAACTCAGAACTGAAAAACTTCATAATCTATCTGACAAGCACAAAGTATAATGTTTAAAATATGATTTGAAAGATGAAGGATTAAGTAATATTAAAACTAAAAAATGACTTTCTATAAAGAAAGCGATAAATCCATGGGAGTTTATTTAGGAGTATTATAGAAATTTATTAAGGTAAATTGAGGAAATATACTCATGAATACAGAACAGAGTAGACAGCTGAAGTCGTCCTCTGATCTGATGGGGAACAAATCCACCTTGCAAGCAGGAGCAGGGAGAAGGGGCATGTGACCCTTCTCCCTCTTCTTTTAAGCTGTCACTTACAATGGCAGGAAGCACTGCCTCCTTCGGTCCCTAAAGCCCAAGGTCATGGATAGAGCAAATACCACTACATATAAAATATTGCTGATTGAAAGGAACTTTGGCAATACATTAACCATCATTTCTACAACATAATTATTGAACAACGACAATGAATACTATTTGTCTTTGTTACATATTCTCTCTTAAAAGCTGATTTAATTTTTAAAATAACATGCAGTAGCAGCAACTGAGATTTTACCATTTTAGACTGGTTGAAAAATAATTGAGACATTTTCTTTTAGCATTAGTAGAATAAGTTTCCCCATGCATGAACACTTGAAATTAGTTTTTTCCACTTTTGAAATATCAAGCTGTATTCCAAAGCAGATGTATAAATTTCCAGCCTTTGGCACAGCGTGGCAAAGCCCACACACAAGAACAAGAGCAGCAGGTGGCAAGAAGTGGGAAGTTGTGTGACTACAAATGTTCAGGAGAGGCTAAAATATAGAACAGGTTGTGCCCCGATACAAGCACTGCTTACACTAGCCACAATGTGTTTGGGTTCATATTCTATGCATCAACAAAATTGCTTCTAGCTGAATTACTGCTTTTACCAATAGTGTGCGTATATGAACATGATTGGCTCAGATTTCTACCGTTTATGTGACATTATACCTGTGAGACATGGGTCTCTGGAGAAGTCCCCACTTCTACAGCGAAGTGTAGCATGGGTTCTCTTATTGGGTTCAAGTAACTCAAGCAGAACACAAATGCTCTTCTTGAAGTCTTTGGAATGAAACAGCCTGTGCTGCCACATTCCTCCTGGCAAGAGCACAGATTCTGCAACTTTGCAGCTTGTCAGAAGCACTACTAGATTTTACTCTTGTGTCCTAATCTGAACCCAAGATGTGTTCTCATTAGTATCCATTTCCATGAAAATACAGAAACCCCTGGGCCAGCATAGACAAAAATAAAAACATATCGAATGAAGTGTGGTAGACACAAATACAGTTTTTATATTGAAGTTTACAAGATATTTGAAGAGTGTATTAGCATGACCTGGGTTAAAAGAGTTACAACTGATTTTCATATCTTAGCCACAGTGCTGCTAGCAAAAATCAAATATTAAATGTGATAAACAGATACTGTGACTGAGAAATTTACACTGAATGATTATTCAAAAATGATCTGTTTTTAGCTAACCTCATACAGGAGTCAGTTTGGCAGCAAAATCTTAAAGGTATCTTGTCCATTCTGGTGAAGATTCACAAATTATCTTGGGTTACAACCTAGGAGCAGATCAAAGGTCATACATTTTAGACAAACATGGTTAGATGATAATCTTTCATCAGAAACTCTGAATGCTGAAGTTCCTTCAATGGTTACTACATAGTAATCTATTAAAAAATATTGCCATTCTTTCTCCCAGCCATTCACCTGTAACTTTCTCCATGAGGCTAGCCTATGCTATATTAATAGCAGAAAATGTCCATGGTTTCAGGGACTATAAGGAGATAATTTGAAGAGTATACTTACACTTATGATATACTCAATATCACTTGTGATGCCAGTAATAACCAGACTGTCTCTAATTGGTGTTCCCTTAAATTCCAAACAAGAAAGACTTAGATGGTATATGAAAAACAGCATGTAGTATGTATTCTTTACTCTTATGTCAGCCCTATTATATTAAAAGCTTAACCAGGCAGTTCAGCATGAACATTTACTCCCATTTATTGTCCTCAGTCAGAATATTTTCTGTGCTGCTGAAATTCCTATAATTTCCTACGAAGTGGGACAGTGGTTGCTATTGCTTTCAAACTTGAATTTGTAGAGAACTTACTGTACTTGCTGGGTATTTTTTGTGTGTGTGTGTGTCAACTTGACACAAGCTAGAGTCATCAGAGAGGAAGGAGCTTCAGTTGAGGAAATGCTTCCACGAGATCTAGCTATAAGACATTTTCTCAATTAGTTATCAACGGGGGAGGGTCTAGCCCATGGTAGGTGGTGTCATACCTGGGCTGGTGGTCCTGGGTTCTATAAGAAGGTGGGCCAAGCAAGCCATAGGAAGCAAGCCAGTAAGCAGCTCCCTTCCATGGCCTCTGCATCAGCTCCTGCCTCCAGGATTCTGTCCTGTTTGAGTTTCTGTCCTGACTTCCTTCAGTAATGAACAGCAATGCTGAAGTATAAGCCCAAATAAACCCTTTCCTCCCTAACTTGCTTTTTGATCACAGTGTTTCATTGCAACAATAGAAACTCTAAGACATTCACTAATTTTCAGATTTTCACCTCTTATTCACTTAAGACATGAACTACTACTTTCTTTTAACATAGGAGACTGTCCCTTAAGCATTTCTTTCGGGGATCCTCTTTCAACTATTTTATTGTCTTAATTAACATAGAGGCAGCCACTGAAAATGTCTTATGACCTATAGAAGCTTTGAAATAATAAACATATACATTTTATATAAAAACCTTATTTTTTCATTACACAGAAAATAAATACTAATTTAACTTTACTACATAAAAGTAGCTTTGTTTCTAGGAACTCTAAGTAAAAGGAAGATTCAGAATGGGAGGCAAAAAGAAATTGAACTGGGCTATGATAGCAAAAAATGAAAAGGGGTCTATATTCTGAAAACATGAAATACTTGGATGTATGACCATAAAATGCACCTAATGCTTGGTAGAATGATAAAAATTCACTTAGGAAAATATACATTATAAGAACCACTAATAAACTGTCAGTTTTGCTTTGAGATAGCTTGCTTTAAATAAATCTTTTACTGTGAGTTTTGGAGTCTTGAATTTGTAAGCTTACCACTTAGTTTCAGTTTTAAATTTATACTTGGTAGCATAGTGTTAATATTCATTACCATTTTAAAGAGCTGGCTACTAACACAACTATTGGTAACTATTGAATCTGTGTTGCTCATGATGGGGAGGGAAGAAAAAAAGGAGGCAATAAGATAGCATGGGATGGGATGGGATAACATGGTATGGGATGGGATAGCATGGGTTGGGATGGTCTTTTGTTTCTGATACACTATCGATAATGGGCTTTCTCTAGGGCTCCTCTTGGATATCCTGTTGTTGTCCTGAGTTGTGGAGATCCTGCAGTTTTGGATCTGTAGGTTCATCCCCTTCACATTCTCTGACAGTTTATGGATTCGGTGGATGTTGGGGTGCGTTAACTCATAGTTCTGGTTCTGGGCCTAGGTGGTAGCTGGATTGGTCAACGCTCCAGCTTTCCCTCCACATTGCTATCCAGGCGAGTTCTCCAGCACTGCCTTGGCTAGTAGCTTGCCCAAGATCCGTCAAACTCACACTCACACCACCAAGGCCATTTCTAATGTTTTGCCCAGGTGAGATGCAGGACTCTCTCTTCCTACTGCTGCAGGGGATAGATGGGGGTAAGGAGTCAGCTTTCCTGCTTTCATGCCCTCAGGGTCAGCTCTAGCGTGTTGTCCAGGAACCGCTCTCCTGTGTGCAGCAGCTGTTGACGGGCAGGAATAGCCCTCTCACTCTCATGACCCTGGTGGGCCAGCTCTCTTGCCTATTGCAGGTAGCATGGGGCAGGGTGAGGAAGGCATCTTTGCCTCACCCATGCCACCACATGACAGACAGGGGAGCAGGGTCAACTCTACTGCCCTTACCACCCTCAGAGAAGGCTCACTGGTGTCCCTGACAATAGGTTCAGCTCTAGTGTGCTGTCCTGGTGAGTTGCACACCAACGGTGAGGGGTGAGGTTCCCGGGTGTGGTGGGGGGTTGTTAAGCTCTCCCCTGAGAGGTGGGGCCAGCTCATCTGCTATAGTATCCAGCAAAGAGCTGGGCCTATTATCCCAGGGCAAAAAGGGCAGGGCTAGCTCAGCTCAACCCTCAGATTTCCACACATGTGGTTCCTATCACCCACTGTACTTACGCAGGCCATGGACATCATCACAGACACCAGCTGACACAGGACCACAGACCCAGACATAGCCTTCTGCAGTAGCCGGGTCCCAGGATGTCACCATAACCCCCGTGGCAGCACAGGCCATCCAGATCAGTATGGTGCTGGTCGCAGTATGACCCTCAGAAACGAACATGTTCCCAGGTGACTGACCAGAACCTGGGAATCCTTCCTAGTTCAAAATTCTTGTAATTGTAATGTGTGTGTCTTATTTAAATTGTAAAATTAGTATTTAAACTAAAGTAGCTTTTAAACTTAAAGCAGAATTCCAGAAGTCTAACTATAGTGCACTTAGTTTTCAGAGTAGTGCAGAGAGAATGGGTCATGTTCATTTGAGGTTTTAGTCTTTATAGTATCATGGATCTTTCCCTATGTTGTCCACTGCTGTATGACTAAATATTCATTCGGATATTATGTGTGGAGACATAGTGCCAGGCACCCAAACTGTATATGTTTATTAACTAGACAAACATGAATCCTACCCTCATGCAGTATGTTCCATGCTAAAAAAGAGAGTGCTAAATAATAAACTCATTAAAAATGAAGATAGGGTCTTTAACCCGGAAGCCTGCATGGAACTGACCTAGATACACTGCATACATGTTACAGTTATGTAGCTTGTTCCTCTTGTGGCACTCCTAACAGTGGAAGCAGGGGCTATCTCATACTCTTTTACTGCCTTTGTGACCCTCCTCCTCATACTGGATCACTTGCCCAGCCTTAAAACTTGGACAGGGGCGTTGTCTTACTGCAACTTGATATGAAATGTTTTGTTGCTATCCAGTTGAGACCTGCCCTTTCTTGAACAGAAACAGAAAGGAGTGGATTGGGGGTGGGTGGGAACAGAGGGGAGTTGGGAGGGAGCGATAGAAAAGGGAGGAGGGAGGGGAAACTGCAGCCTGGATGTAAAATAAATAAATAAAGCCCTTCTACATACAAATGGTAAATGGGCTGAGAAAGAAATCAGGGAAAAAACACCCTTGACCATAGCCACAAATAATATAAAATATCTTGGTGCAACTCTAGCCACGCAAGTGAAAGACCTGTATGACAAGAATTTCAAGTCTTTGAAAAAAGAAATTGGAAAAGATATCAGAAGATAGAAAGGTCTCCCATACTCATGGATCCATAGGATAAACATAGTAAAAATGGCCATCTTAACAAAAGAATCTATAGATTTAATGCAATCCTAATTAAAATCCCAACACAATTCTTTACAGACTTTGAAAGAACAATACTCAACTAAACAACCCTGTACAATAAAAGAACTTCCGGAGGTGTCACCATCCCAGATTTCATGCTCTACTACAGTAGAATAATAAAATTCACCTACTATTGGCATAAAAACAGACAGGTAGATCATTGGAATCGAATCAAAGATACAGATGTAAATCCACACACCTACGAACATCTGATTTTTAACAAAGAAGCCAAAATTGTACAATGAAAAGAAGAAAGCATCTTCAACAAATGGTGCTGGTATAACTGGATATCTGCATGTAAAAGAAAGCAAATTGATCCATCTTTATCACTCTGCACAAAACTCAAGTCCAAGTAGATCAAAGAACTCAACATAAATCCAAACACACTGAACCCAATAGAGGAGAAAGGGGAATAGCTTTGAATGCATTGACATAGGAAACAACTTCCTAAATAGAACACCAACAGTGCAGACACTAAGACTGACAATTAATAAATGTAACCTCATGAAACTGAAAAGCTTTTGTAAGGCAAAGGACACCGTCAATAGGACAAAAATGGCAGCCCACAGAATGGGAAAAGATCTTTACCATCTTTACATTTGAGAGAAAGTTAATTTCCAAAATATTATAAAGAACTCAAGAAACTAGACATCAAAATACCAAATAATCCAATTAAAATGATGTATAGAGAATCTCAACAGAAAAATCTAAAATGACTGAGATACAATTAAAGAAATGTGCAACATCCTTAGCCATCAGGGAGGTGCAAATCAATATTACTTTGAGATTCCACATGTCAGAATGGCTAAGACAAAAGACACAAGTGACAGCTCATGCTGGAGAGGATTGGAGTAAAGAAAACTATCCTCCCATTGCTGGTGAGTGTGAAAACTTGTACAGCCTCTATGAAAATCAATATGGAGGTTTCTCAGAAAATTGAGAAGCAATCTACCTCAAGACCCAGATATAACACTCTTGGATATATACCCAAAAGATGTTCAATCATGCCACAAGGACATTTGCTCAACTATGTTCACAGAAGATTTATTCATCCAGTATTCTTACTCTCAGCTATCCCCAGCTTCCATCTGCGTATCTCCCTTAGCTTTCCCCAAAGAACATTTGTTTGTTTACGTATATTTTTTCTTATTTCTATAGACAGCTCTGAAAAAAAGCCACAGAGAAATAGTTAAAAGTTTAGTGTTCTGTGCTGGAGGTTCTTATGCAAAATAATGATTCACAGAGTCAAAATTATTTGAAGATTTTTTTTCTATGTTATCTCTTGATCTTAGTATTTAAACCATATTTGGTCCTCATTTGTAGGGAGCATGTAGTATTCTTAATGGTAGCTTAGAGTATTACTTGAGAATAAATGTTTCAGTCATTGTCATTACAAAGTCCTAGAAAGCTAAGAGAGTGGATATAAGTACTTTCAATCAATTCACAATTCTTCCTCACATCCATTTCTTTTCATAGTTTATTTGCATAATAGTATCAAATACATAATTATGTAAAATCTCTGCTTGTTAGCTTATTCATGTTGCTTTCTTTTGAAAGAAAGGGTAAGATGGGGGTAAGAGAGAGAGAGGAAGACAAGAGGAGGAGGGGGAGGGAGGGAGAGAGGGAAGAGAGAGAGAGAGAGAGAGAGAGAGAGAGAGAGAGAGAGAGAGAGAGAGAGAGAGAGAGAGAGAGAGAGAATGCATTTGGGTAGGTAAGGAGGTGGGCAGGACCTGGGAGAAGTTGAAGGAGGATGACCAACTATATTGTATACAGAATTTTTAAATAAATTTTATTTAAATGTTCAATATCCTTATTCATCTGGAAAATGCAAATTTTAAAAAGAAGAGTTCTATAAAGCTATTTTTATTGCCATCAGAACAGGCTCTGTTCATGACGGAAACAACTATTGTAATGTTCCCTCCTAACCCTTACTCACTGGTCATTTTTTTGTACCATTCTGTGTTACATTAATGCCAGTTCTAGGTGACTGTTTATTTCATTTGTGCTTTTAAATAGAATACAAATGTGGGGTCTTTTCAATAACACTAATTTGGATGTGTTGGGTTTGGTTTATTCTTCTGCTTGCAAACCTAAACAGTTAGGTTTACACATTAACAGTCCTAGTAATCGCCATCATAACTGCTTAAGTATTTGTCCAGTTTCTTTTGTTTCAGAACCCTCAAAAATGGTGAAAGCTCAACTTGATGAGAAGCTATTTATTGCCATATCTATATGACTCTTCCCTTGACAAAAAGAAACAAAACAAATTCATTTCTCAAATCTAGATTTTTTTTTTAATTTTTAAGAGTATATTCTAGGAGCTACCATTATAAAACTTATTTATTGGTCTCTGATACAAGAATTCCATTACTAATAATCACCATTTTGTATTTATAGGAATGAATGTAAGCAAAAGTGAGATAACAACAGAAGCTTCGTTGAAACCATCTCGGAGATCCTTGCCTTGCCTGGCTCACAGCTATGCTCATTCAAAAAGCTTGAGCCAATCTGCCTCACTCTTCCAGTCAACTGAGAGTGAATCTCAGGCTCCAACTTCTGTAACATTTCTTTCTGCTGACAAGCCTGAGCACGGTGAGTGGCAGTTTATATTATCTGCTGTTAAATTTTCAAAAAATAAGACATTTTAATAATTGCTTTTTCCTGCTTTGCTACATTTGGCTAGTATTTACTTAACTCTTTAGGAATGAGTCTGGCGAAAGTAGGAAATCAGTACAGTATATGGGTCCTAGGAAAGGCTAGTTGGATAGATGTATGTTTATTTCTGTCTTGCTTTACAAGTTGCCTATCCCATGGGAATCTGAACTTTATATTGGGTGTGTTAAGAGGAAGACAAAGCCAGCTCATGAGTCACCAGCTCATATGCCTCCTATTTTATATCCCTGTTGATAGAACATCCCTGGCAATAATTTACAGACTATATTCAGTAATGTGTCAGCAATAAAGAATTCTATTTCCTTTCAAAAAGCACCACCTGAAGACACTCAAAGGGATTGCACACAAAAGTAAGAAATATGTACATAAACACAAAACCTCAGACAGATTAAATATTGCTAGAAAAACAGATAATTCAATAGCAATAATGAAAACTATCAAGTAGTTATTTAGTAAATTATCAATTCTCCAACATAAATAAAGGAGAAATAAAATTATATATATCATCTTAAACAACTAGGAAAAATCACCCCCCCAAAAAATACCAGCAATTAGTACATACCTTTAAATTATAATGCTACATATAAATGGATTTAATTCTGAAATAAAGGTATAGATTGACTGACTCATCAGAATACAAAAATAAGATCTACACACACACACACACACACAGAGAGAGAGAGAGAGAGAGAGAGAGAGAGAGAGAGAGAGAGAGAGAGAATAAGATAGGCAGCATGGACAATGCCCACAGACACTCAACACAGACAAAATCTCAGCACAGAAGAGGGAAAGAAAGCCTGAAATCTCACACCTAGCCATTAAACTATTCACAATTGATACCTGCTAAGAAACAGAAAATCAGTTTTCTTCCATGGCTTGACACTGGGTATATCAACCATACTCCAAAGTGGGCTTCATAAGCAGTAGTTGGCCAACACAAATGGGACTTTTGTCTTTGTGTGTGTGTGTGTGTGTGTGTGTGTGTGTGTGTGTGTGTGTGTTTTAAGAAAGGGAAAGAACATAGATATGGCTGGGTAGGGAGGTGGGAGAAGAGCTAGATGGAGTTAAGGAGGGGAATTAATACCAACATGTATGAAATTCTCAAAAATAAGTAAATAAAAACATTATTTTAAAACATGCTAAAATGATTGAAAGTTGATTTCTTTCTAGTGGTTCAAGAATGGATATTTCAACATAAGAAAATCAATAAATGTAATATATCAGGTAAAGAAACTGAAGGACATTAATATCAAAGTATTCTCAATAGAAACAAAAATGACCTCTGATAAATTCAAAAACCTTTTATCATGAAAACTCTTGAAGAAATTAGCAATATAAGGAATATGACTATATGTAATAGAAATTATATTCAGCAAAGCTACCAATAACATTTTATTGAATTGGGCAAAAGTTAAATCATTGCTCTGGGATCAGAATGAGATAAGTATCCATTTTTGCCTCCTGTTACTCAAATGCATTGAGTAAATGCATTGCTTTTAATCATAGCACTCAACAGGTTTAGGCAGAAGTTCATGATGTTGAGGCCAAACCGGGCTATATAGTGAGGTCCAGGCTAGCCTGTCCTCCATAGACACTCTCTTTCTCAAACATGGAAGCAGGCAAACAAAGCCACACTACAGTTCCATAGTACTAAAGACAACATGGCACAGGCACAGTATTCAATACATGGACTAAAAAAATCTCTGCATCTATAGTCACCTTACATTGACAATGTTGCCAACATAGATGTTGTAGATAAAAGAATCGTTAGCAAACACCTGAAAAATAACATGCAGAAGAAACTCTATACCTCTGTATCATCATTCACAAAAAGCAAATCAGAATAGATCAAAGGCCTTGGCATAAACCAGAAACTTAAGAGGGAAAAATAAGAACACTTAAAAATATTCTAAGACTTTTTGAATATGACTCCAATGGCTAAGAAAATAATAAGAATTGACAAATGGGACTGCATCAAATTGAAATGCTTTCGCATAGCAGAAGAAACAAGGAAGGGACAGCTATTCATCTGTTGGTAGATTAATTTCCAGAATAAAGATCTGCAAGAAAAAAATAAACACATAAAGAACAAACAATCAGAATGATCAAAGGACTGAGAAGACAATTTATAACTGAAGGAGTAAATGGACGACAAGTACATATAAAATATCTGACAAGTGAAGTCATCAGGGAAATTGAGTGTAAAGCTCCATCAAGTTCCAGGCTTGGTAAACTGTGTCTGAAACCCAACACTGTGGATGTGGAGAATGGCAGATTATTAGTCTGAAGCCAGCATGGTCAATATATAATTGTTTCAAAGCCAATCTCAGCTATAGGGTGAGAATCTATCTAAACAAAACAGAAAACCAAACAGACAAATAACAACAGCAAAATCTTCTAAAATGTACTTCCATCTTGTTTCAAAGCCAATCTCAGCTATAGGGTGAGAATCTATCTAAACAAAACAGAAAACCAAACAGACAAATAACAACAGCAAAATCTTCTAAAATGTACTTCCATCTTGTTTCAAAGCCAATCTCAGCTATAGGGTGAGAATCTATCTAAACAAAACAGAAAACCAAACAGACAAATAACAACAGCAAAATCTTCTAAAATGTACTTCCATCTTATCTCATTTGGAATGGCTATCAGTCAAACAAGAGAGGCACAAACAAAACAACTAAACAAAACATACTAATGAATTTTGGAGAGGATATATGTAAACAAAGAACTCTATACACTATTAATAATGCAAAATAGTTGTAAATTCATTTTGGAAATTAATTTTTATGCTTCTATACCAAGCAAAGGCTGAATATAGTAAGGATACCTACATGCCCATGTATATTAACGCCTCATTTATAATAGCTTTTACAGAGCCATCTTATGCCCATCAATACATAGAAGGGTAAACAAAATGTGACCTTTATTCACAATAGAACATTATCCATCAAGACAGAGAATGGAATGCTTGTCACTTCAGGGAAAAGAATAGAATTGGAGATGTTCATATTAAGTGAGATAAGGCCAGACTCAAAGAGACAAATAGAATATGCTTTGAATCTGGGGAAGGAAGACACAGTCAGGAAAGCAAAGTCAAAGTCAGACTATTAGAGAATAATAAAAGGATCAGTAAGAGGCAGATAGGGAAAAGAGAGGGAAATGGGAAGGCCATAAAAGATTTGAGAAATGTAAGAAAATTTCACAATAAATCCAGCTGTTATGGAATTAATATATTTAAAAGTAAGAAATACCAACTGTTTTCATTCATAGTGATACCAAAACAGTAAAGAATTGATAACTAGACATGAGGTGGTATTGTGTAGCATGAATTGTTAGAGAGTCTTATTAATAAAAGCAAACTCAGAGCCAGGTATTGGGGTGAATGTTGGAAGATCAGAGAAGTAGAACCAGCCACAGCTTCCTCACCTTGCAAATTCCTCGGCTGATCCTGTTTCCTCAGTCTGGAAGCCTCTGAGTCCTCATCCAAATGGGTCTCAGCTGAACTGATGCTCAAAAGCCTAAAAGCTTAACCAGGCCAAAAGCTTCTAGTTTCTGGTCCTCACACCTTGTATGCCTTTTTGCTTTCTGCCATCACTTCCTGGGATTAAAGGCTCTTGTTACCAGGCCTGGCTGTTTCCAGTGTGGCCTTGAACTCACAGAGATCCAGGCGGATCTCTGCTTCTGGAATGCTAGGATTAAAGGCGTGTGTGCCACCATTTTCTGGCCTCTATATCTAGTGGCTGTTCTGTTCTCTGACCCCAGATAAGTTTATTAGAGTGCACAATATTTTGGGGGACACAATATCACCACAGTATTGGGAGCAGAACAGAGTTGAATTTTAAAGGATATACCAAAAAAGATGCCATAGTGAAGAAAAATTGGAGCTGGCATACTCTTGTTCACACATTTACTCATGTAAGACACATAATATACTTTTAGACAACCCCGATCATAAAATGGAGCCATACTCTGTCATTCAATAGATGCTTATATTTTCCCATTCTCCTCTTGATGTTTTTCCAATGAAAATGTATTCCATTAAGAGTCTTTATAAAAATGCAGAATTTTGTTTTACTTTTCTTTTTTTAAGCTATGTTGTTAACACACAGAAAAGTTAATTGTTTGTGTGTGGAGGGACATATGTCACAAACAAAATGTCTCACAAGCTGGATTGATGATGGTTGATGTTGGAAAACATCTTTCCCTGATAATTTTGAAAGACTCCTCTTTGCTCTCAGGAGAGATATCCTGATGTTGACATATGTGACCACCATGGCACAAAATGCCTTGTGTGGGAAAACTCCAAATTCATTTTTATATCCCCCTCCCCCTGTACCATCAACATAGACTTAGTTCCCTTAAAACTGAGACCTTTTGGAACCTGACCCCCAAAATTGTTTTGCAGGTCTATTGGGTAATCTGGACTTTGCAGTGGTATCATTGAGTGTCCTCAAAAGAGCAGGAGTTCCTTTTATAAAAGATTGTGGATTGTCAGATTGATACTTCTTCCCTGTTCACTTCATTTCCTGAAAGTCAGGGTCAGCTTGTGAAAAGTTGTTAAGCTAACAGTTCTTTCTTCTTCTGGACAACTTGGGAATACTAATATTTTCTTTTCAATAATAGAGCAACACTTTCTATTAGAGTCAACTTACAGTCATTTACAATGGTGTTAATTGCTCAAGAGAATGAACATGTTAAAATGTAACATAGGTGGTGTTTTGTTAAAAGTTAAATTTTGACTGTTGTTCAAATAAAATTTAAATCTCCATACATTAACTTAAAACTCTTTTTTAAAATTGAGCATCATTTAGACATCAGGTATTATAGGCATTTTATAGTTATGCATGTATTTCCCCAAATTACAAAGTGTCTTTGTTTTACAGTTAATTCTGAGGAGAGTAAAAAAGACTCTACTCTCAAATGTTCCTTTGCTGACTTCAGTGAGTTTTGCTTGGGTGAGTTAATTTCCAAGTTATTTTCCTCTCACCAAAAATAAACTATGTTCTTCAAATCTAGAATAATTTTGCATAAAAATGTTCATTTTGGGGTCTTTAAAATTTGAGCAGTGAATATAAAAATCTGAGTTTTATAATTATTAATTGACTTATCACACAATTTAAAACTCAAATAATATGAGACTGCAGTGAATAATACTATAACAAATGTCAGTGATTTTTACTTTTAACTTCTTATGAATTTCTTTCCATTCTATACAAATAAATATATTTACACTGATATCATGAAATGTACCAAATATTGCCACTGAATGCTTTTTGTGCTAGTAAAAGTTGAAAGATCTATCCTGGTTCTCCATTAGTGAATAATATACATGTCCTATAAAGTTCAAAATTAATCTATAACTAACAGATACTGATCATGAGTTTTCTTTATGAAAATACTGTTGATGTGTTTGCATTGCCTTTTTGATTAAGTGTGGAGAGACTGAAGACTTCTAATTTTTAATTTTAATTTAAGAATTTTAAAATTCTCTGATCACACCAGCAACACATGATCAGGTTTAATTTGTCTAGGGGGTGACATGAATATCCACACTTTTTATTATTTCCTGGCTAAACATAAATGTAGCCAAGACAAAAAATGCCTAGCCCAATGTTTTTATCTTGTTCTAATTCTTTAGAGATTGTCAAGACATTTCAACATTTGCACTACCTTGAACTGTGTTGTGACAACATTCTGAGAACTACAAATTAATCATGTTTTCATAATATTTTTAAAGCTGGCATAGAAACAGGGCTACCTTATTAATTTCCTAATTAAACATTATCTGGTTCATTTCACATAAAAAATCAAAAGGAACATTTCATCAGAACACAAGAAAGTTTTTTGCTTCAATACCTCATTTTGTAGCATGATCTTCAATCACTCATTTTCTGAAAACAAAACAACATGAAAATACTTGGTTTTCTTTATTCAACACATCCACACAGGTAGTAAAGTTTACATTAAATTTTTACTAAACTAGTACCACTTAATACTTTAACAATTACTCCAGAATCAAAATACTCTCATTACAATTCCACAGATCTTATTTTTTTTGAAAATTTGTTATTCCAAATTGAATGTATTTTTTCCTAAACCCAGTAGATTGGAACAAATTGTGTTGGTGGGTTTCAACCCATCTGATATTGATATCCTTCTACTTGTCCAGCTTTACACTTGATATTTTATAATTTGTCAGTCTATAACTCCAGTATTCAGAATGCTGAAATAGATTACAGCTTTCAGGTTAATCTGAGCTGATAGCAAGACTGACATTAAAAAGGAGAGAAAAAAAAATAAACCATTTCAAATTTCGCAAACCGTATTTAAATGGAAAACTGCCATTATAAGGAAATTTGCTAATATTTGTGTGCCTATAATCATGCTGAACACCCACATAATCCATGTGGATATAGCTCCTAGTTGATAGATACTTTTATCACTTATCTCTTAGAAGGTTCTCTTTACAGTAGGTGGGGATTAACAAGGAAGTCTACAATTGGCCATGATGTGGAGAATAAACGACTGCAGAGTTCTCAGCCCTTATTGAACATATATACTACATCCAGTCTTCCAACAGATCAAAGTTCATGGTAGAGGAGGGGGGAATAAAGAGTATAATAGCTTGAGGAGTGGGTGACTAAAGGAAACAGTGTCTATTGGATACAGCAGGGAAGTTGCAGATATAACTCACAGTATTTATGACAGCATGCACAAAATGTATGCAACCCCAAACCAGACCAAATTCCAGCCTGGAGTTGGAAGTTTGGTGTGAAATTCAATGACTAGCCCTGAAGATATTGTCTCTGTGACATTGTCTCATTCTGCTGTGAGAGGAAAAGACAGTCTTCTCTAAGAGTGTAGTCCTCAGTAAGTCAACCACTCTCTAATAGAAGACCACACATGTAAAGATGTTTGGGCAGCACAAATTGGTCCTGACAAGGAAAAAAAAAGTTAGGTGGATTTGAAAGTAGTCCTGTGTCTGAGATGAGTATGATATTAAAAGTATAAAATAGTCAAATAACAAAAAATAAAGTCTACTGCATCTCTGTAATATGATGTTTTCCTTATCAATGAAAGGAGGTCAAAGGAAGTAAGAAGCATTGAGTATAATTAAATAAACATGAGCATGTCAGCAATGCATGTTCAGCTGCAAATGCCAAGCAATCTTAATTTCTGCATTTGCCTTCGGAGCACCATTGTATCTGAAGGCATTAAACAGGAATTTCCAAGCACTGTGAACCAAACAAGTACATTTGTGTAATGACTTTCCCTTTTCACAGTGAACTACTTGGCACTGCTCATGAGAATATTAATGCTGCAGTATAACTGACTGCATGTAGACACTGTTTCATTGAGGACTGATATTTCCCTTCCTTGAAGGAGGAGCTCTGAAGGAAGAACTTATTTTTATTGCATTAGAGCTTATGCTTCCTGCAGAGCTGATATTTTAGTTACTTCTCCAGCTGCTATGATAAACATCCTGATAAAAACAACTTAAGGAAGGAGGATCTATTTTTAGGCTCATAGTTCAAGTGTTTGATCCATCATGGTAGGGAAACCATGCAGGCTAGAGCTTGAGGTAACTGGTCACTTTGCATCACCTCTTAAGGGCAGAGTGCAAGTGGTGTTTGTGCTCAGCCACTAATTCCATTTATATAGTCCAGCACACAAGGCAAATAATGTAGGGTGGGTCTTCCCACTTCAGTTAACTTAATCAATTTAGTTCCTCACAGATATGGCCAGAGCTTAGCCTAACCTAGATGACCACTCACATGCTTGCCCTGTGGCTGGTGTTTTAGATTATTCCAGATCCTATCAAATGACAAACAGTACTAACAATCACGGTTGCCTTCTTCAAGTCTTTCTTGATTAAAATGTACTTTTCTAATCCAGCCATCGATCAAATCATTCTTGTATCTACTAACTCTGTAATTGTGGCATTTTATTTCATGTCTCTGAGTATTTGTGATTTGATTTGTAAATTAGAATCAATAATTTATAGTTTGTCTGACTCATGTCTTAAACAAAGAAGCATAGTTTTACCATGGCTACTAGGACACCCAAAAAAATTCATTGATGTGTTTAGTGACTCAGTTTATTTTCACATTTAAATTCTGATGAATCCCCATGTCTTTGCCATACCAATTCATGTTTAGAGATCCTATTACCATCAAATATGATACGTATGATGTAACATAACAACAGTAATTCACTGAACTTCTTATCACACAACACTTTTCTTAGTTCACCTCATGTAATTCTCATAAAATCCCTTGAGGGTGAGCTTATTATTATCACCTCTTGAAAAATTTGAAAACTAGTTCTCAATGGATACAATAAATTTTCAGATGATGAAAAGCTACCCAATAGGGAACTGGAGTTCCCTGGAAGTCTTAATCCTCAACCTCTCTTTCATTATTATCACATGCACAAAGATCTTTAAGGTAAAACATAAATAGTGCTGTCCACATAAGACTCATTCTGTAATATTTTCAGTTTCTGTGATTAAACTGCATGGAAAAATGTACTTGTGGAAATGATTGATTAAAACTAACCAGACGTTCAAAACTTATTGTTGTTTGTTTTCTCCATTCTATTGTGTGACATAATGCTGAATTCTGCTTTTCCTGAAGCATCTCATAAAGTCAGAATGTCATTGCCATCTGTATTTATAAAACACACACACACACACACACACACACACACACACACACACACATACATGTGCATGCACACAAGTGTGTACATGGGTTCAAGAGTACACATTCAGTTATGTTATTTGTTTATTCACCCATGCATTCACATAAATCATTCAACAAAATTATAATTTTGAAATCATTAGTTTTTGAATCCCATTAAAGTTGGAAAATGACAAGGATATGATAATTAACATGGATGTGTTTGATTATAACTAGACAATTTAAAATTAATTAACTTAGAAATAAAATAAACTTATCTAATCAAAACTGGTATATTTGACTTCAGCCAGTCAAAATGTGTGTTTATCCAATCAAATTGTAATGTCAAAACTTTGTTAATGTTATTAATGCCTCTTAGTAAGGGGTCTTACTAAAAAGTTAAGACATTTACTTGCTTTCTACAAGCTCAGTAGTTCAGACTGACTGAGTAGTAATTGTTGCTTCTTAGAGTAATATGGCTAAATGATTATATGGTAATTTTGCTTTCCTTACATTGACATTATCTCTATCAAATTTTATTAGTTTCCCAAAAGCATTTCATATCAAATATGATATAAGGAACAACTACCTACTAACATAGCTAACCTACTTAAAGGTTACAGACATAAGAGAATTATTCTTAAATCCCCATTTGCGGTGATGACATTACATTTATGGCAAACATTTTAAGTTATTTGTCAAACTTGTATAATTAACAGGTATTCTTGGTTCAACCTTCAAAACACATTCAGAATGTGACCACTGCTTACCCCATTCACTCTTTTACGTAGTCTGGTCAATGACTTCCTGGCTATCCCGGTGCAATGGGTGTCTAATTAGACTCCGTGATCAAACTCTTGCATCCTTACAGTCTATTTTCCACAGTGCTATACTGAAAGGAAAATTAAATTTCATTATTTCTCTGCTCCAGTCTTTCCAGGGTTTCTCATTGCTTTTAAAATATAAACTTACTTCGGCCTTCAGAGGCCCTGTGAAATCTGGGTCTATTCTATATAGGCCAGTTTTTAATGCTCCTTTTCAGTAAAAGTGCTGCAGTCAACTTATTCTTGTGATTTTTCATTTATCATAATATTGCTCTCATCTCAGAACCTCACATTAAAATAAACCCGATCTACACCATCTCCCCCTTCTGTCCCAAAGCATTTCTTCAGAACGGGTATTATGACTTAAAATTGTATGATTTATTTAGGGATCCCTACTGGAGATGAAAATGTAGAGACCTTGTTCATCATGTTAGCATTTGTAGCCCTATAATCAACAACATTATATGATACCTATTTTATGCGCAAAAATATTTTAAGATCAGTTACAGGAGTGAGGAGCAGAAATAAGTCAGATTATATTGATACATCACACACTTTCAGAAAGTCTGGTGTACCATCCTCTGGCTGCTTTGCCATTCATTACAAGGAAAAATGAACAACAACCTGTTAGGAATAAATGCTTGGCAAATTTTTGCCCTGAATAAGATAAGATGTTACGTGGAGTAAACACTGGTGCACAGGCATACTAGGGTTCTCTGAGTACTATCAATAGCATGGATGGAACTCTCTTGCAATAGTAGTATAGAAATAAGATATGGTTATAGACAAATAAGAAGTACAGGAATAGAAAAACTTTATTACTTCCTGGGTCCTCATTATCACTATATTAAGTCCCTGAATAATCTATATAGGGATCATCCAAAGAAAGTTCCATATGGATAATTATAAAAAAATGAATATGTTATCATTCAAAGGGGCTAATTTTGTATGCCAATCCTACATCTTACTACCTGGATTCACACCATTTGTACATCAGCTTTCTGAGTTGTAAAATGAAGACATTGTTCATTCCCTTCTTATACTATGGATATCAAGCAGGATAGAATTAAGATTTTTGTGACAGTCAAGTAATACAATGTATGTTGGATAAGACATGTAAATTATAAACATGAAAATGTTAACCCACTATAATTATTTAATTATGCATTCTCATATATTCTGATAACCCTAGATAAACTTTAAATAGAAAAGTTTCAAATTAGGGAAACAGACTGATAATGTTCTCACACATTCAAAATTCTCCAAAAGGACCCTCATCCATTCCCAGGCATCACTCTTGTACCTTTGGTAAAATAGAATAAATAATTAGATGAAATGACATTATGAGAAATAATGGCGGTTGGAATATGATAGCTACTGAAATTATAATCTCAGTTCTGGCTGCAAAACTTATTCTTTTACCAAAGGCACCTACTTAGGGTAGAAAATGAAAGGTATGTCCTTTTAAGAAACTCCAAATGCCATTTATCTTACAGATATATAAGTACTAGAATTGTAAATTAATAGCAAACAGAAGGAATATGTGTTTGTTTAATATTTTTTTAGTAATTTTTCATGGATTTTTTCCATTTAGTCCTAGGAAGTAATCCCTATAAATATTTTATTACCTCCCACTTTTATGTTAGGAGACTCTTGCAAACCCTCTGTCATTTTAATAGTAAATGAGAAAGCCTAGAATTTTTTTTATTTATTTATTTATTTATTTATTTATTTATTTATTTATTTATTTATTTATTTATTTATTGGTTTTTCGAGACAGGGTTTCTCTGTGTAGCTTTGCGCCTTTCCTGGAGCTCACTTGGTAGCCCAGGCTGGCCTCGAACTCACAGAGATCCGCCTGGCTCTGCCTCCCAAGTGCTGGGATTAAAGGCGTGTGCCACCAACGCCCGGCCCAGAAAGCCTAGATTTTAAGTTATATTGTTGAAGCTACAGTTCATACTTTTCTCACTCTATTAGCTTCCTTATGTCAACATGTGATTTAACTTTTCTTAAATTTCAAACTGTTTTCTTTTATTGGGTGCATGTTGTTAGACCTTTGGGGAAGGAAAAATCAGTAAGAGTTCTATTGGTTATGGCAAATGTCATCAAGTGTTACTGGCCCAGAAGCTTCTGTGGTTGGTGCTTTGAAAGTCATTTTTTTCTTAAGTTTTCATTTTCTGAGTGTCAAGATGCAATTAAGTGCCAGAAGCACCATTAAATTACTAAGAACTTTCAGGGGAAAGTGGAGAGTTACCATGTTTGTTAAATATGTATATTGTGAACCTTATTTTAATTTTTGAAATGCTATGATGTGAAGAAAAAGTTTATAGAAGGGAAAATATGATGGATGTTGGATACAAAATTTCAATGTTATTACTCATAGAATTTTTTATTTGAAATTTATTTGATATTGTAGGCATCTGTGAAAGAAATGCATTGTCAAACGAGGAGGTTTGAATACAAATAATACTGTCTTTATTAAGACCCAAAACACACTGGCAGATTTCATTTATATTTCAGGAGATCCACTAGCAAAGGGGATTTGATTAGCTTCAGGAATCTAAACACAATATGGTCCTCTCCATTGTTGCCCACAGATGTAGACTGGCAGAAATACCAACTTAAGACAATTTTAAAGTTCTGACAGTTATGATTCAAACATCCCCTGGTAAGAATAATAGAAAAGATCCAGAGCTGGGGCAGGAATGAATTTCTACTATGCCAAATCTAAAATAAACCATCGTATCTTCTTTTCATACTGTATTTTCCACTCTTAATCCTATCTTAACCTAAACCTAGGGTATTTTTTTTCCTGGGACAGTGATAAAATACTCAGATGAAAGCAGCTTGGGGTGGGTTTATTTTCTTTCACTTACAGCTCAAGGCACAGTCCATCATGATACAGAAGTCAGGGCACCAGTCGCTTAACATACCTATCAATATCACATACTCTCTCAGCAAGCTAGTGTCCAGCTCACTTTCTCCATTTTATGCAGCCTAGTTTCCCTTGTCCATGAGATGATCCTCTCTATAATTAAAATGGTCCTAGAATATCAGTTGAAGTAATCAAGATAATCTTAGAAACTTCATTGCATGCCTTCTGTTATGTATTTGTATGTAATCTTTGCTTTCTGGATTGATGCTTCTATCATTGTCAATTTGAGGATCATATTTACCATCTAGTGTTTACAGCATTTACATTTAATGAATGCATGAAACTTTTATATAGTTATGTTTTTCCCTCTTTGAATCTTCTGTTGCTCTCAAGTCTCCAGAGTGTTGCATGGCAGTCCTTTTTCTGCATGAGGCAGTAACATGCATAGTGGCATGGATTCCTGAGTATAAATGAAGAGCAGAAGCACACCAGTTCTGCTACACATGGGATGAAGGACTTCAGGTTATGATTTCAACATCCTAAAAGCTAAAACCAAGGCTGCCAGCATGAATTTTAAAGATGTGGTAAAGTAATACATGACACTGAGACCCTTTTCTATTCTAGTCATGACTACCAAAACTGCTGCTGACTTATTTCTTATGTATGCTATATTCAATAAAATTGTCTTTTTCTTTTAAAATGACTCTTTGATCTGACAAGTATTAGCATCCCTATCAACTTGACCCAAACACATCTTCTCTCCTCAGTCTTTACAAGGTCTTAGTCTCTTTTTCCTCTGCCTTTAGCCCCTCAGTCTATTCTTTTCTTTGCAGTATTGGTTTTGTTAAAATAGAGATGATGCCACTCTGGTGTCACCCTGTTTAACTAAGATGAAAGATAAAGGCTACCCAGTGGTTCACAGATCTACAGATTCTACCCTTCTCCTCTACCGCCACTCTCACACATCACCATGTCATGCCCTTCTCTTTCCTTTCCCAGCAGCATCACTACCACTGCCTGGAACATGCAGGATGGCATATTCTACCTCAGGAACCTGTCCTTAGTAATATCCTTTGCCTGTATCATGCTTCCATTGAAATTCACTTCCCTCAATGACATTTTGTTCCAGGGTTAGTTCTGGGTGGCAGCTTTTGGCAACCTTTTTAAAAACATTACAGTTTTTCCCTACCTAATATTTACTTTCCCAACTTCTCGTCCAGTTTCTATTTCTCATTGACTATATTAGTTTCTAATACATATGTTGTTTCTTCTTTACCACTGTCAAGTTCATTGAGGTAGAAAGTACATTTATTGTGCTTTGTGCTGTATCCCACCTGGAATCATCCAAAGTACACTGCAGAGCTAAATATATTTATCCATTGAATGGAGAGAAAATGTCACTAGAATAGGAAATAACAGGAATAGGTTGGCCTCTGGCATCTTTTTGACCCACTGGCCAGTGCAAGTTCTCCAATGTTAGCTATCTTTTACCTTCTCCTGTTTAATCACACATGGGGATCCTGATTGCTGTCTCATGTGGGAAAGAAGAAAAGAATGAGGGCAGGAAGACAAGGAGAAACACACATACTAGGCCCTCCCTCCTGTCCAAACAAGAAGGCAAGTTGAAGGTACCAGAAATTTGGTAATTTCTCAAATAAAGTCTAAAATGGCAACTTTCTTTTATCATATATAACAGCAAGAGACATGTCTACAATGTGCACTTATTGCTGTCACTGGATGACCTCTTCTTCCAGTTTTCATGGGTAACTTTCTGCTCTTCCTCTTCATATCTATACTTAAATGTCCTTACTGCTGTCCACTTTATTAAATTAACACCACTTTTTTTTTTTTTTGGTTTTTCGAGACAGGGTTTCTCTGTGCAGTTTTGCGCTTTTCCTGGAACTCAAATTGGTAGACCAGGCTGGCCTCGAACTCACAGAGATCCGCCTGCCTCTGCCTCCTGAGTGCTGGGACTAAAGGCGTGCACCACCACCGCCCGGCAACACCACTTCTTTTATCACCTGTTTCTTTCCCTCCTATCGTATTTTCTCCAATGCCATAGCCATATGACATAGTTTTCTTAATTTTTTTCTTCTCTTTCATGTATGTTTTATGAAGGGGAAGTTGTGTTTGTTACTATTATATTAAGTCTTTTACTTAGAGAAGTGGTTTAATGGCTAATTATTAAATTAATGATATGTAGTTTGCCTTAATCTGTAGGAAATATTATTTAATATTCACAAATATCAGCTTTAAAATCATACATAGACTTTAATTTCATGCATATCTTATTAGCATTATAACTTTACATAATCATTAATTCTCAGGTTATGTACTTATTAAATGTAAACAAAAATAATATACTTCACAAAGTTATTAAATTAAAGAAAGCAATGCATATAGTTTGTGACTGTGAGAAAATAGTAACTGTCAATCAGAGGATCATTTTTCTGTCCATGGAATCATAATTAGGTTAAGTAACAAATTTAACCACTAAATATTCAGAACATCTTACATAACCGGTTATTAATGTATCTTAGGAGATAAGATACATAAACAGCTTATACTAATGTTTTTATCATAGTAGCTTCATATGCATCATAATATAATATGTATTTAAAGTTAATAGTTAAATAAACTAATGTTCTCTTTGTGAGAAACATTGCTTTTCTTCCCTGTAGTAAGTCAACTGACTGAATTATTCAAAGTACTGTGTACAGTCCTTCATGTCAAGTTCATGTTTGATTGCTATAAACAACTTTGATAATTATTTCCAAAACTCTTATTTCTTGGAAAAGGTTAAATATATAACATTTAATGAGATATTTGAGTCTTATGAAATATGAATTTTGTAAAATATTCATAGTTCTTTATGGTAGAAATAGCCATCATAGATATTTCCTGTCTTATAATCTATGTTAATTATTCCTTATAGACATCTTCTTATGCAACTGACCATATAATGTAATATAGTTTTATTATTCTAATCATTTTAATTTTTTACACTTTCTTGGCAATTGTAATTTTTAATCACCTAATTTCTGTAGTCTTCAAAATATTAGTTAACATATCTTTTATAGTTTGCTTTTGTGGACTTCTTTAACCCTTTAGTCAAACTTGGATTTCTAAAACTTCTCAAATTTTAAGGCGATGAACCCCAAATTAATGTATTTGTAATATCAAAATGTGATTAAGAATCTGTAGTCAGAAGTTTTCCTGTGTCCTGCCTGGTCCTATGGCCACTCAGACACAAGTAAACACCCAGAGTTTTATATTATTTTTAAACTATGGCCATGGCAGGCTTCTTGCTAGCTAGCTCTTATATTTTAAATTAACCCATTTCTATAAATCTATACCCTGCCATGTAGCTTGTGGCTTACTGGTACTTTTACATCTGGCTTCTTTTGATGGCAGCTAGCAGTGTCTACCCCCATCTTCTTTCTGTCTCTCTGTCTGGATTTCCCACCTGCCTCTAAGCTGCCTTGCCATAGGCCAAATAGCTTTATTTATCAACCAATCAGAGCAATACATTTTCACAGCATACAGAAACACATCCCCCATCAAGAATCTACTCAATCATTACAAATATCTCCACCTAAAATTTCAAGTCATACAATATGTCTAAAATAGTTTTCATGGCTCTGGGTGTGTATTTAAGGTCTTATATACATTAAGAAGCACAGAGCTGCTGAGTTCACATGGACGTCATTCTCAGCTTCAGCATTAAGACAGTAATTAAGGGCAGGCAGTTGTGTGATTGTTTTGAGCTTATCCTTTAGATAGACATTATGTAAATATTTTGTTTAACTAAACTTGAGAAACTTAAAAAGTACAGAAATTTTCTTTTTTTCTTTTTTTTTTCTTTTTCTTTTTTTTTTTTTTTTTTGATTTTTTTCGAGACAGGGTTTCTCTGTGTAGCTTTGCGCCTTTCCTGGAACTCACTTTGGAGATCAGGCTGGCCTCGAACTCACAGAGATCCGCCTGGCTCTGCCTCCCGAGTGAGAGTTCATGGGGTGGTGGTTAACTCTCCCAATTCTGAGGAAGGGACGATACCTTAGGAAATCACTGAGAATCACACACTGCCTCAATATTCCTGGGCCAATACAGGGACAGAGAAAGCCCTCAGGAATGCATGATCTTCAGTCATCCTTAATCCAAGAGGACAGGTGCATAGGGACAAAGACACATGAATAGGGGTGGGGCATGCTTCTCTGGAGAAGAAACATCCACATCTCTGGAGGTAGTGCTCATGATAGCCACACTCATTTCTTACCTTTGATGAGGCTGTCACTCCCCAGAGTACAGCATTCATCCTGTAGATTCTGCACTAGATTGACAGCAGCAACATGTTGTTCTGTGACATGGCAATCCTCTTAGAGAGGGCCTGGGTGGCCCAGATCTTTCTGCACTTGATGTAGCCAGGAATCCGACTCAGTGCTTCAGGGAGCCTCTTGGCAGCCTCAGCCTGCACTATCTTCCCTTGCTGTTCCTGCCTTACATTCTCCACCAAAGGTAGAGCCCACTGGGCTTCCCACAGGGCCACTTGTTTGGCTTCTATAGCAGCTGGGTATTTTTGGCTAAGCTCAGATCTGTGATAACTGCATCACTCAAGATGAGGCTGAAGACCTTGTGTGCTCTGCCAGTTCTTTTCTGATCAAGGGTGATACCTGAGCCTACTGGGTAATCAGCTGTGAGGCAGTAAACCTGGAGATCACACTCTTGTTGACAATCAACAGCAGCACTCACTCCTAGTGGTCTACCCTAGGCTCTGTTAAATGCTGGAGGCCGGGGGGGGGGGTCCTTAACTTTGAGTCAAACACCACTTGCAGGGAAAAATTCACCAGCTGCAGGTCTTTTGAGCCTGTAATGGAAGAGTTTTTTTAGGGTCTAGCCCAAACGTCATTGATGATAGAGTACTGGAACCAGGATATCCTGAAGTTAAGGCCTTCACCCAGGATTGTGTCCTGATGTAAGTAGCCAATCTTACTAACAAAGATTGGTCTATGATCACCTTCCAAAGTAAACATGGATTCATAGATATCATATGTCATGGCCCCCAGTAGCAGCTTCACTGCCATGACCATGCCCCAAAGCCCCTGGGACAGGCACCCTGCTATGTCCTTCAAGTTCTGGGCCATATCTGATCATCCTAAAGGCATTGGCACCAGAGGTCGGGAGATGGTGTCCACCTACTTCTATCTCACTCCAGTTCAGAGACTATGCCCTGTACATGAGCATCAGGGACCACAGTGCTCTCCAAAAAGCACAGATTTTAAGTGAGGTATTTTCTGAATAAAATGAGTGGACAAAAATGCATATAACTTTTTCTTTTTCTGTTTTAGCTCTAGGCAAAGATAAGGATTACATGGATGAATCTGAACATGCCAACTATGACCGATCTCGTCTCCTTAATGACTTTGTTATCAAAGATAAGCCTGAATCGAAGACAAAATTATCTAAGGTAATTCATACTGAATTATCTATGCACAATTTTTGTAATGTAATTTTTAAAAATTTGAACATTAGCCTGTATGATTGGATTCGTGCTGGAAAAACTAAAAAGACATGTAAGTTAATATGTATCTTAAAGGATTCAAGTATGAAAAGCTGTTTATTGACATAACCATTTGTGTTATAAAGCAATTATTTTATTATTGAACAGATCCAAAATTACCCCTTTATTTTTTAAATTTATTCTTTAATTTTTAAACATATTTTATTTCTAATTAAATATAATTATACTATCCTCCCCATTCCTAAACCTCCTCCATGTCCCTTCATTTCCTTCTCTAATTCATGACCTCCTTTTCTTCAGTTATTCTTAAACACACGGAGATATGTACACACATATAATGAGTAAGAATATAAACACAACTTTCTGAGTCTATTTAGTGTTGTTTATATGTATAGGTTTTTAAGGCTGACCACTTGGTATTGGATAATCAGAGGTCTCAGCTATGAGAAAACTGATTATTCCCTCTCACAATTGCCATTAATTGACTCTAGCTCTTCATCTAGGGTTATGGTCCTGTGAGATTTCTTCCATTCACAGTGGCATGCCAAATAGTATTTCTTCATTCGAGTCTTATTCTGGCAAGTCAAAGATACAATCTTACAGAATATTTCCTTGTCCTTGAGTTTTACATTGTGCTGTACCCTCTTCTATGACATTCCCTGAGCCTTAGGTAGAAATCTATCTGGACTGCGGATCTGAGAGTCAGTTGTTCTCTATGCTTTGATCAGCTGTGACTTTTTATAGTGGTCTCTGTATGCTAAAGAAAGACTTTTGGTAAGGCATGAGAGTCTACACTTAGATATGGGTATAAGGATAATTATTTGGAATGCTACTGGCTTACAAATGCAGCAGTAGTATGCTCTCTTCTGAGGTCCATAATTATTTGTATGGGACACAATGCGATATTTCAATGCCTGTATATATTTTAATAACATAGTGATTTGAATATCACTGTGAACATTTACCATTTATTTATTGGGAGAGCATTCAAAATTCTTTCTTATAATTATTCTGGCATGTATAATACATTATTATTAACTGCAGTTACCCTACAGAGCCATAGAATACTGCATGTGTCTCCTATCAAATTGTGGCACTGTACCTGTCAGACATAATTATTTAAACACCAAATAAAAGCCATGAAGTTATTTGTTAATAATTCTTTTTTGGAATTAGTCCTTCACTTTTATGTTTTTCTCCTCAAAGTTAACATATTAACATAGTTTTATGCTATATAATTTAAATGATTTGACTTCCAATTCCACTTATTATTAGATATAGTGACATGGACATATTAATTACACACAATGACTTTGTTATCCTTATCTGTAATTTTGAACATACTGTCTGCTTGACATAAAACATGAAATGACTTTGTGAAAGTATCTAGGGCATAGCAAAGCCTGAGTACATACCAGAATTTTATAGCAACTCGGAGGTTGAGATTGTAGCATTGAAATCATATTTTTACCAACAAATAAAATAATGAAATATAATTCAGTTTTAAGCCTCTTTAGTTCACTGTTTTCACCATTCCTCAAATTCAATGCTTTTGCAGATTTTCCAGGGCAACTGAATGAGACAGTCCAGAATCAAATTGCTGGTGATTATTTTCATGACAGTGACTACAACTGACTTACATCTCCTCCTAGATGTTAAGATAAATACTATCTCAGAACAAGTTTACCCCCCCTTTTCCTGTTAAAGTGGGGTGTCTTCTATAAAGAGATGGGGAGGAATGAAGGAAAGGAGGAAAGATGGAGGGAGAGGGTAAGTGAAGGGAAGGAAATAGTCTGAATATTTAATTTAGTCCAAGAAATTGCTTAAATTTCAATAGCTCCTGCATAGGTACTACTCATGTTCTTGAACATAATTCTCTCTGTGATGCTTAGTTTGTTTAAACTAGATTAATTTTCTCTTTATTAGTCACTACTACTACTAAGACACTTACAAAGAAATCTAGCTGAATTTAAATATAGCCACACTGTCAGGAATGAGTCCAAACTTTAATATATTCCAGGTTAATTACTTTTGCAAAAATTGTTCATTTATTATTTCTATGGGTTTTTTTTTAACATTTTTTTAAATAGGTTGACCAATCATGGTTTCTTCCCTGTGTGGCTCATGTACTTCCTTGTATCAGATAAATATTATTTGAAGTGAACTGACAAGAGCTACAAGAGAAATCTAGTGTTACTCAATAAGCTTTTGCTATCTACTGAAAGACAAACAGTATACATTGAATAATTAGAAAATGACATAAAAATCCAATCTCTATAGTCTACCACTCTATGATTTACCGCATGGCTAATAGTTAAATCATCATCTAATTTGCTCACAAGAGTCATGCCCCAAGCACCATTTTTCATTAGGCTTGAACCTTAGAATGTTACAGTTAAAATAATTAGGAAAACTTGAGTAAATTTCTTTGAGTATCCAACAAGAAAATAGAATAAGTTCAATGAAAGAAATAAAATAAGTAGTTCAGTAAAAGAAATATTATTCAAATGTACTACTGAATTTGCGTGACTGCCCACCTCCAACTCTAACTCTCCTATGAAAACCACCCCCAGCTGTCTGGGTGACTCACACCTCGAGCTATCAAAGGATGTCCACTTTTATCCATTGCATATGTGAGAATGAAACACAAATTCTATTTCATAGAAGATTTCAATTGCATAAAAGAAAAATAATGCTGAAGATTTTTCAAGGGTATAATAATCTGCCTAAAAGATATTATATAGGAGATTCAAAAAGTAATCAAGTTACCTAGATTTGCATTATTTGCACTAATATCTGGGCGCTGTATCTTACAAATCTGCTGTCTTTCTTCTCGTCTTACTCCTAAATGATAACTTATATATGTAAACTATGTATGACATCTCATATCTGCAATCCGAGGACTCTGGAGGCTGAGGTAGGAAAATTGTTGCAAGATTGAGGTCAGCCTATTCTACACAGTAAGCACCAGGTTAGTTAAGCCCAAATTGCAACACCATAAGGCAAGGAAAGAAAGAAGGAAGGAAAGACAGAAAGAAAAAAGAAAGAAAGAAAGAAGGGAGGGAGGGAGGGAGGGAGGGAGGGAGGAAGTTACTTTGTATATATGTATGTATACATATATATGGACATAGATTTTAAGTTGCATTTTATAAAATTGTTAGTCTTCATTTGTGACTTAAAAGTACCACAAATTGCCGGGCGGTGGTGGCGCACGCCTTTAATCCCAGCACTCGGGAGGCAGAGCCAGGCGGATCTCTGTGAGTTCGAGGCCAGCCTGGGCTACCAAGTGAGTTCCAGGAAAGGCGCAAAGCTACACAGAGAAACCCTGTCTCGAAAAACCAAAAAAAAAAAAAAAAAAAAAAAGTACCACAAATTAATATATTCATATACATATATATGTATGATAGAAACATATACAGGTTTTAATATTAAAACCTCTGCCTCACATCATGATTTACTTTGGAGAGTTGTTCTGGTTTCATTCTGCACTATGCATATTATATATAATAAGTGAAGTGCAAAGGGAGAATTTCAGATAGCAGCAAACACATTTATAATGAATCAGCAGGAAGGAGCATTAATTTGAAAGGGTGACTCATGCCTAATGCAAACTATATAGTGGCATTGGATAATAAAAAAAATAGAGTTCTACACCAAATTAGCCATCAACCATGAACTAGGATCAGAAAAACTTATTCTAAATTCTCTAAAGTGCTACAGCTGTGTTGAGTTTTTCACCGTTTTGTAAAAACTAACCAAGAATTTTAGAAATATATCTGACTAGTGGCTTGGTCATTTTATAGGTGAATTTCAATCTGTTTGAAATTTTATTTGTATTTGCTTTTATAACCATTGTATAATATTTCTAGAGTGGTCTTGAGTCCAAATGGTAAATATTTTGTTATCATCATTGCTTTTGCTAGTTTAACATGGTCGTTTGAACATCAAAGCACTTGTAGCCTTGGCTTGAATACTTACTAAATCCTCAGTTGGTGGAACTGTTGGGAAAGATTGAGATGTGTGGCCTTTTTGGAGGAGATGTGTCACTGCTGACAGGTTTTGCAGTTTCAAAAGACTCATGTCATTTCAAGTTAGTTCCTCTGCTTCCTGTGTGTGTTTCAGGCGATATGAGCTCTCAGTTGCTGCTCCAAGGCTATGCCTGCCTTGCTGCTGGTGTTTTATAACAATAGAAACAATAGAAATGTAGCTAATATATTTAATAAAAATTAAGTATACTTATAAATAACTCTTGGTGTGAGGATCCATCTTCAGAACAAGAAATTGAATTTTAAACTCCTTTTGGAGATTAAAACTTTTTACAATATTGACTTCTGATGTGATGAAGTGATAATGACAGCATAATAGGATCTATTCGGAAGACACTGTTCAAGTCTGGTACTCTAGAACAGAGAACGATGGAAATCACTAGATAGCTTCTATTGTCCAAGTGTTGAGATACAATCCGTGGAGAAAGCCAAAGGGCTCTGGAAACCAGAGATATCAAGTAAAGTCTGAATCTGATTCCACTAGTATTAGGTCTTAAAACAAAATTCATATTTAACATATCAATGATGTGTGGGAGATAGAAATGTAATCACTGTACCCTCTAATTTTGTTGAGATTTTAAAGACACCCCTATCAAAAGGTAAAGTCTATTGAATTGATTTTAAGGCTTTCTTTGATCCTAAGACTTTAACAGAAGTCATTTGATACTACCACTAAGCTTTGGGTTCAAATAAATCTTGAATTTCTGTTCTATCTCTTGGGATTCTGCCTCTGTCAGGTCTACATACCAGAGATAGCCTTGAAGAGGAGAAAGACCACCTATACCAGAGACTAATGATTATAGTTGTCCTAATTGAGATAAAGATGTCAGAAACTCAGCAGTTTAGAAACACTAAAAATGAGGAAATTCAGCTGACATTAAAAGAACTCACAAGTGGGAATTGCTTATGTACATAACCATGAAAAATATTTGAGAGTGAATTTTTCTCATCAATAGATATTAGAGATAGCTTCAAGTATTAAAGGAGAAAATGGTGACTTATAACAGTAATAAAGATAGAATTAATATTAGAGATAGCTTCAAGTATTAAAGGAGAAAATGGTGACTTATAACAGTAATAAAGATAGAATTAATTCTTCAGATACTGGGAAGATTAAAAAAATGTCACTGATTTCCACAAAACACTAAAAATGCTCCTAAATTCTTGGAGCCTAGGTGTATTTCAAATAGTTTAATGTAGATCACTTTATATTTTAGGAAAATGCTTAAACTCTCTGAAATGGTTCATCTTTTCAATATTTTATTTGTAAAAGTGTTGGGCCAGAGAGATGGTTCAGCAGTAAGAGTGCTTTCTACTCCTTTTGCATTATTTAAAAATTTTTCGTGTAATATATTTTGATAAAATTTTCCTCTTTCCAAATTCTTCTGAAATACTTTCAACCTCCCTACTTACATAACTTTATGTTCCCTCTTTTTTTCTAAAACAGAAAAACAAAAAAATTTAAATCAAAACAAACAAGCAAAAAACAAAACAAAATGCCAAAAAAGCAAAACAAAACAAACAAACATTTGTAAAAGCAGTTCATCTCATTTTCTGCCCATCAAACAAACAAACAAAACTCAAGGAGTAGATTTTGCATTCGCAAACTACTCCTGGGAATGGGGCCTGCCTTGGGGAGTTGTTAATATATACTGTGACACTCCATTGAAGAACATCATATTTTTTTGCTCTTTACAGCAAGAATTAATTACAAATTGTTTCTTGTTTAGGGGTCGGATTTTACATGTACTGCTCTTAGTGTCGGGACCTCCTCTGACTTGAACCTGTGCGAACCTTGTGTGTACTATCACAGACTTTGTGAGTTCACATGTGTGTCAGTTCTATTGCATCTGGAAGACATTGTTTTCTTGGAGTTATCCATCTCCTCCAGCTCTTACAACTTTTTGCCTTATAACTCCTTCTCATAGATCTAAGATTCTTGAGGGGAGGGGCTTGATGAAGATACCTCATTTGGGACTAAGTGCTTCACTCCACACACTATCCAGTTGTGGGTCTCTGTGTTCATTCCCATCTATTGCAGGAAGAAGCTTCCTTGATGAGGGCTGACTTAGACATGATCTATGGATGTACAATATGCCATTAGGAGTCATTGTATTGCTATGCTTCTTTAGACAAGTAATAGCAATAGGTTTTCCCTTAGGCCCATGATATGTTTAGTCTCAGGTTCGTGAACTTAGCAGTTTCTGGTATTGTTGCTTTTGTAGAGGACCATGGTTTCTCTACAGCACACACACTGAGAAACTAATAACCACCTGTAACTCCAGCTTCAGGTGATCCAATGCCCCTTTCTAGCCTCTGAAGGTACAAACACACCACACACCACATACACACACACACACAACACTCTTATGCACATGCAATAATAGTAATAATAATGATAAATTTAAATCTTAATTACATTAAGGAAAAAATCCAATATTTTCACTAATTGAAATATACATTTATATTATTAGCAATGGTCAAAAAATTAAGATTAGCAAGGAAAATATATTAATGAAAGTTTATTTTCTTTACCACACTTGTATGGCTGAGAAACTTTAGGAAACAATTTCATAGGACAAACAAAAACATTCTCATAAATAGGCAAATGGAAGGAATTAACTTGACCGATTAGAAGTGGAATCCTAGAGAAAATGAGATGAACTGTTTTTACAAATGTTTGCTAAAAGATTTTCTTTTCCTGGTTTATCAGTGTAACAAATACTATAAACTTTTGACAGTATGGTCCTATACAGCAAGATTTCTTCTTTCCTTCAAATAGCCATGCCTTGTTCAGCTGCCAAGGCTTCTATGAGAGGACAATAGTCAGAGAACATCTGGAGTTAGGCTTGGTTAGAAGAATCAAGTACATGTAGTAGAGGCCATGGCTTCCTGGCATGTGCTTGTTCTTAACTCTGACACTCGGGATGCAGAGGTTGACTGGTGAAATTGCCAACTATGATTCTGGAACTATGAATATATTTCCCTAAATATGACTTCTCCTTTGAAAGGATGTTGAATATCAAATCAGGCAGGAGAGGGGTTATAGACAGGAAACTCTTGACATGAATATTTTAGCAGTTCATTAAAATTGCATCACACGGCCATTCAGTTTGACTAGATCAAGTGCCATGGGCAGATGGTGTTCATCATTTACTCAACTTATAATATGGGTAATTTTCTGTAAGAGTGGAGACACTGATCATTTTATCAAGGAGGTAAGAAAGATAGAGCTTCTGTAGATTTTGATACTGTGCCTTTCATGTGGCCATTGCTAAAAACTTCATTTTCATAAATGACTCTCAGTCTATAAATTGTGTACAGGTCTTAATTTTCTGAACTTACTACTATACAATGCTATGTGATATTGTTGACACTGCAGTTTTTCCAGAATTGTATCAATGTGTGATTTAGATTACAAGATGAGTAACCGCTTGGCTGCATGTGGCTTCTGTCTTCCTTCCTTCTTTTTTCTTTCTCTTGTTCTTTCTTTCATTCTTATTTACTTAATTATATATTAATAGAAAAGATTAATCCTTGTCTTTTGCTATGGAAGCTTTCTACTATTAGACTATATATGCCTAATCCTCATTTCCATGTTTATCTTGAGACATAATCTCACTAACTTGCCAAGCTAGTTTTCAACACACCTGTATTCTAGGCAGGCCTTAAATTTTTATTTTTCTGGATAAGTTTCCCAGGTATCTATAAGCACAGGCTTGCTCTATCTTCCTTGGCTATGTATATGCTTTAATTGACAGCATTATGGTTGACATAAAATATAGAAATCCTTGTATACAAATGGTTTGCAATGCCATGAATTCAAAGATTCACAAATAAGGAATTTCAGTAAAGAAAATTACAACTTCAATGAACATATGAATGGTATCTTTCCTTTTTAATAGACTTTTTTATTTTTATGAGTATTAGTATTAGCTTTCATACCTCTATGTGTACCACATGTGAGATGGTTGCCCACAGAGGCCAAAAGATGGCATTGGATCATCTGAAACTGGAGGTACAGGTGATTATAGCCACCAAATGGATGCTGGGAACCAACTAAACCAGGTTCTATCCTGGAGAGGCAAGTGTTCTTAACCTCTGAGCCATCTTTCCAATTGCAAGATTCTTTTCTTGTTACTATGTTCCCTATATGCTATAGCATAACAACTTTTCTGGCATTTATATTCTGTTCAATGCTATAAGTAGGTTGGCAAGCATGTGGGAAATATGCTTAAGCTACATGAAAACTCTCACTTTTAAAAATCACCACTTTTATAAAGAAATTTGAGCATGTGTTAATAGGACAGCCCTAGCAGAGATAGAGCTCTCCCCCTCTAATACTGAGGAATGACTTACTAATAGGGTAGATTCTGTTTACATTATCAGTCACGTTCTAAAAGATACACTTAAAATTTCCTCAATTTTACCTTTGAAGTAACTTTCCTTTATATTTAATGATATTACTGTGATAAATAGTATTCTTAGCACATAATTTTTATATTGTATATGGAATAAGCATGAAATCATTGATTTTTTTTGCCGAGGATATTAAACTTCACTTCTTGACTTATGTTAATAAACCCCCTTTCCAGCAACATAACAGATACCTAATATCATAAACTTCATTTAATCTTTCAGAAACCGCATTTAATACTGAGAAGGAATCTGTTTTGGACAATTTAATTTCATTAATCTTGGAACCTTCTCTAATAAGAAGTGAAGGCTTATTCTACAGTAACTAATTGCTAGAGTAGATTTTTCCAGATTTACTATAAAGTAGTTTGCATTCTCTCTACATTTGCATGGATAGCAATGTGTGGCTTGTTCTCTCTCCCTCTCTCTCTCTCTCTCTCTCTCTCTCTCTCGCTCGCTCTCTCTCTCGCTCGCTCGCTCTCGCTCTCGCTCTCGCTCTTGCTCTCTCTGTCATATCTTTGTATGCATATATAAAATAAAAGGAACATTCCAAATCAGCAACAAAATTTTTAACTTTCAGAGCATGTTGTAATATGTTAACAACAACTGGGAAGGGGTTAAATGTTTTTAGACATCTTCCTCTCACAACTTAAAATGAAATGAATCACTGAAAAGCTAAATAGTTAATGAACTAAAAATGAATACATTAAAGGAAAATAGTAATATTTTTTTAAAAATAGTGGAATAGAAGATAGCCTTTGACCCTGAAAAAAAAAGTTGATAGTTTAGATATTAAACACACAGTACTGTTAAAATTATGTTTGAGTGACAGAAATGAGCTTAAGATTTAGTAATAAGCTGATATGCTAGAATACACATGTCGGATCAATGGCTATATTCTTAATATTCAAATATATAAAATATAAATGTGAGAGTAAAAATATCTGCAAGGCAATTTAATATTGTCATTTAAATTTATTAGTAGTACTGGTAATGTCAGAAATGCAAAGATGGTCAATGAATTTAATTAAATTAGAAAAGAGCTTAAAGCATGACAAAATCAGTGCTTAACTACACACCAAAATCTGCCAGTTTTCTTCATGGTTAGGAGATGTGTTTATTGAGCCAAATTTTCTGGGAAATGAGTTGATGATGATAGGGAGTTTAAAGTAACAAGTAAATGCATTCAAATAAGCTTGCACTTTGAGGTCTATGAACTTATCTTCAAAATATAATTAGATGTTTGCCCCAATAATCATGTTTAAGATGTTTATTTCACTTTAAATGGGGAGACACTTGAACACTCAAAGTTAATGACATCATTAAAAATAATAATGCATTCAATCAAAGCCCCGCACGCACTTAGTGATTATAGAAATTGATTGCCATTATGATCCTATAATAAACATATAGCTCTAAAACAAACACACGAAGCATGAGGCCAATAATGTAAAAATATTCACTTTTCCCTTTTATTCCTGACAAAATTAAATGACCTAAAGATTACTGTATGTAACTTTCTATTCAAGCCATGTGTGTTATCATATTTCTGTTGTCAATTAGAAATCTTACTCAGCTAATAAATAATTGGAGTAATGGATCTAGGTGTTTAAAAAAAATCTGCTTCTGTGAGACTTGTTTCCAGTCTACAACACTGGAAAGGTGACAGGGATATCAAACTCTTCATCCAGTAAGTTTGGGAGGAATGTTTTTGTACCTTCCCCTGGTACGCAGACTTCCACTGACTACCTTCTATTTTCCAACTACTTTCATGTCTTCCTTTTTTTCCTTTTCTTTCTCTTTTTTCCCCACAGTTTTTTATTTCAGGTGTTTGTATAAAGCATGAGGAGGAGGAGGAGATTATTGACTAGACCATAGGTGACACAGCAGTGGCTACCCCAGAGCAAAGAAATAACATTCCTCTACTGCAGGCCAGGACTCACAACAGCTCCTCAGAGAGGGGTGGGCCTATTGAGATTGAGCTTCTCGATCCGTAACAGAATGTTTGAGGGGTCCAGAACTGTGCAGGTCTTATACTGGGATCCATAGCTGCTGTATGTTCATGACTAATAGCCAAGTCAAATGCCCAAAAAATGTCCATACTGATTTTCCCAATCCTCTGACTGTAGACGAATTTCTAAGCAGTCAAATTAAATAAAAACCACAGAGCCAAATATAGGGATGAACACCTTAGAGATCAGGGAAATAGGAATAGCCACCAGACACCTTACCTGTGCAGCTTCCAAATGCCACAACTTCCTGTCTACCCAGGCTTTTATTGCCTTACTGTTCTGCCCTCTCCTTGGCTCTCAGCCTGGCCACCTCACTTCCTTGTCACTGCCGATCTGTACAGACCTCCAGCGTCTCTATGGTTGGTACTAGGATTAAAGGCGTGTGTCACCACACTTGGCTCTGTTCCCTAGTGTGGCCTTGAACACACAGAGACCCTGCCTGCCAAGTGATTGGATTAAGGGCATGTGCTACCACTGCCTGACTTTCATGTTTACTTAAAAAGGCTTACTATTTCCTCTGATCTCCAGGCTAACTTTATTCATTAACATACAAATAAAATATCACCACATCGGGATCTGAAAGTCTTTCCACTCCCTCTTCCATCACTTCCCCAGTAATGGGCAACCAACAGTCACTTTGACCACTCCCTGAGTCTGTGTTAATCTCCATCCACTGCAAATCATATATATATATATATATATATATATATATATATATATATATATATATATATATATTTGCTGAGAGCTGAGACCCACACTAGTTCATGTGTATAGA
This sequence comes from Peromyscus maniculatus bairdii, assembly GCF_049852395.1. Classification (NCBI taxonomy): domain Eukaryota; kingdom Metazoa; phylum Chordata; class Mammalia; order Rodentia; family Cricetidae; genus Peromyscus; species Peromyscus maniculatus. The sequence goes on along the minus strand of NC_134855.1, from coordinate 86,903,105 downwards.
GATGAAAACAATTTGACTATTTGCCTATTTAGCAAAACAGCAATAGTAGATTTTCCACTAAAGCTCATGACTTCACAGCCATAGGTTTCTGACTAAGATGTACAGTATCAGGCATCAATTTCTTCCCAGGGACATATCACTCATTTGTTGTTTGTTTGTTTGTTTGTTTGTTTGTTCCACAAGTGCAGCAGAGTTCATATGGTGGATCTTCTGCCTAAGCCTGATTTAAAGGGAACTTTAACTATGAAATGACAGCTACAATAATTTGTCTGTAGGAACTTCACTGACATTGATTTCAGTTATCTATTATTTGTTGCTAAACAGACTCAAATAAAATCAAGTTTGCTATTTCACCAACCTGCAAGAAGATTAATTTGTAAACATGATGATCAATTTAAGGCCATATCCAATAACTGTTATTTCTTGGATTCTATGTCTTATCAGTTCTAACTCTAAGCTGGCCCAAAGACGATTTTTGACAAAAATAAATGCAACCTTCCATTAAATCTCATCAAATAAATTCTAATCAATGGGACAAAATTGGTGAATTTTGTTTGTGTTTAGGTAACAGTTAATTCTTTTACACTTGTACTATATAGTACATCAACCTGGAGCCAATACAATGTAATGGGACATTTCACAGTGCTGGATTTTTCAGAAACCATAAAGTTTCTATTGTATTTTGTGTTTTTTTTTTTTTTTTGAGATAGGGTTTCTCTGTGTAGCCCTAGATAACCTAAAACTAACTATGTAAACCAGGATGGCCTTGAACTCACAGAGATGCTCCTGTCTCTGCCTCCCGAGTGCTGGGATCAGAAGTGTGCACCACCACTGCCCAGCATGTACTTTTCTCAATTGAATAAAAGGACAAGGAATTTTCCTACAAGTGCTTAAAAACAAAAGGAAGTACTTTTAAATTCCATTAAGCTACCAAAAAATATAACTAGGCTCACCAATAAAGAAGGTCACCCTGCCAGACCTCTATTATTTAAACTAAAAATACCTCCCACATTTTGTGTCAATCTATTCAGCTCATTCAAATACCATATGTAATGGATTATTTAAAATTGACAGTAAAATCATCAAAATGTCACTGGCATTATAGGATTAAATGTCACTTAGATGAATCATACGTCGACACTATTAACCAATGACACACGAGGCAACCCTGTACTGCACTTCAGCCACCCCCTAAAATAAATTAATAGAAAGCAATGCAGAAGTTCTTATAAAGGGATGCATTGTCTCTTCTTCTAAAGTCATTATGCATATCCAGGCATTTAAAGAGTTGCCTGAAAACCCTCCAGTCAAATGCTTTGTGCAGCATTCACGATGTAAGACTCCAGCTAATGGATCAAGCAGGCGGTGGAAGGCAGAACTTTCAGCTGTCATGCTGAAGAGTGCTTTAAAGAAGAAGACTGTCATTTGAGACGGTTGTCAGCAGTGAAGGGTTCCAGATGCAGCTGAACCCAGAATTCTGACTGTGGTATGTTTAAAAGTGACTCGATCTAGGAATTTTGTGCTGCTTTTCTGTTTGCTTAAGCGTGCATGGGGAAGCCAATTAAGAATAGCAGATATTGATTTTCAAATTGAGAGTGGAGAAGTTTTAAATTTTTATGATGCTTGAAATGTATCTGTTAAAATGTAATAGTGTGATCTAAATGTGTATTTGACGACCACCAGTCTTTATCTTACATGCCAAACAAGTATCATCTCTCTGTGAAGTTGTGGTTGTGCTTAAATGTATGATTATTGTTTTTAATGGAAAAGCTGTTCACAAATTCTACCTGATGTAGGCATAGATTTGGAATTATGTAAAGCATAATATTTTTAAAGATAAGTATTTTCTGGTCATTCTTAAGGCATAGTTTCATACATGACTTATTGATTAATATCAAAGTACAAAGTCTGAGAAGAAATGCTTAAGGAAAGAAAACTGAGCATTAAACCTTGAACTAAACATATGACCTGACTATGAATTTCTCAAACAGGCTAGCTAGTAAGTGGCATGTTTTTTCCATTTGCTGTCTTTAGTTTCCATGCTTTTAAAATATTTTTAAAGTACTTACCCTTTCCCCAGTGTTAGTTTTCATTTCTTCCTTTAAAAATATGAAATAACCTCATCTAGAAATCAGAAAGTCAAAGTCTTTATCTGTACTCAGAGTCTCTCTATCTGTACTCAGAGTCAGGTTACTTAAAATAAGTAGTCACTGGTAAGGAAGGAAGTGGTCATTTTTCAGTGAAAACAAGTGTTTAAAAGATTCCTTGTGTGGTATTTACCATAACAATCAGTGGCCAGGAAAAGGATATGCAAATGTATTTGTTGTAAACTAATTCTGCAAAGGGAATATTTAGAATTCACATCATAAATGGATTCACTACATTAAGAACACAACAGAAAAACATAGTCTGTGCCCCATCATGTTATGCTGAAAACATTTGGCTTTGGTTCTTCATCAGATAAAGTAGAAACTCTTTTATATTGAATAAATAAAAATAAAAGGAGAAAAGAATAAAGTACTTTTAATATAGTACTTAGTCTAATGTCTGTTATATTGTGCAAATTCAAAATATATTTTTCTTTTCTCTTGTCCACACTTTTATTTTCTATCTGGGAACTATTTATACTTGTTTAGTATTATTGTTCTTTTGTGTTTTATTACATGTGTTTAGAGAATACAAATCATATAACTTAGGAATTTGGGGTCCACTCCTTATTATCAATAATTACCTTGCTCTCTTCTCTGTAGTCCTATCCTTTAGTAATGCTCAGTGAAATACACATATCTTATAGAAAATTGTAAGTGTGAAAATACACTGATTTCTCTTTAAACAAAGTAAATAAAATTATTATAGGAAGAATATATCTAGGAGACAACAGGTCTAATAACTCAATTCCTTGTTTGAATCACCCTGAAAAAATAAGAAATGCAGGTTTTTTTAATTCTCATTCCTCATCTTAACTAATTTAACATCAGCTAAAAGTAGAAAAATAGCTTTATATTTGAGGATATTTTTCAGAGAAAAATGTAAGTTGCATAATTAAAGCTGATATGCATAAGAAATGTTTCACTTTCCTAAAAACAGAAATATCACTAATTTCAGATTCAAATATAATTTTTTCCTTTGGCATTTCTTCCTCAAAAAAAGGAAGAAGAAGAAGTGAGATTACATTTGATGATATTTCAGACTCACTTCTCACATTCTAAGAAATTTGGGCTACAGCAAGCTTTAAAATATTCATGCTTCTTTTTCTAAATAGATACCTTGTAACAGAAGTTGGTGAACTTGTGAATATCAAAATTACCTGTAGGAATTGTTTTTTTAAAAAAATGACAGCTTCTTATAGCATTAGGTTCCACTGAGGCCCCAAAATATGCAGCTTTAACAGGTGTACAGGTGATGCTGAAGCTGTTGCTTTGGGTACCATATTTGAGAGCCGTTATCCTGCATCTGCTTTTAGCAGCTCTAGCCCACTATCTGCCGGATTGCACCTGGCAATCCATTGATAAAAAAGAACATGCAAAGTCCTTCCACTTGCAACGCTCTAAGCACAATGAAAGATTAAGAAACAGGCAAGCCACTGCATGAGCATGTTTACAAGTTGTTAAGTCAATGCAGGGATGTAGAAAGGCCACCACCCTGCAGAAGCAGCTTATCAAAAGGTGGATGTTGTGCATGAGGAGTGGAAGGTGAGGGGTCAATACCGGGGAGAAATGGAGTGACTGGCATCAAAGCAGTAGAAGAGCCTCGATGAGGCCTTGAATGTTCTCTACATTGGTCTATGCATGGAGAACACAGAGAATGAGCATTGACGCACCACCCCTGCCCCAAGATGAGAGCAGAAGAGTCACTCAGGCACGGCACTTGAGGAGTCTGTGGTGGGGCTGAGATGTTCATCTGAGTCTAACAATTTTGAAGAGGTATATGTTCATAAGGTGGCTCTGCCCGTGCAAGTGGAGGTGGGATGACCTTGCAATAATCCAAGTGGAAGATGGGAGTGCTTTGACCAAGAACAGATGTATGGGGTGAACATAGAATTTTGTAACATTAAAAGGTAGACACTGCTCAGACATATACAAACAGAGGTGACATTATTAAAAATAGCATTATGCTGATTACTTTATGATACAGAAATAAGGAGTTTAAAAGAGGTTAGAAAACAAAATTAAGATCATTTGTGTGATAGAGATCAGCAATAATAATTGGGATATGGGACCTTCCTTGTTTTTGTTGATAGCAGTAAGAAAACCATATATAAGTTTACACTTAGAAATCTATAATCTAAATATTTCATAGAATTTGAGGTGAAAAATCTCAAGTTAAATGGTTATTTGGTGTGTGTGTGTGTGTGTGTGTGTGTGTGTGTGTGTGTGTGTGTGTGTGTGTGTACATGGCAGGGATAAATGAGGTATAATGGATATAAACTGTGTATAATGGAGTTGATAGCCTCAAAAGGCTTTTAGTTTATTGGAGACAAAAACAAACAAAAAGGTGCTTTAAGGAATAGCTCTTAAATGCTAGAGTGAAGAATTATGCTTTCTATTCTTTCCAAGTCCTTTCAGATGTAAATTGCTCCTATCACAACCACCCTGTGCACAGGCCTTGAGGAGTCCTATCCTGACTTGTTCCCGGTACTTTACACATGGAGTCATCTCAGTCTAGGAATGCTCACACATGCTCTGCTCTCCCTGCTGTTCTCATCACTTCTCTAGGACTCAAGTCACTTGTCACTTCTGAACAAAGTTTTCTAAGACAGTCATTTCATCTTTGCTGTCATAGCACGTGAACTCTCTTTCTCCCCCTCACAGTGGAACACATCTCACCAAATTATAACATGTTCTCCTTTCTTCCTCCTTGACTAAATTATTCTCTTAAAGGAGCAGCACCATGGAGCATTTTTCATTGCAGTTATCCAAACCCCTTGCACAGGCAGAGCTGACTCACAACAGGAATGAATTTGTTAAAGGAGTGCATTACTAAAAGAAGGGACCTGTAAAACACTGTAGCTTGAGGTCACATAGAGCCACTAGTGTGGGCTTCAAGGGTGTGGTTTAAAAGCTCATTTTAAAAAATAGACATGGTTTAAATTTAATGTTCTGCTAGAAATGTGTATTAATTAAATTAGAGAAATTAAGAATGTAAAAACAAGTGTATTGAAGGCATCACTGTGGAACAGAGCAAGCAATAATTTAGTAAAATAAATCTACATCATCATTTGGTGGGAAATAAATAAATGACAGATATATATCCAGTTATATAAATGTGTGTGTATGTATGGGTGTATGTATCCATAAAACTGTTTCAGCTACTGAAAAGTGCAGTGGGACATGGTTATCATGTCCCTCTAGTGATCTGATGGCACAATAGAGAAAATATAAGTATACAAAATCGTGGTGTCCCCTACTTCTGGGAAATATCATACTAAGAGCAATGAGACTTTTTCAAGGAATTCCCTGGCCCCTTCACATGAAATCTGAAAAAAAAATAATCTGTGGCTGAATGATAACATAAATATTGATGCTTTCTCTTGTTTTACTCCAGCACTGTTCCTTAACTGCTCTCTTACTATACTCTGTGCCAGCCAATTAGAATTCTCCATCCCTTAGGCCCAGTCATTAAAATTACACCCTGTTCTTGCAAAAAAACCACAGTTCCTTTCCAAGAATCAAGTGGTTTACAGTCTCTGGTAACTCCATTTCCTGGGGCTCAGAGAACCTCTTCTGGCCTCTGTGGGTACCTGCACTCACATCTTCCTACTTTCACACAGACATACTGACAAATAAGAAAGTTTTGACAGCTGCATCTGCGTTTCCAGACCAACTGTTCACAGAAACTTTTTCTAGGTTTTGGTGTGGTAAATACTTGAAGACATTTTGCTCCATGAACACAAAAGTCTTTGAAACTAGGAAGAAACTACAGTTGTCTAGTTTAAATTTGATTTTCTTCTCTTGGAAGAGAAAGAGTTCTAACAGAAGTCTGTGGCATTCTGTACAATAAGAGCAGACTTCATAAACACTGCATGCAATCTTTGTTGCATGTTATTTATCACATACACTGTACATCCATATGCATGCAGTTGATTCCGTGGCCTTGGAGACAAAGTAGGCTACTGTTGTCTCATAATTGCAGTTACTTCTGAGATTTTTTTTCAAACTCCTTTCCTCCCCTCTTCTTTCCTCCTTCTACTTTTCTTTTCTCTGTTGTCCTCTATCTTCCCTCTTTCTTTGATGCTAAGGACTGAATCCAGGGTCTTTCGCAGGTTAGTCATATAAATCACCATTGAACTATGGCTTCAAATCTGCCCATTATGTTCATTACACATCATGGGAAGAACCAGAACATAGCTGGAAATAATAAAAAGTTCAGCATGACATTGCTAGAACATGGGAAAGTGTTTGAATCTGGAGGAATAGCATACGACAAGGTACTGAGTTGAAGCATATATGTACTGAGTTGAGAACGTATGTGTGCCTGACCAGAGCAAGAGGCATCCCTTTTGCTGTAGCACATGCAATGAAGAGAAGTGAGCAGGGACAAGACTGTAGGTATGAAGAAAATATGGGGTGGTGGAGGAAGTTGTGCTTGGGAGCACATACTGCTTCATACCCACAGTCACAAACTTGTAGCATTCCTCAAAGTCACAAAGTCCTCTCAACTCTGAGCTATTTCCAGTCAGATGACTCTGTGCTTCTTACATACATGACAAAATGGACCCTTCAGTTTAGCCAATGCATCAGGTTGATTCTGAAGAGCTCATATTAGTGGAGAGGATCAGTTGTTTATAAAACAGGAAGTGTTAGTCTGTGGTTTTTAATGTACCTGGTAGAATTGTAGTAAGAAAAGGGTTAAAAACTAAAGTACCTCAAAGATTAATTGAGAAGTTACTGTTTGCTAATTCACGTAGTTCTGTACTAGATATGATTTTTATCACATTCATGAGTGTAAATCTTCCTGTGAAACTTGTTATCCTTAAGAACATGGACCCCCTAAGCTATGATGTCTTAAATCCTGACATTACCTTATAGATGTAACCGTCTTATTAAATAAGAAACACTCTTTAAGATTCATGCTACATTACCTTTTGTACTTAGTTATGGAGCTGGAGAAATGTCTCAGTGAGTTAGAGTATGAGGGTCTGAGTTAAAATCTCAGCACCCACATAAAGAGCAGGGCATATTTACCATTCTTCCTGCAGGATCACTAAATACCTTATATTAAATAAGGTGGAGAGTGATAGAATGCAATACTTAGCATCCTCATCTGGCCCCTGTAAGCCTGTGTATTCAGGCATGCCTAGAGCACCGGCCCTTGTGCACATTCCACATGTACCTCCCCCCCTCTATGCATGCGTATACTCACATTAACACATGTGAAGTGAATAAAATAGAATAGAAACAGAAAAGTATTCACATTCCTATAATTAAAAAGTCGTCAATGATTCCAGAGGTTAATATTGTCCAAGAATGAAGTGATAGTGCGTGGCATCTGGACTTCCCACAGATCGTCTGCCCGTGTGAGGAAGGGAATGAAATCAGGGAAAGGGAAAGAAGAGACAGAAGAAAATAGATGCTGCGAATTTGTGCAGGAAATAAAGCGAAGCAGGAAAGTATCCTGGAGAAAGGATGTGTGTAAGATACTCTGAGGCATTTAGTCTCTTCTCATTTAATTTTCTGTAGATGACAAATTCCACTTACATCATTTATCTTCAGGTAGGATTTTAGGTAAGAAAATAAAGAGAAGGTTCATAAACATTATATGTTATATACCTGTAACTTAAAGCAAAACTACCTAAAATGTTACATATTAATTAGCTATATTCTCTCTGAGTTGGGAAATAAGTGCTATTTTTGAAAGGGCCTGAGCCTATCCAGAACGGAGGATGCTAGTTATATTTATTAGGTATTGAATGGCAATGGAAATGGAGAATAAAATTAGACACCTGATAAAAGTGCACTGCCCCAAACCAAGATATGCAGCCTGTTTTACCTATGCATCCTAACAATTTGTTTTTTGTTTGTTGGTTGGTTTGTTTCTTGGTGATAACCATTCTAACTAGGATAAAAGAGAATCTCAATGTAGTTTCAGTTTGCATTTTCCTGGTGGCTGAGAATATTGAAATATTCCATGTATTTGTTGTTCTTCTTGTGAGGAGTGTTGTTTGGTTCCTTTGTCTGATTGTTGATTGGATTATTTGCCCATTTGTACTTAACATTTTGAGTTCTTGATATATTATACATATAAAACGTCTCAGATGAATGGCTGGAAAAATTTGTCTCCAGTTACATAGCTTGTCTCTTCCTTTTGGTGATTATTTCCTTTATGTTCAGGAACCTTTGACTTTGACGCAATTCTACTTGTCAGTTCTTGCTATTACTTTCTGAAATATTAGCATCCTACTCAGAACACTTTTGTCTCCATATGTGTCTCTTGAAGTAATTTTCTGTATTCGATGAAGTAAATATTATTTAAAATATCAAAAGGGGGGTTAAATACCTACTATTGTGTATAATTAGGATTCTTGAGCAGAGAACTGTACACTGGCATTTGTAGTTGTGGTTATTTTCTCTGTGATGTCACTTTATTGGATGATATTTCCAAAAGTTGTAGGTACAATTGAGAACTCAAAATGTTTAAGTTATTTTAGACAGATATTTTCTTCTTAGTTCTTGTAAGTGTCTTTGTCTAATAACAAGAAGATATTCAGAGTGATGGCTTTATAGCCTTAGCCACCTGACAGCATCTTCCAATTCTGCAGATGGTACCAGCATATTCAGCACCAAAGCAGAATGCTTACATTAACCAATGAGATTTGCTATAAGCAAAGGAAACCCAGATAGCTTCAATGAGTAGACAAACTGCAAGTGTTGATATTTAAATTTCCCATATGCCTCTGATAAACTCATATAGTAATCAGGTGAGCAGAAAGGGCGCTTTGAGTAGAAGAAGAATCATTGACGAAGGACTTTCTGAATTGTATTTAAAAGATTCCTTCCAACTTCTGTACTCCTCACCATCATTATTTAATGCAGTTCTCAGGGCCCTCTAGACACCAGGCTAATTTACAAAGGCCCTTAGGATATTTATTGCTTGTTACCTAATACACAGTATACATTATTTGCTGAGGACTTTAGAGTTGTGCATGCATATGATTTTGCTTTTGAATTTAATAAAAGTTGCTCCCTTAGAGTTTCTATTGCTGTAAAGTGACACCGTGACCATGGCAACTCTTTTAAAGGAAAACATTTAATTGAGGCTAGCCTACAGTTCAGAGGTTTAGTTCATTATCATCATGGTAGGTGGCATGCAGGTAGACATAGTGCTGAGGAAGGAGTTGAGTTCTACATCTTGATAGGCAGTCAAAAAGCGAACTCTAACACTAGGTATAGCTTAAGCATAGGAGACCCCAAAGCCCACCCCTACAGTGACACACTTCCTCCAACAAGGCCATCCTACTCCAACAAGAATACACTTCTTAATAGTGTCACTCCCTCTGGGGACCATTTCCTTTCCAACCACCACAGTTAAACTATAACACTTTAATTACTTTGGTATAATTTTTCAATCTGATTGTTCTTTTGTCATGTAGTTATTTTGTTATTTTTCTACTCAGAAATTTGCTGGAAAGAAATTCTGTAGACAGTTTAGAAGGGCTATAGTGTCTGAAAGATAGACAATATTTTGCTGATCTTCAAATCTCTTTTCAGAATTACAATTTTGTTTGAGGTTCTATACAAGGGTACATTACAAAAGATTCAAATCAGCCAATCAGTAACAAAGAAATATTGCCCTGCTTTCCACAACAGTTTCCTCATGGAACACATTGTAGATATTAAACAGAGACACTGGCCTGAGCTAGGCCCTCTCTGGATCTTGATTACTAACATCAATCTTTAAGACTCATATAGCTTATACCCTGCTTTCCCCCTCCCTTTTCTTTGAAGCACTCAAAGAATAGATCTCTCTGCCTGAACTTCAGATATCCTGGGTACCTCCACCTGACCTCCTCTGGGCATTTCCTTTTTGTTTGAATTGTGAGATTTCAAAATTTCAGTCTATTTCTTTCATGTCTTGCTCCTTGCTAATGAAAACATTAAATAAACCCAAAAGTTTTATTTAAGCTAAATAGTTCCATGTTTGCCAAAGCAAAGTCTTTAAATAATTTCCAAGATGCACAGTAACTCCTTAAATAGTTTAATACTATGATTCAATTTTATTGTGTATTAGAAAAAATCTATATTACTTATTACTAATAATTTTTAAATTAAACCTTTAGCAAGGTCTATATTTTTGAAAGTACAATCTCAAGAAAAATTACTAAGTAATAGCCCCCATAGCTTTGTATATTATATATATATATAGAAACATAATATTATATAAAGAGAGAAAACTAGTGAGGAACAATGCCATATTGTGTTTTGTCTAATAACTTCCCCGATAATTCCATTTCTCACTTCTCTTAGCACCGCAGATGTCTGCCACTCACATTAGTTCTTTCTTGACTTTTTGTTGCTTTTTTTAATCTAAGATTTTTATCTTGCGAATTGTTCAAAACAAGTTTGTAAACAGACTCATTTTTATTACTGTATTGGATTTCTATGCAGAAACTTAATCATTTTACCCATACCCTAAAGACACCTAGGTTATTTCTACTCTTTCTTTTTAAAATTGGCCTATAAAATAACAGATTTATTCATGGATTTTCATGTTTACATGTTTTATTTTATTCTCCCTGCATCCTGTTTTTCCTCCCTTATCTCCCTAACCTACACCTTGTCCCCATTCTCAATTGTATCTTTTCAGCACCAGGAATCTATCTTCCACTTTCTTATAACATGTATTTTAATGCATTCCTCTCCATCCCTTAATACTTTTTGATCCCTTCTCATGGGTCCTTTTCTAGTTTTCAGGCCTCCACATACAATTAATCCCTACTAAACAAACATATCTATTGACTATAAGCCAGGATCTGCTTATGACAGATACCATGGAGTGATTGTCTTTCTGAGCTTGAGCTATCTCATTTAATATAATTTTCAATTCCACATGCTTACTACAAATTTCACTTTTCTTACAGATAAATATAACTCCACTGCTTGAATATACCACATCTCAGTAATCTATTCTTCTATAATAGATATATAACTGGCTCTATTTCATTGGTATTGTGAATAGAACAAAATTAAACATGAATGAGCAAGTATATTTGTTGTGGGATATAAAGAGTTCTTTGGCCGTAGAACTTGAAGTATGGCTGGGCCATATGGTTCAATGTTTTGTGTTTTGAGAAGCCTCCACGGATTTCCATAGTGTCTGCCCTCAGTTACACTTCAACCATCAAATGTATAATAATTTCTCTTTCCCTATATAGGTACCATATTTTTTATGGTAGTGTTTCTACTAGTGTGTTTATGGAATCACAAAGTAGTTTTAGTGTACATTATGGTGTTGGTTAAGTATGAACACTTTAAAATATTTATTAGCCATTTTTATTTCTTCTCTTGAGAACTATCTGTTCATTTTCTTGGCTTGTTTATTATTTGGCTATTGGGAAGAAGTTATTTAATTTTTGTAATTCTTTATCTACATTCAACACTATTATCACAATTTTTCAAAGTACACAGGCACACACACACACACACACACACACACACACACACGTGTGTGTGGGGGGGGGTGTGCAAACATGTACATGAAGTACATAAGTGTTCACTTGGGGCCAGCAAAGGATGACAGAGACTAGAAGGGAAAGGGAAAATGGAGAATGAATACTAATGACCATGCAAATATTTTATGTGTGATGAAAGTTTCCAAAAAGCAGTGGTGAACATTGTCCAACTCTGTGGACATACTAAGTTGCTTTTTTATATTCAAAATATATAAATTGTATAATGGATGGATTTCATATCAATAAGCTTCTTTGAAAGAGACATTGAAAATTTAATTCACTTGTATACAATGACATAAAAATATGAGGTTTTATATAAAGTGCTAGAATGTGAAACTGAAGATGTATTGATGTTGCCATTTATCTCTGAGGAACTCTTCAAATGAATATACTGTTATAGTCAGGAGGCTTACAAAGGGCTTGGAAGATTTCCCATAAAGGATTTAACTAACTTCTACCAACCTTGAAAAGAACTTAAGTTTACAAGCAGATACATTTGTATATTCCCATATTACCCTAAACCTGATGGGTCTCATCAAATCTGGGAAGCCAAGTAGGGTCAGTTCTGGTTAGTACTTGAATGAAAGAACAAACAAGATTATGATAAACATTGCTAAAGCCAGAGTTTCCCAGCCTATGAATCCCCAAGAGAGCCCACAAATGAGCTTTAAGGAATCTATTAACCCCTTGAAGCTCCGTGGATAATTATTTCAATGCATATGTATGATTCTTTATCTAAATATATTCCCTACTGCCAAAGAATGGCTAAAAGTCACTTGTTTGTATTGTCTTCTATAATATAAGAAATGTTACAGAAGAAAGTTTCAAACAAGAAAGTAGCCTCCATAAACCAGAAATCTCCAGTGCTGTAATCTCCACATTCAGAATTTACCTTTCTCTCCTTGCAAATACCTAACTTTTAACAGTAAAAGTAACTGTGGGTATAGAAAGAATGACACATTTATAAAAATAGTCCTTAACAGTCCAACACATGTACAATTTATTTTAGAACCTTTCCAAGTTCTTAAAATGTCTTGAAACTCTGAATAGATTATTTATAACCAAAACATGATCATCTGCTTTATAATACTAACAAAACATAGCTGGTTTAATGACTCATCTTTCTCTTTTCTATGTCTTAAGAGATATTTGTCCTTGTGATAGAATTTACAGGTGAAAGGATCAGGGAACTTAAGATCACTGGATTATGAAAAGCACTTTTCTGAAGATACAGGAATTCATCTTTCTTAGGGCTTGCCTTTTTTGCACAAGCTAATACATTCTCATCAGATAAAAATCATGTTAATGTAAAGATTATGGGGAATTTTCTCTTTGACACATCAAAGCATTTGAACAATAATAATCATGTAACTATTAAGAATAACTTGCTTTGGAACATCTGTGTCTTTCCTAACATGGTTCTGTTAATGATATTAGGCAAAAATTGTAGCTGAGGTTTTGATAATATAACCTGGAAGTCTGGCATTTCACATTAAATATTCCAGTGAAATGATAGTCTTTGACTGAATAATGTACTGGGGACATCCCCATGTTTCATAGATATTTTGTTCTATATTTTGGTATGACACACTGATTTTTGCATTGTTAAACTGAAAATAAATCCAACTTGGCTGTGTATAATTGATAACTTTGGTTTGAGAGTGCCTTTCTTTTAGGCACCTACTTGCCTGTTGTGTGTTATAAGCATAGAACCAAAAGCAGGGAATATCTTAATAATTCAACTTCACTTACTATATGTGTCCTAAAAATATCTGCAGCTTGGATTATCTGACTCACTTTCCATTGTAACCCTGGCACCTAGAAATTTTCAAAAACAAAGGCCACACTCACAGGCTCTGCAAATGTCCTTAGGGTTGAAAGTGGATCAAGTGCTCAGGTAAGCCGCTGAGCCCTGAATTATATTTTACCCTTAACTTGACCCGGTGCTTGTCAACTACCCAATGTGTATAAATGTTTTAATTTCATGATTTTTGTTTTGTTCATTATAAGAGTTAATGTAAATAACCTGAAATATAAATTCAGTGATTTCTTGCAAATGTTTTCATTGTACCTATGAAATGACCAGTCTTTTCAATATTTCTGTGTATTGGAAACCATCATATGATTTGTTGTGTGAGTTCCTTAATGGATAGTATGGCATTAATAACAGCAATAATCATTGAAATTATTTGCATGATTTATTATTAAATATGACTTTTACTTGTATGTTCAGAAATAGTATTTTTCTCTGCCCAGTTGTGGCAGAATCTGGACTAGAACCTTAGCCATCCTGCTGTCCAGTGTCAGCATTCCAGTTACTGCTTCAGAGATGATTTGTGTTACTGACTGTGCCATATGGAAAAGAGGAAGAGCTGGCACTGTGAGCTGGAGGTAATGAACCTGGCCAAGCTCTCATCAGCACTGAGCATCTGCTCAGTATTGAGGTCAGAGTTTTGGCATTCCTAAAACTCATAATTAAAGATTATTTGAACAGGAAATTCAGCATTACTTTTCTGGTATATTTAGAGTTAAGCAAGGTGCATTAAAATGCATATATGTTAATATATACTTTATTCTCTAGAACACTTGGGAAATTAAAATATTTTTCCTAATAAGTACTATTTTTAAAATGAAAAAAATATCTAGCAGAGGAAACAGAATTTTTAACACTTTGAGCAACATTTAACAAATTTCCACTGTGTACAAATTTCTTCTGAACTTCAGCATATGATTTTTTCTTAGTTTGTTTTAATAAGGATTTTTGGAAATATAGACACATATTGTTCATTATAAGAAAAGGTCTATAATGAGCTAATGGTAGGAGATAGTTGCATCCTGAAATAAACTGTAATTATATGCCAAGTATCTGGGACATTAATTGGGGAGTATAAAGCAGGAAATTCCTGGTGAAATATGGCATCAGACTAACAGCATCTAGACTGCCATCCCCTAACTTGGAATTAAGGCTTACTGCAAAGACTCATAGGAAGTCAAAAACTAATATCACTAATGAAAACTATGAAAAGAATGTTTGATTTTTAAAAATCATTTATGGAGCCCCTAGGACATGATTAAGAAACAAGTGTGCAATATGACAATGACCTTGTGGGTGAGGACCATCCAACTAGCTACTCAGATTGTGGAGAAGAGTTGGACCAATCCGTCTGTTGTGTATCACCAACATTGAGCTAAAGGAACTACATAAACAAGCCACATAAGCAGCCATTGCCAATCTAAGTATCGCAGTATTCTGAGAAAGCCTGAGTCATGCACGGCCCCTTTGTCTTTCAGTGACTGTCTATGTTACTCACTAAATACAATTTAAAAAAACCTGAAGAATTCATAAAATGGGCACAGTGATAACTGGTTATCAAAATTTGCACAAAAAAAGTCTATGTGAGTGGGAGCAGATATGGGTAGCAGTTAGGAATTCTGCATACTTGGAGTGTTCTATTCTTTCATACTATTGAGTGTAATAAAATAAAATCTTCAGTCTAGAACTAGACTCAATAATCAAGAAGATTTGCCCTATGCAAGCTATTCATGTTACATAAGTCCTTATAAGACTCTGCCAATTGAGCCAGGACCTGTACAACAATATGTACTACATATCAAGACTGACAAACTTAGATACATTCTCTACAACATAGGGTTAACAAGTGAACTATGACCACCTTTATTTCAACCACGGCTTTCATGAGTGGACAGTAGAGCTAGGTAGGACAAAAGCAGGGCTACATGGCCATGAGGAAAGGGATATTGTTCTAAGTGACACAGAACAATTGGATAACTACATAACAATAGTGAAGTTTGGTCCTTACAGCATATTGTATGTGGTACATTTCCATCCAGCAAACATTGGTTGTTCATCTTTATTTTTACTCCTATTTAATTATTATATTTTTATTCTACCCGTGTGTATACCTGTGCACCACTGGTGTGTCTGGTGCCAACGAAGGCAGGAAGAGGAGGGCATGAGAGTTTTCTGAGACTGGAGTGACAGTCAATTGTCAATGTCTTACTTACTGCCAGTGTTCTTAACCACAGAGCCATATCTCCAGGCCCCGATCTCAGTCTCATGTGGTAAAAGAAGCTTGTTCTACACAATTAAGGAGGAAGAAATCCTCACCACCTGGGAATAAAGAATGTCTTTGTAAACAAGGGCAAAACACCTTTAAAGTTAAAAATACAGATAAATTAAAATTGAGAATATGACTTCAATTATCATTAAAATAGTGAAATCCATCTGAAGACAAAAATCATAGATTTTTAGCACAAATAGACATCAAAAGGCTTGCTAACTAAAATGTTTGTATGACATAAAATTATTAGAAATGGGAATATAAATTAAAAACACAATAAATTACTATTATATATCTCCCTGCCTTTGAAAGATTGGAGAGTAGTCATGAGCCACAAGGCACAAAAATGCTGTTGGCAGAGACATAAATCAACTTACAATGTTGTGGTGATATTGTGTTCCCCAAAATATTGTGCACCCTAATAAACTTATCTGGGGTCAGAGAACAGACATCCACTCGGATCTCTGTGAGTTCAAAGCCGCACTGGAAACAGCCAGACATTGTGCCTCAAGCCTTTAATCTCAGGAAGTGATAGCAGAAAGCAGCAAGGTATATAAGGCATGAAAACCAGGAACTAGAGTTGGTTAAGCTTTTAGGCTTTTGAGCAGCAGTTCAGCTGAGATTCTTTTGGATGAGGACTCAGAGTCTTCCAGTCTGAGGAAACAGGATCAGCTGAGGAATTGGCAAGGTGAGGTGGCTGTGGCTTGTTCTGTTTCTCTGATCATTCAGCATTCACCCCAATACCTGGCTCTGGGTTTGATTTTATTAATAAGACCTTTTATTTTTTATTTATTTAATCTTTTTATTTTATAATTAACATAATTTCACATATCAGCTTCGAACATTTTAAGATTCATGTTACATAATGTTGTTTATGAATCAACAGTTTTCTCATAGGTATACCTGATAGAAAGACCTCTGAATAAGTACTGCAAGACATATAAATGGATGTTTATTATAACTTTACAATAATCAAGACAGGATGTAGCCAAATGTCTATCAACATAAAGAGATAGAACTTCTGTTATATCCATACATTATGATAATGCATGACAAGAAAAGAAATGCAAATGATTGAAAATTAGAAATGTATTTTACATTTCATGAAAGTAGCTAGACATAAAAATCATCTTGTGTTTATATTTGGATAAACTGAATGTTTAATGGCATACCCTTTGTTGCTGAAACTGAAGAAAAGTAAAAATATCCGAACCATAACAAACAAAATTTGTGCTGAGAACTGAGTATGGAGGACCCTGTAATTAAGAGAAAGAGAAAGGGGGATTTCTGTAAGAGTTGTTGAGTTTCTATTTCTGGAATTAATAGTCATAGAGATATTTGTTTTGTACTGCTTCATTAAACTAGGAATGCTACTGGCTTTTTTGTAGTGAATTGTGATACATGGTATATATCATATAAGCATATTCAAAATGTTTAAGTCAGTGTCTTTTGTATTACTTGTCTATTTTTCCAGCCATCTTTATCCTGAGAAAGACTGTTTTTCTACAACTTAAAGGGTAATTGAATCACTTAAAAGCAAGCAATACTCTAATACAAACTGAAGAGATGAAAGTTTTATATACTAGTGTTTGTTACATTTATGTATGTATTTAGTGTATCTGTGTTTGTGTGTGTGTGTGTGTGTGTGTGTGTGTGTGTGTGTGTGTGTGTGTGTGTGTATGTGTTCTTGATATATCATGTGTGTGGAGGTCAGAAGGTAACTTACAGGATTTAGTTCTCTCCTTCCACCTAGTTCTTCCACCATGTGGGTTCCAAGGATGAAACTTATGTTGCCAGGCTTGTCATCAAACACTTTATTATGCCAAGCATGGCCCCATATAACTTTCCAATTTTCCCCTTATAATAATAAGTGACTTTGTATCGTCTTTAGAGTGAATCAGGCAGCAATGTTCCCTCATGCATTATCTCATTTAGTCATAGTAATAATCCTTTACAGTTGGTATCATTATTACTCTGATTTATAAGCTGTAGACAGGAGACTGAGCACTGTGAAACTAAATGAACAAGAGGCTCAGTTAATTGGAGCCCAAATTATCTGAATCCAGATTTAAATACCTCAACCAATGTAGCATACTGAATTATACTAACTTGAAAGTGTGGCCAACTGATAATCAGGAACAAATCATAGACTGATTACATGATCTAATATTATGTCATAATCTTTACTGGTTTTATTAAATTAATAATGTGACCCCTCCTGGCTACTGGAGCCAATTAGATAGTTTCCTTCTGACTGCACCCTGTTATTCAATTCCTTGTAATCATCCCTCTATATGCTGTTTTCAGTATTTCATTAGCATATACTCACCCTATGATTATTGGTTTCATTACAATTTCATATGCGTGCATCATGTACTTTGCTCATGTTTACAATTATAATTTCTTATCCCTCTGTCTCCATTGCCAGCCCTTCCTTTTCCTAAGAAGTCCCTATTTTACTTTCATTTCTCTATTTTTTTTACTTTCTTTTAAAACTAGAGTGAGCATATGAGAGAAAGCAGACTGCTTGTCAAAGTTACATAAATATAATAAAACTGGATAAATACCAGAGGAGAAACTAAAAATAAAAGTAAACACTTTTTTACAAAATAAAATAAATTAAAATACTACTGAAAACATAGTAAATATAAAAAGGAAGAAAAAGACACACACACACAAACTAGAGTCTTTTTCATGGACTTTTTGTAACATTTGTAACATTTGAATCAGCATGATGGAGGTGATATTGGATTGTAACTGAGGACTTTTCTCTTGTCTTTCTTGCACTTCATTTGGTGCTGTATGTGGGTTAAGGGCCAGTGAGAGATCAGGTGTTTTTTCATGGCTGTATCCACTTAAAAAAAAATTCTACTGTATGCAAAGGCATACCAGAATCCAATGCTGTCTACACTTTGATTTGTGGCCAGTGGACTGGATGAGCTTTTACTTCTCCAAACATCTCCCAGTTTGTAGTCCAGGTAAAAGCTAGTGTCAACACTGTGGAGTATTCCACCAATAAACCAGAGAGTGGGAGAAATGAGCAAAACTGTAAGATTTGCACTGGATGGGGAGAACTTCACTCTGCCCACTTGCAGAGTGCTTTCAGACCTCATCAATTATAGAGAACCCTGGAGGAGGGAGATGAGTGCAGAAATCATGAAACACAAGACCTAGTTTGTGAGGTTGGTAGTTTTTAATACTACCTAACAGCAAATGCACATGGTGAAGGTGGAGAGTAGCTCCAAGGATGACATGTGAAAACCTCTGAAAACACTCAACATCTTCTTATTTCTTACACTTGGAGATTAGCACGGTGCATAGCACACATTAAGTGTTCAATAAATGTTTGTTAGATTCAAAATAAGTAACATACCCACTTTATCCAATATATATAACAAACAGCTACTGCCGTTATTTTATTTTTAAAATGCTCTCTGACAAATCTCCACTATTATTTTAGCAATAGGCTAAATATTTGTAAATCTTTCCTTTAAACATGAGTCATAAGTCACCAGTTCTTGAGATAGTCTTTAAAATCAGCTTTTCCAAATGTTTCTGAGATCCATGACTTTCAAATCCATGATTGTTTTCAAAGTTGTTGGAAGATTAGCGGTTTTCCAGTAATCTTTCAAGTACTATAATAAGTGACATGACCAAAACCAGCTTAGAGACCATTTTTTTCCTTTGCTTAAACTTCAAGGTTATAATCAATTGTTGAGGGAAGGTAGAGCAGAAACTGAAGTACAGGCCAGGAAGGATGCTGTTTAATGGCTTGTTCCCTGGCTTATGCTCAACTAGCATGCTCACATAGCACAGGCCCACCTGCCTAGGAATGGTGCTGCTTACAGAGGGCTGTGCTCTTTCACATCAATCATTAGTCAAGACATCTCCTCATAGACATGGGCATAGAAATAACACTTCATTTGAGGTTCCCACCACAACCAGGTGACTCAAGGTTGTATCAAGTTGACAATTAAAACTAACCAACACAAACAGGCACCTGATAAATTAGCTGTGTCCCAGATTCTCTGTAAAAGCCAACATTATCCCATGTCCTGGAAATACTAAATATTAAAATCTTGAATATAAATTTAACATGCCAAAAAACTGATTGGAAAGCACTTTATTAATCTAAATCATTATTATTTGATTTTATACTTTGTCAACTATGTTTATAAAAAAGTACTTGATGCTGGGCGGTGGTGGCACATGCTCTTAATAACATCACTCAAGAGGCCAGCCTGGTCTACAAAGTGATTTCTAGGATAACCAGGGCTATACAGATAAACTTTGTCTCAAAAACCAACACCAAAAAAAAAATACTTGAAGTTTTCCTATTTGCACCTTTATATAATAATATGTATGATAAACTTTCTATCAGTTTTTCATTTAAACAAAAAATACAATCATGGATTAGTTAACACCTTCAGTTAATGATTATCATAGTTCAAATAAAACACAATGTTCTTAGTCATCTAATTATATTAAATCTATAGTTAATTCCTTTCACATGATTTAGAAAAAAAATCTCTAAATACTGCCTTGATTTTTTTTCTATTTTTGTATTGATGTTGTATTGTGTGTAGGAAAACTGGAAAAATTCATTATTGCAAATTTAGATTTGACAGAATGATTGGATAATGAACTGCAGCACTGGTTAATGTAGTTTCTGGCATTGTTTACTCTGAAAAAGATGACATGTGGGTATACTATTAAAGGTCACTTTTCAATAAGATAGCAATGTTTTCATCAGGCAGGTGTTTCTTTGGGTAAGCTTAGCACCCACTTGCTTAAAAATGGAAAACTATATATCTGTAACAACCAAAGTTCCATTGTCACACCATGCAGTTGTCCAAACAGCATTAAGTCCTTTTGAAAGTGGCCTATTTTGTGTTAGTTACTGTGGCAACCAATCTCTTGATTCATAGTGCTTATGGAATGACTTCTTCACCTAATATGCTGCTAGTACTGCGGGTATCAACTGCTGTTTTTTTTGTTTTGTTTTGTTTTGTTTTTTTACTAAATTGAAGAGGGCTATAAACTAAATAAAAATAAAATACAGAGCACACTGGGGCTTGGGTGTAAAGTAGCAGGGGAGCTGTTAACACTGAAGTGTCTTGAAGCTGATGTGAAAGTTCACTGTGGATTCACATCATTGATCTTCTATTAGAGGGAAGAAGTTGGTAAATGAACACTCCAGTTTTAACTGGCTTTAATGTCTGTTATGTTAGCACTACCTCGCTACATATGGATCTTCCCTCTCAATCCGTTCATAAACTCCTGCCTTTTCCTTCTTTTCCTTTCTACAGTTATTCATTGACTCCTACTATCTGCTTTGCTAAAAGTCATATATTTGAACTACTCACAATAGGAAAAGGGGGGCTGAAAAATCACTGTGAGAAATTGTCTCCACCCAGTTGGACTATGGGTATACCTGTGGGACTGTTTTTTGATTGCTAATTAGTGGAGGAAGACCTCACCTACTGTGGACAGTGACACACCTAGGCAGGTGGTTTGAGGCTGTGTAAGGAAGGCAGCTGAGTAGAAGCACGGGAAGAGGGCAGTCAGCAGTGTCCCTTCATGGTTTCTACTTTAAGCTTGTGCCTTGAGTTCCTGTCATAGCTTCTGCTCCATGATGAACTGTAACCTGTAAACCAAATAAATCCTCCCTCCCCCAAGTTACCTTTGGTATCTGTTTTATCAAAGACAGAATGGCAAACTAGAACATTTACTTTATAAAATTCAATTTGTAACAGCACAAAACAGTTGGTAAAAACATGAATAATTCAGTACAATGACAGAAGGTATCAAGTGCTATGGGAAATAATATTAGATAAAGTGGGACCAAGAGTAAGGAACACCATAGGCAACCTCTGGAGAGCCTGAGAGAAAGGTGTCACCTGACTTCATCCATGCTTAGTACCTCACCCCTCATATTAGAAATGGAAGAGAGGGGAACAAGGTAGACAAGTCAGACTGTTACAATAACCTATTCAAAGAATTATCACAGTTACCATAGTGAGTGGGAAACGGTATAAATGATGAGAAAGAGGAAACAAATTCTGTTTAAACATAGTGGCTAGAAACCCAGAAAAGATGATAAGTGGTTGGTCATTCTGGATTAACTGTTTTCTTTTCTGTGACATCTGGGAATCAGCTGAGTTTCTGTGTATTCAGAACAAGATACACCTGAAAGGCTACATAGGGTTAAATTAAACAACGTTTGAAATTCCTAGTAAAGTGTGTAGTTTCAAAGCAGATGTTTAGTAAGTGATAGCTATTATTGTCAAATTATAAAGTATATTATTTGTTAAAGTAATTTACTTTATTAATTATATTCAAAATACATAATAACAATAATAATATTTTATAAAGCCTTATTGCATCTGCTAGTGTTTGTAACCTAGTCTCTCTATCAGGCCAGATTATAAACAGAAAAGACAGAATGGAGATATATACATATATTCATTCTATCTCAGTACATAATTTATTAAATCAACTTACATTGAAACAGCACCAACATCTGTGTCACTCTGAGAAGCTGAGAACCTAAGAGTTCCCCAGACCACAAGGCTCCAACCTGGTAGAGAAAACCTCTCAGTTGGGGTTGAAGGAGGCCTGAAAACACTAATTCTAACAACAGCAAAGGAATCAGCAGCCATAGTAAGGGGAAGGCTAAGTAAGCAACAAGCAAATGGTCTCCCTCCTGCTATGGCCTATTTTACTGGACTGCTACAAGAAAGTGCCATCTGCATTTTGGGTAGCTCTTCCCACATCAATTGAGCATATCAGAAAAATTATCAGTTGATGCTTCCTGCATAGATGATGCTAATTTGTTGCAAATTGACATGAAAACCAACCACCATAGTCCTGGTGAGCTACTTAAAAAAATAATTCTGGAAAGCTTGTTAATTTTCTGCTCATTATAAAAAGGACTATGTACCACACCTTCTTGCCCTTGAGCTCAGGGTCTCTAGGAGATGAATTCACGTAGTAGACTGCTCTATTTGAATAGCAGCGCATATCAGGGCTCACGAGAAACATAACCTAGTGTTGGGGTATGACATTCTTAGTCACTTCCTTTTGCTTCCTTCACCTGAATGACTTCCTGCTTTTTAGCTCCATGAACACTACTTCCTCACTTCATTGGACACTCAGTTCTCTCAACTGAAGCTGCACATCTCTACAGCTCTTCATAGTAGTTCAATATGCCTTTGTCTAAAATTATGTTAGTTCCCCGAGATGTTATGCAGTTTGTCTGCATCTCAAGAAAGTCTACTTAGGAAACATTGAATAACAAGCAGACACAGTCATCCAAATCATTGGGAAGCAGTAGAGAATGAAGGACAGCTTGATATTAGCTAAGAATGCAGACCTGGGCTCAAGAACTTGCTCTTCTGTGTGATCTTCAGCATTAGAATGGTACAGCACCCTTAGGAAAGTCACCAGGAGAATATCTTCATTGGTATTTCTGGCTTTATTTGAGTAATTTATGTCTTGTCCAACTTTGAGGTGATAGTTTTTGTTTTATCCTATTCTATTTTATTTTGTTATATATTTTTTAATGAATGAATGAAATCGTTGGATAGATGAACAAATGGATGGAAACTAGCTTCTAGGGTAAAGACTAACAACTGAACTGACACTTATACCTGCTGGGAGATTGAAAATCAGTTTTCTCTATAGACTGACACTGGGTATATCAACCACTGCAGGACAGGCCTCATGTTCAGGATTAGTTGACAAACATATAATTGGACACAACAACTTTTTTGTTTGTTGCTGTGGATATCGTTCTATATAAATAAAACACTGATGGCCAGTGACCAGGCAGGAAGTAGGTGGGACAAGGAGAGAGGAGAATTCTGGAAAGTGGAAGGCTGAGGGGGGTGGGGAGGGGACACTAGCCACCGCCAGGACAAGCAGCATGTAAAGACTCTGGTAAGCCACCAGCCACATGGCAAGGTATAGATTTATAAAAATGGGTGATTTAAGATAGAAGAACAGTTAGCAAGAAGCCTGCCATGGCCATACAGTTTATAAGTGATATAAGCGTCTGAGCGATTATTTTATTAGTGAATTGTGGGACTGTGGGGCTTGGGGAACCTGGAGAGAAGCCCTCCAGCAACAGTTTGTAACAGTTTGGTGGGGATTTTGGTTTTTGTTTATTTGTTTGTTTGTTTTATTTTGTTGGACAGGTGTGGTTTTATTTTGGGGTTTTGTTTGGTTTGGGGCAGTTGTGTTGTTTTATTGAAGTTTTGTTTGCTTTCTGAGAAAGAACTTGTGGATAGGGATGCAGAGAAGATCTGGAAGAACTTAGGGGAGAGGAAGAATAAGATCAAAATATACTTAAATTTAAAAATTGTTTTAAATAGTAAAATATAATTAAAAAGAAGATAATACAACTTATATAGTCTTAGTAGTATTTTAAGGGGGATATGAGAAACATTTTGGAGCATTATAGAATGTTGGTTAAGTTATATTTTTCCAACATAGTATTTTTATTGATTATTTGGGAATTTCACACAATATACCCTGATCACACTTGCTTTCCATTCCTCCCAGGTCCACCTTCTCACCCTTGTGCTCACCCTCAATAAAAATAATACATCAAGAACAATTTTGTTACCCATATACTCATTGGAGCATAGACAACCGCTTAATGATAACTGAGTCTCTCGCCTACCACTATCCTTCCCCCAACACACACACACACACACACACACACACACACACACACACCAGTAGCCATCAGCTTTGAAAAGCTACACTTTCAGCATCTTTATCACAATTATTTTATTAAATCTATTCATTTATTTTACATCATGATCACAGTTTCCCCTCCATCCTCTCCTGCCATTTCTTCCCCCCACTTTCCCTCAACCCCCTACCCCAATTCATTGCTCCTCTGTTTCTGTTCAGAAAGAAGGCAGGCCTCCCATGGGTGTCAACAAAGCATTGCTGTGGATATCACCCTATATAAATAAAACACTGATGTCCAGTGACCAGGCAGGAAGTATAGGCGGGACAAAGAGAGAGGAGAATTGGGGAAACAGGAAGAAGGGGGGAGAGACAACGCAGCCACCGCCAGGAGAAGCAGCATGTAAAGATGCCGTCAAGCCACCAGCCACGTGGCAAGGTATTGATTTATAAAAATGGGTTAATTTAAGATAAAAGAACAGTTAGCAAGAAGCCTGCCATGGCCATACAGTTTATAAGTGATATAAGTGTCTGAGCGATTATTTTATAAGTGAATTGTGGGACTGCGGGGCTTGGGGAACCTGGAGAGAAGCCCTCCAGCAACAAAGCATGGCATATCAAATTGAGGTAGGAGTAAGCTCTTCCCCTTGTATTAAAACTGGGCAAAGCAATCCAGTATGAGGAATACATTCTCAAAAGCCAAGCAAAGTGCTAGGGACAGGCCTTGCTCCCACTGCTATAAGTCCCACAAGCAGACCAAGCTACACAACTGTCCCACATATGTAAAGAGCCTAGGTCAGTCCCATTCAGGCCTCCTAGCTATTGGTCCAAACTGTGAGCTCCTATGAGCCCACATTAGTTGTTTCTGTGGGTTCCCTTGTGATGATCTTGATCTCCTGGCTCTGGCTAGTACAATCCTTCCTCACTCTCTTCAACAGGATTCCCCGAGCTCTGCCCAGTGCTTGGTTGTGGATCTCTGCATCTGTTTTGATTAGTTACTGGATGACAGCTCTCTGATGACAATTTGGGTAGTCACCAATCTGATTCCAGAAAATGGCTAGTTCAGGCTACCTATCTACTGTTGCTAGGAGTCTTATCTGGAGTCATTTTTGTAGGTTTGGGGGAGTTTCCCTTGCATCAGGTTTCTTCAATGACTTCCTGTCTAGGCTGTTTCTCTTTGGGGGACTGGGGATTGTAGAAGCCTTCAATGTCTCTCATTCTCAACTATTGGGTCTGGAGTCATTGAAACCTCTGTAACAGAAGCTTTCCTGCCCATAACAGCAAGTGGCAGCACATATGGTATTTCACATGGATTCCCATGGTTGAATGGACCACAGACATCCACATGGCCCCCAGCTGCATCACAGAAGATGGAACTCAATATGGCTAAGTTATATTAAGGTGAATCTTGCAAGGAAAATATCTAGATGAAATCTACCAGTTTATGAAAATGACTCTTACATGGATTACGAAGATCCACACTCAGTTCCCGAGGCTTGCTCAGTAAACGTTTTTAGACATTGAGCCACCTCCTCAGCATCTTTAACCAGTCTTGATGAGCTAGCTGTGAGTGCACTATTTCCATCACCATCTATTTGCAGTCATATCCTAAGAGTAAACATTTCCCGAAGCTTGCAGTTCAGGAATTATTGTATGGTCTCAGCATTATTGAACAACTGTTTAGAAAAGCAGAGATTTGTGAGAGTCTTAAATAACACATGGTGTTATGTTGGTTTCATTTCTTTCAGCCTTAGTGTCTGTATGTTTGAAATGTAAGTTGTGAATCAGCAAGATGAAGTATGAAAATAATTACATCTGGACATGGTTTAGTCAGTATGGAAGATATACTAGCTGGTATTTTTTACAGAGACTTATTGAATAGAACATGTAACTCAAGGATCAGCCATCAAGTAATAAACCTAATTACAATCCTGTTAGCTTGTCTTCCATTGTAGATTGCAGACTAGCTTGAATTATCTTTCCATGGTTTTCAGTAGAAGTCTAAAGCACACATTTATTTTTTTTTTCTGGTATCAGCTTCCTAGTGCCTATATTTAGCATGCATGTTTATCAAACTTACACCATTAACCATTTTGTTTTTGTTTTTGTTTTTTTTTTTAACAGAATGACATGAATTACATAGCATCCAGTGGACTCTTATTTAAAGATGGCAAAAAGCGAATTGATTACATCCTGGTTTATCGAAAGACAAACATCCAATATGACAAAAGAAACACATTTGAAAAGAACCTCAGAGCAGAAGGCTTGATGTTGGAAAAGGAGGTAAAGCCTTTTCTATTATCAGTTTCTTTTTTGGACTAATATTCTGGGATAGATACTATCAGTCATACTTTAATATATATGGTCTATGCATTTTCCCAAGTCCAAGTATAAAATAAAAACATATGTACTATTCCATTTGAATATTTATTAACTTTTTCATCTATGTATTTCTGTACATTTTAAATATTTTTCAAAGGGTTTGGCTATTTTTGCAATTTTTGAAAACTGATTATGTAATGATTATGCCCATGCAAAGTAGGAAACCCTGAGTGAGGAAAACCAAAATGTTGAAAGTGTTCACCTAGCTGCTGAAATGCAAGTTTGATTGCTAGAAGTATGGGCACCAACCTTCACCAGCCTCTTTCTTTTGTTTATATGAATCTTTTGAAAGGACTATTTTCTTTTTCCTTCTAGTAAAACAATAAAAGGATCAAGGCATCTGGAAAAAATAAGAACATAGAAAGGAAGAAAAACATACTTTTCATAGTTCTATGATGATAAAATTGCCACTTTTGTTATTTTAGTTGAATATTCTATGGTTTAATTTGTTTGGTTTTAAACATCTATTTTATTGATTTTAAGTATGAGTACTAGTGATTGAGTACATACACATGAGTTCAGATGTTCTTGGAGGTCAGAAGCATTGGATTCCTTGGGCCTGGAATTTCAGGCAGTTGTAAGCCACTCAACATTGTTGCGGGAACTAGACTCTAGTCCTTTGAAACAGCAGTACTCTTTCTTAATCACTGAGACATCTCTCTAGCTAAAGCTAAACAGTTTTGAAATGGGCACATGAAAAACACTATGAGATCTTAAAATAGTATTTGAGCTATATTCTCGAAATCTTTGAAAACAGTTCTCCAAAACAGCAGTATTTATAGACTGTTTTCTTTCCTAAGTGGAATTGCACCACAATTCTCTTTTTTAATAATTTTGTTTTATTTTTTTGAAATTATATCACGTCATATCATCCCTTTTCTTTCCTCCCTTCAGTCCCTCCCATTCACTCTTTGCACTATGTTAGATCCATAGCCTCTTTTTCTTTAACTGTTACACACACACACACACACACACATACACACACACAAACGCACACTGTTAAAAGCATAAATGCAACCTACTCCGAACTTATAATACATACACACACACACACACACACACACACACACACACACATACACACACACACACGACCTTAGGGCTGACCACTTGGTATTAGACAACTAATTGGGGGCTCTTCTCTAAATCACATTTTATCACATTAGAGAAAGATAAACCCCTAATGTAAAATAAGTAAATAAACAAATGAAAATCCAAGAAACATGGAAAATCAAGGCCAGGGTCCACATTGCTACCCAAATAAATCTCATTTCCTTTTCAGAACTTCCCAAGAGCTGGTTTCCTGCTAGCTGCCTCTCAGTATGTTTTATGCACAAAAACAAATCACTGTTATATCTACAACCAACTTAGCTCTTTGACTCTGCCGAATATCGCAATATACGGATCTACTCAGACATTTTTTAATTGTGTAAAAATTTAAATATTTGAACAGTTAACTTGTAATTGCAGTGTTAGAACTTGATTTTTAAAAATGCTAAGGTAAAAATGAAATATTGAGAATTTTCTAATAAGATTTAACAAAATGTTGCTTGGGACTCAGAGATATGGTTCTGAAACCCTCTGACCCCATCACTTTCATTTTTCATTCTCAAAACATGTCTTAGAATTAATTTTTTAAAGTAATACATTTTAGGGAGTACTAAATTATTATCAAGTATCTCCCTTAATAACTGAATTTATTTGTAATTATTAAAATTCTTTCCTACAAAACAGTAGATACACAATGAGTTCACAAGAAGTAAAGCTTTATTTACACACTGCCAAATGACACAGAACAGGGAAAGTGATATTCTTTTTTTTTTTTTTTTTTTTTGGTTTTTCGAGACAGGGTTTCTCTGTGTAGCTTTGTGTCTTTCCTGGAACTCGCTTTGTAGACCAGGCTGGCCTTGAACTCACAGAGATCCACCTGCTTCTGCCTCCCAAGTGCTGGGATTAAAGGCGTGCACCACCACCACCACCACCACCACCACCACCGCCCGTCGCGAAATTTTTATTTTAACTTTTTATCTAATATTTTTCTTATTTTTCCTGGGACAGTTAACTCAGAATATCACTACCTCTGGGAATTAGACATATCAAAGGGTACTTATTGAAAAAGAGTCCCATAGACTGCTTTATTTGTTTGATTTCCTTGTGATTTCTACTTCACAGAAATAAGAGCACATACTTCCTAACTGTACAAAGCAGTTTATACACACACAGATTACACTCCGTACTGGTAGTCTTGGTGCTCAGATGATTTATGTTCACCTATGTATTCACTAAGTAATTTTACAAACACTGAGCAAGCTTCTACGGAACCCAATATTTAAAGTGGACCAAATCATTGAGTGACACTCGCCTATACAGACCAGACATACACACCGGGTACCATGACAGACATGATCACTGCTTCTCTCTACTCTGTTGGGTCTTCTTGGCCAAAGTTCAGATGTTGTTGAGTCTTTTGCCTTATTCCTCTGAATTAATACAAAGAAAAATACTCCATGATGCATTAAAAAACAGTTATGTTCCACACTGACAGGGATGTTTCTCTATTCTTGTGGTTTCTGTTTATATCGGCACACAGCAAGATAGAGCTCTCTGAGTCCTGCTATTGCTGGACAGAGGATGCTCATTCTAGTTGCATAATTACATTTTTCTCAACTTCACTTCACTTTCTTCGGGTTTAATCCACACATTAAAGAGTTAGGAAAGCCGGGTAAGTAGGTGAATCAAGCTGACTGCCTAGATCCTTGGACCTGCTGCTTCCACCACTGGAGCCATTGTACTGTTAGTATTATTTCCTCTCTCCTCTCCAGTGCTCCCCTGTTAAAATAAATGTGTTGTTGTTGATGAAGATAGTGATGGTGGAAAATATTAGGGGAATCCATTTGTCCAGATTTCATATTACTAGTGTTAAATCTGAGGTGGATGTTTTTATATTTTCCCTTCTGTAAATGCCTCATTAAATTTGATGTAGGTAACTCTGGTTGTGTTTCCAAGAGAGGAGAAAAACCGTGGTGGGGAACAAAGGAATATGAGGATGAAAGGAGGAGACCGAATATAGAGAGAAGATTTTTAATTGTGTTAGTAGATATTAACTACACATAATAGATTTTATTATGATACTTCCATACCCGTATAATAATTCAAACAAAGCAATGTTATGTAAGGAATGTGGCTGGGTGCTATGTATAAACTGAAAGAAAATTACTTAACTGAAAAGGAGTCTCTATTAGTCAGAGTTCTCCAGGGATAAAGAACTGGAATGAATACCTATTAGAAAATGTGTTTATTAGATTGGCTTACACAGCAGATAATCCAACTATTTGCACACAGGAGAGGCTGAGGAATCCAGTAGCTACACAGTCAACAAGAGTGGGCACCTCAGCACTCACAATCTGGCTCTGAGGGTCTAGATGATAGATACCTGGAGATTCACTAGTTCTTAGTCCAGATTGGAAAAACAAAGGGTTCTAATGTCACAGAGTGGGCTCACCAGTAAGGAGCTAAGGCAGTCAGATGCACACTCCTTTCCTCAGACCTCTTATATCTGCACAGTCACTAGAAGCTGCTGCCTACTCTACAGGATGCCCCATCTATTTACTTCTCCAGAAAATATCCTCACAGACACATACAGAGAGGTGACTGTCTTAGTTTATTCCAGATCTCATAAAACTGGCAAAAAAGATTAACACTCACAGAAGTCCATCATAAAAATACAGAGAAAGAATTCTACCCATAGAAAAAAGCAGTAACAAAACTTATTACTGTCTAGAAAAGAGCTAGGCTTCTTTTTTGAATGGAGTATATAGAAGGAACATTAATTATTGTAATTCTGAGAAATACAAGTAGAGATATTTGAAGGCTAGACATAAATGAAGATTATGACTTGAAGATAAGTACTCTATCTAGTCAATGACAGTATGAACCATATACTGGGAAAAGGGCAGTAGTGATAACAGAAATCAAAATAAAGAAAAGGAAAAACCCTACAGAATGATAGGAGAGAAGAACAGGCATGTGAAATCATCAGGGCTAAACTCAGGTATAACTGTATTTAACAAGGCAATTCCACGCAATTTATCTGGTAATCAAGAGAGGTTTATTTTTGAGATAACTTACAGCCAATAAGGGGTTGGTTACAGGATCCAGGAGAGATGAGGTGCCATCCAGCAGAGAACTCTAGCTTTGTCTCCCATCTAGATTCCAGGAACATGAGGTATTCAGAAGGGGGCCAGATATGTATGCACCATGAGTCTTAAGGGGCTCCCTCTCAGCCATGCCCCAGGGACAAGCCAGCCCCAGGGGCAGGTTATAGACAGGAGTGACAGTTACCTGCTATCAATCTAGGGGCAGTGTTTCAAGATCAAAGCTGGAATGGCTACCCACTACACTCAGGAGCCTTAGGGAAGATCTGGTCATGGGAAAACATACTGCAGAAAAGTTCAAGACCAGAAGGAGATCTGTTCGTTGGAGGATGTGGAAGCCTTTAGGGCAAGCAGTAAGAATGACTTCTCTGAGAAGACAGATGTACAATATGCTAGCATGTAGTAGATGATGAAGTACACTATCAAGAGCAGATAATGGAAAATGAGCACACATCATTCACCTGCTTGTCTGGGTGAGAGGTGAAAAAACCACCAGGTTGGAGTGGGTGAACACTCTAGTGAGATTGCTGTCCATATTTTCTATTCACTTTTTTACTTTTTTTTTTAAAGATAGGATGTTTAAATGATTAGGAGTAAGATTCAATAGAAGGGGAGGGAATCATAGAGGAAGGAAATAGAAGGGAAAAGTCATGAAAAGGAGACAAGGAAAAGAGCACTGGGGAAACAGAGAAAATGATGTAATCATTAAAATCCCCAAAATAAAATAATAAATAAAATGCCTTTAGGAAAGAGTAAAGGCAACGATTATAAAATATACAGGAAAATCACTAAATTATGCATTTGTATTGTCATTATCTATTTATTGTGTGTATGTTTAGTTGTGTGTGTGTGTGTGTGTGTGTGTGTGTGTGTGTGTACCACAAATATCTGCCTCCACACATGTAGAGATCAAAGGGAAATTGCAGAAGTATGTTCTCTCCTTCTAATATGTGAGCCCAGTGAACAAACTCATTTCATCAGGCTTGGCCATGATCACCTTTACCCACTGATCCATCTCATCAGCCCCTTAACTTTTACTTTAAATTTAATTTTACAAGAATTTATCTTGCCTGTTACAGGTACTTTCACAAAATATGATCCTGATCTTGATAGTGAAAAAAGTTTTTACATTTAGCTTATTAGAATTTTATTTATTATTTATGGTTTCATGCATAAATCAACCTGCTACAATAAATAGATTACAAATAAACAAAAGCATTTTTCTAAAACAAGCATTCTAGCATTATATCATAAAACATACATACTGTTTCAACATAGTGAAGACTGTAGCAGGAATCTTAAAAGATCTTATTAATAAAATCAAACCTGAGGCCAGTTATTGGGGTGAACATTAGAAGATCAGAGAGACAGAACAAGCCACAGCTAACCTCGCCTGGCCAATTTCTCAGCTGATGTTGTTTCCTCAGACTGGAAACCGCTGTGTCCTCATATCCGAATGGCTCTCAGCTGAACTGTGCTGCTCAAAACCTAAAAGCTTAACCAGCCAAATGCTTCTGGTTTCTTGTATTCACGCCTTATATATCTTTCCTTTCTACTGTCACTCCCTGAGATTAAAGGCTCGCTTTCTGGGATAAAGGTGTGTGTCACCATGCCTGGCCATTTCCAATGTGGCCTTGAACTCACAGAGATCCAGAGGGATTTCTACCTCTGGAGTGCTAGGATTAAAGGTGTGAGTGCCACCATTTTCTAGCCTTTGTATTTAGTGGCTGTTCTGTCTCTGACCCCAGATAAGTTTATTAGGGTGCACAATATTTTGGGGGAACACAATACCACCACATTTTGAAATTCCTCGTTTTAGTCTTCTAACACTGAGTACAAATTATCACAGACTTGGCATCCTAAAAATAAAACCCATTTTGTTCACTCAGAATTTTGGAGTTGAGAATTTTGATATTAAGTGAATGAGCTGTTTGCTCAGTTTCTGTGCAGAACACAAATCAGCCTAAGTCAAATTATTTCCAGAATGTCTTTGTGCCTGGACCATGGAACATTCTTTGAAGCTTTCAAGGTCGTGACACATTTCAGTTCCTGAGGATTGGGTGCCCATTGCTTTGGTAAATTTCATCCCTTAGAGAGCATCCTCATTTTTTTTTTTACTACATATCCACTCTGCAAAAACCACCAGCGATGTATCTTACCTGCATCCTTGTGCTATTTGCAGTCTGAATTGCCAGGAAGAGATCAGTTCCTTTTATGGAGTCATAACCCATGGAGGATAATCTGTCCTCTTTTTTTTTTAAGATATCAAATGTGGCATGTAACATAATATCTAATTGTGGAGTATCATATAACATATTCACATATCCCAGGGATATAATGATCAAGTACAGTGAAGAACAGAGATTCTGAGAGTCCTGTCCATATCACTACTATTAAAAAAAATCAACACTCTGAATTCTCCTGTTAAGCAAGAGGTTTAGATGATAGAATATAACCTCAGTAAATTTTGGAATAAAATGCTTTTATAATTAAAAACTCATTGGTATGAAAATACTCATAACTCTCTGAAATATCAAATCCAGTATTTTAAGGTTAGTGATACAGAATAGTGGATGCCCTTACATGCCCTGAGTGCTCAAGGATGTCAGTTTAGTGACCATCACTCACCCCTCAAATTTTTTTCAGTATTATGAACATTTAAAACATTAATTAGCTTTCAACGTTTCTTTTATTGAAT
The DNA here is from genome assembly GCF_049852395.1 of Peromyscus maniculatus bairdii. NCBI lineage: Eukaryota > Metazoa > Chordata > Mammalia > Rodentia > Cricetidae > Peromyscus > Peromyscus maniculatus. The sequence continues at coordinate 86,869,421 of NC_134855.1, read as the reverse complement.
GTTATGTACGTTGGATTCAATTTTATTTGATAAATATTGAGTTGAAAATATTTAGCGTTTTTTGTTGATAGAAGGGAAAAGAGTTTTGTGAAGATATTACAAGGCATGAATTTGCTAGCTAAAATATGGAGGTTAGAAATCTGTCCATGTTTACAAATGAATATGCACGGAGCTAAACACTGAGTCTGGCAGAAAGAACTCAAATAGTCATTAAATTTCGTGCCAGTATGAACAGTTTCTAAAAGAAAGCATCATCAACTGACAGTGTGTATTTTAGGGGACATCTTTGTGCACAGGAAGGTTATTTGTCACTAGGAAGTTTCTGTCTTGTAATACAGTTTCTATAAGCAATTTGCCTTGCTCCTGGACATGGAGGATGCCTTGAGAGACCACATACTCTTTTCTTTGTTCTGTATCCAAATCATGCAAATAACTTTGTGAAAACATGATTTCTAAGTTTCCTCTTCACCCGGGAGTAAGTGTTCTTCCCCTTTGGGAATTTTGGGTGGAATAATTAGATAATAATGAGAAGTGTGAAGGTTGTGGGTGTTTTGTTCCTCTGAGAAGCCTGCTTTCAGCGGAGATGAGCAGAAGAGACCCAGATTGGCAGCTAGTGCTTCTAAAACGGAAGGTGATCTTTCTCCCTGACAGCACCATCTTGTCACCAATAGCATCAGCTCACCTGCGACCAGCAGAGAATGAAACCAGTTGACTTTTGTGTTCTCTGATGGTGGCAAAACAAAGGAGAAATTAAGTTGAGAAGCTGTAGAAAATGAGTTCATCCTGCTTAAAATGGTCTTTCAGTATGTGTGCAGTTAAAACTAAGGCATGAAAATGAGATACATTCTAGCTGTGTGCACTTAGCCTGACATTTTACCCAGTGATGGCAGTCACTGAAATGCAAAACCCCTCCTTCCAAAGCAGCCTCTTATTTTAGGTGGTTAGATTATTTCACATTAAGAGCTTGACAGCAATGAATTAAGAACCTGCAAGAGGCAAGCTGTTCTTGGTGCTATTTTGGATCCTGACATAGTGCCCCACTGCAGAAAGTCAGGCTCTTTGCATTTGCTGTTTTCCTTATTTCTTGCTCAGGTGTAAGTTAGACAAAATGTAGACTCAAAATAACTTAGCTCACCAGGCATGGTGGAACCCATTTGTGGTCTCAGTTCTCTGCAAACTGTGACAGAAGGATCATGAGTTAAAGGCCAGCTGGGTCTATACAACTAGTTCCAAACAAATACAGGCTACACAGAGAGACCCTATCTGAAAAAAATCGAGCATAATAATAATAACAACAAAATAATGATAATGGTAGAAGTAAATAAAAATGAAAGTTAACTAACTCATTCATCTTTACAGTGCATGGTCAGTGAGTCTGATACAGAATTAAATGCATGGATATACATGCCATATGTCTTCACATAATAGAAGGGAAAACACTATAGGAAAGAGAGGAAATTGACTTAAGAGGCAAAGACAAGAAGTATCAGTGAGTGTGTCAGAAGTGGTGTGAATGAGACAGCAGTGGCAGATTGTCTAAGGATGGGACCATTTTTAAATAGTAGCTATGACCAAAAGTAAATCTCTTTCCCAAGCTTACACTTATACAGTTACTATTTTGTTTTTATAGTTTATATTCAATTTATATTACAAGATAAAAATATTTAGCTGTTTAACTTATGTCTTGATTCAAGTCACTGTACATCAGAGACCTTGGTGTGTTTTTTGTTTTTGCTCTGTTTTGTTTTTGTTTTTGCTTTTCATTTTGCCTTTGTTTACAATTCCTAAGTTGTTCCTGACTTTATGCTTATTATTACCACAAATCCTGGAACCAAAGGTGTTCAAAACCAAGGTACAAGCTCCATCAAAGGGAAACCAGATAGCTACTTACAGAGGAGCAAAAGGACAGATCCTCGGCATGATTTATAATTCACCTGTGTTTTAAACACCAGCTGAATTTGTTCTTCAGTATCTGTGATCTAAATTAAATGCTGTTGCCACAATACCATGCTGTGGAATGTTCTGTATGCTGTGTATGTGTTGCTCTGATTGGTTGATAAATAAAATGCTGATTGGCCAGTAGCTGGGCAGGAAGTATGGGTGGGATAAACAGACAAGGAGAATTCTGGGAAGAGGAAGGCTGAGTCAGGAGATGCCAGCCCGTGGTCCAGGGAGCAGCATGTAATGACACACAGGTAAAGCCATGGAACACATGGCAATTTATAGATGAACAAAAATGGGCTGAGTTTAAGTGTAGGAGCTAGTCAGTGGTAGGCCTGAGCTAATGGCTGAGCAGTTTTAATTAATAAAAGCCTCTGTGTGTTTACTTGGGTCTGAGTGGTTACAGGACCAGGCGGGACTCAGGAATTTTGTAAGTGGCTGTGGGACATTGGTGCCAGGTGAGCACAGAAAAACTTTCAGCTACAATACCATGCAATTTTAAAGGGATAGGCAGGATGAAAAGAATGTAAGTTGTGTTCTGAAAGTGAAAGACTAGCTGACACAATTAGAATAGTGGGCATCTAAAATCAAAACTAGGACCTTCATTAATGCCTAAAAATAATTTCATACAAATAAGGCCAAAAAAGTATAGTAGAAGATGAAATATGTCTTCCACTTGTTCTGGGTGGGAGAATCATTTAAGTGGAAGGCTTAAGTTTTCGGTTTTAAATTTTAATTTACTTATTTATTTTTATTTTGTTGTATGGTGCTGAGGTTCAAATACAGATTTGGAACGTGCTAAGAAGGCCCTCATTAGTTCTATGGGAGTTCTAGCAGCAAAAGTTTTTTATCATTATTATTTCTATCATGCCTACATAGAAACCTTTCCATTAAGTCTGGAACAGTCATTATAAAGTGCCTGGCAAAATCATCATGATAACCTCTTCTTTTACCTTGATCAATGACAATATCTAGATGGATTATAAATATGTTTAAGTAGTTATTTGAATAAATAAGTAGTGCTTGTAAAACTGTATGTAATTTGCAACACTAATAGATTCACCAGTGAGTGTGTATGTGTATAATTTCAATAATTATATAAGAGAAAAGGTCATGAATTTGAGAGGTAGGAGTGCCAGAGGAGTTGGATGGAAAGAGAAATGTTGGAAATTTTATAAATGCATGAAATTCTCCAAAATTTACTTAAAATTATAGATGTTTTCCCAAGCATAGGTAATATGTTTAATGTTGGACTAAATTTAAAGACCTATAGAAACTTAACATACTATGTCTACTTCTGGCATGGGCAGTTACAATTTTCACAATATTTTACCTTTAAATAAAAACAAACATTTTAAGCAGAAAGGGGGCTTCAGAAATTTTGCTAGCATTAGACTGTCTTGTATTGTTTTTCTTGTGATTTGCATGATTCTATGCCTTCATTAAGCTTATAAATGTAACAGTCCATCATGTCAAGGGCATCTTATCACTTAACTAGCTCATTTTCCTCAGAATAAACTGTACCCAGCAAATAGTTGAAGGATTAGATAGGTACTTCAAAAAATGTGGCAGTAGGATAAATGGATTAGTTAATTAAAGACTTCTGATGATTTTCAGTGTTTTATGCACTCTCTGAGTGAAAATGAGGGTCTTGATTATCTGACATGAAGAATAACTTGAAACTCTTAGTTGTCTTATAACTGCTCTGAATAGGGAATCTACATTTTAATAATGGTCAATGCAAGAAAATTATGATGTCTATTTCCTGTACACAGTAACTGAGCGAGGACAAGGACCCACTAGTCCTTGCACTTGTTAAGCAACTATGACATCACATTTTGGGGAAAGGAAAGATTTTATTGAAGATCTGCCATCGAGAAGACATCAAATGTGTCATTTCAAATGGCAGAGGTTGGGAGAATACATAGAGGGGAGTGAAGAGAGAAGCTTACTGTTGATTTGACGACCAGAAGCGAAAGCATTAAGGTTCTTTTATACCGTCAGAGATAAGCACAATGCCTATTCATGGGTCACATGTTTCTTTCCAGGGGAGTTATAATGTTTTGTGTGGGAATTCTGACTTTATGTTATCAAAAGGCCATGACTGAGATGAAGAGCTTTGTTTTATGGATGTCCATCAGGTTTCAAACCAACTGCCTCTGAAGGCAGTTCCCTACAAATAATTTACAGACACTTTTATATTTAGGAAGTTTATTTATGGGTGTACATACATTTACATTTCTTAATGGCATTTAATATTTTAAATACTTTTATCAAGAATTTTTGACCATATAATTTCCCTTTATATAAGTAAGAATGATCCTTGTATAACCACAGTGATAATATTTCTTTCTTTGAAAAAATTATGGTAGAATTTCATCAGTTCTGATTCTAAATAATGGTACTCTCTGCTATCCCTTTTCAGCCAGCTATTGCAAACCCCGACATTATGTTTATTAAAATTCATATTCCGTGGGACACACTGTGCAAGTATGCAGAGAGGTTGAACATCAGGGTGCCCTTCAGGTACTTTTATGTATTATTTCTTTTTTTTCTCAATATTATTAGGATGACTCTGTCTTTTGTAACACCTAGCAGCAATAAATGTGGATTTTATTCAGAGGAAATTATTTCTCTTTTAAATTTTAGGCTATATTAGATTGTTTTTCCCCTAAATTGTTTGACTAATGTGGTAAGCTTTCTGATTCCATGGACATGTAATATCATTTTAAGGTAGACTTGCCTAGAGATAAGGTAACACAATTATTTTCAGATTTCAACTTTAAGCAACTCCCAAGATCAATCCTCATCCTTATTTCATATGAATGTAATATAACTCTGATAATGGTTAGCAAGAATAGTTTTTCAGACCAGGTCATCTGGGACAATTTCTGAGCTCTGGCTTCAATATCAATCAGTAAGTGATAAAAATAGATGACCTTCTTTCAAGGATTTTCAGTCCTTCTTTTGGGTAAAGAAATGTGTTGGCCTAGCTTGACTATCTGGTATTCAATGTAGAATGTACCAGTTCCCCCATCATGTGCCATTGTAGCTTTTATAGTGCACACACTATATGCAGAGTGTTGACTCGATTGATAATAAGAGTACTTCCATGAATGTAGAGTTCAACAGATCCCATCAGATGCTAAGAAGGAATAAAAGTTTCAAGAAAAATGAGATTGCAAGTACCATAGTAAGTGTAAGTGAACACTGAGTTCAAATAAAAATATGAAATTTTCCTGTTAGACGCTGGAAAGGCTTATGTTAAGCCTCAAGATCATTCAAGATAAAAGAGGGGATGCTGATGCAAGTGTCTTGAGACATCTGAAACATGTCAAGCCTCGAAAGATGCAACCTCAGTCATTGTGCAGAAATATGCAATTAAACATTATTTACATAAAATTTCCATTATATTGTGTTTATGTTATCTAGAAATAATTTTAAATGTACATAAGGATGTCTGAAGGTTAGCTAAAAAATACCAGGCTGTTTTTCATAATTTTGTATATCTATTCAATACTGTATATTAAGAGTACTCTAGAACTAGTTCCTTTAAAATATGGACAGACTACTGTATAAAATCATCATCATCTTAATTAACAAAAGCACATACCTTTTTAAAGAACAAGATTTTTATTATTGAATGAATTATTCATTCTAAATTATCCATGAAAATATTTACTTGTGAAACCTATTACATTCCAGAGAGAAAAGCTACAATCTGGGTCAGCAAGATGGCTCAGCAGGTAAAGGCACTGGATGCTGAACCTGAGGATCTGAGTTTGACCTCTGGAAGGAAAGACCTTCCCTCTGACCTCCATCTGAGTGCCTAGCACCCAGATGCTTACACACACAGTGATAAATAAATAAGTAAATGTAAACCTAGCATTTTGTTTCAGAGAAACAAAAGCCTAAAATTTTCAAATCACTTGTAATATATGCATGCCTTTTAAACTTCTGTCTATGTTTGAAAAAAAAAATGAAAGAAGATACTTAAAATGCAAATTTAGTTAGACAAAGCAAGCCTTGAAATTTTACATCTGAATTCAGTGTTGGAATATGGCAAGAACATTTTAAATCTTTCTGAAGACTGTGGCCTATGTTCTACTCTAGAAAAACCAAACCCAGTTGCTGAATGTATGTAAAGGATACTTACTAGACTGGCCTCCATGACACAGTCTTGGCAGTCCAACAATAACTGTCTTGTACTGAAGAGGCTAGGAACCTAGCAGATGGTCAATTGACGGGGCAAGGGCCCTCACCAGTCCCAATCTGGGGCTTTAGGCCTGGAGGATTCCTGGAGAATCACTGATGTTCACTCCACCTTGGCAGCCTGAAGAAGCTGGGTTCTGATGTCTGTGCAGGATGGCTGGCATCAGCAGCATTAACAGCACAGATGAACTTACCAGCAGGAAGGTGAAGGAAAACAGGCAAAAGCAAAGCCTCCTTCTTCTGTCTCCTGGGTGTGTGCTGCCAGGCAAAAGGTCACTCACATTTATGGTGCATCTTGCCAGGTCAAATAACCTGGTAAAGAAACTCTCTCACAGGAGTGCACAGCAGTTTGCCTCTTAGTTGATTCCAGATCCTGTCAAGTTGACAAGTGAGACAGACCATCACAATCTGTGACTGAAATTAAATATGTTATCTCAGAGAGCTTCTTGAACATTTTTAACTGCATTATAACTGATGATTAATTACTAATTGCACCACCATGTGATTCACTGAGCTTCTGAGGTGTGTTTTAGTGGTTAAGTTAGAGGATCATTTTGGAAGGCTCAAAAATCAGATATCTGAGTTCCAATAAGAGGATATAGAATAAATTACTCATAAATAAGTTAACCTTTGCCATAACAGTTGTTATCTCTGAAACCAAGTGTGTTACACTTCTTTGCATATCTCTTTCCAACAATCACATATTCTTGTTTTGTTTCATGAGCTACTGAGCTTAACCAGGCTCTCCACATTGCCACAAATCTGGAGCTACCCAATGGTGGGCTCACCAGTTTGTGTATAACTGAAGACAATGACTCCTACTTTTCCAATATCGATCAATAGCTAGTAATTCCCCAGGGATGGGAAGGGCCCCATCAGTCTCTCCATATCCATGAGTGAATGATGACAGATTTAGTTTTACGATGTTCTAGTTCAGTCATAGCTACACTCATGTTTGCAATGACTGCCCCAGACCAGAAGATGGCATTTCATCTGACTCTCCACATTGTTCATGCCTCCACCTCCATGGTGTTTCCTGAAGCCTAGAGAGGGTGGTATCAATGTCATGTTCAGGCCTGAACACTCATTCTCAGCACTGTATGCTGCCCTGGGCTCTGCATTCACAGTTATTCATTGCAAATCTACTAGATCGGCCTATGGGCATTTTTGTGAAATATTTTCTTGATTAATGACTAATGTTTGAGGGACCTAGCCGTGTCATCTCTGTGCAGGTGGTCCAGGTTTGTATAAGAAAGCAACATGAGCAAGCCAGAGGAAGCAAGCTGCTAAGCAATGTTTCTCCTTGGCCCCTGCTTCAATTCCTGCTTATGGGTTCCTGCCTTGAGTTCTTGCCCCATTTCCCTCAGTGATGAAATAGTACATGGAAGTGTAAGTCTAGATGAACCTTTTCTTCCCAGGTCAATATTTGCTTAGTATTTTATCATGATAACAGAGAACCAAATTAGAACAATTACATATGTGTTTAAAAGATTGATGGATAGAATGACGATTGCATTAATGACTTTATATAGCATGGAAAATAAAAATCCAGTTAGTAAGTACTGAGTTACAGAAGACAGACTTTCAAATATTTAAGAACAATGTATCAAAAATAACCTATGCATTTAAAATTATTTTGTTATAGTTACTTTGTTATATTTCTTATATTTTTATTAAATTATCATTATACTTCTAAAATTTGCATTTATTTGTCTTCATGTTATAATGTAATGGCTTAATTTCAAATGACTTAATTTCCTAAGTATATGAAAATGGAGTGTTGATACACTTAATATTGTTGAATACTGCCATTTCCTAGTTTAACTGCATTTTCTTCAGATGATTTCTAATTTTTTTTTTTCAGGAAAAAATGTTACTACACTGACCAGAAGAACAAATCAATGAGCAGGTTAGTGAATGCTTCACATTTTTATTACCAATTTGTCATTTACAAAAATATAAAGAACACCTTCGATTATCCATGTCTTCAGTTAAAATTTTAGGAAGAAAATTATGTTGATTCCTTGAAACAATGTTTTAATTTAACAGCATTTCTTTATTGAATCTTTGGGAATTTCACATCATGCACCCTAATTCTGCTCACCTCAAAGTCCCTTTGCCACATCCTCCCCTCATCCTTGCAGTAACTCCACCTCAAAGAAAGTTGAAAAGAAATCAGTCCAATCCAAAACAAAACAAACAAAAATCAGAAACAAAACAAAAACAAATCTCTTCAATCCTCCATCTTCCCCAACACTCGAACACATCTTCCTCCATCCTGGTGTCTTTGGGAGCCTGGGTGTGTCACACTGGATTCCCTTTGCCAATGCAGCTTTACTTACAATTATTCATTACAATGAGTCATTGGTCTGATTCAAGGCCCCTGGTTTCCGGTATCTTTATCATTGGATCTCACAGAATCTCCTCTCAGATATCCCACCAATCCAGCAGTAGCATTTCACAGGACCAGTTCCTTCATGAGCTCCAGCAAGTCCTTGATGGGGTCAATGTTTGGGTGGGCAAACTCCAGGCCTGGCTGGGGCCCTGGGTGGTTGTCGAGTTTGTCAATCCAGGCCACTGGAGCCTACCCCCTCAGACAAGGGGAGGAGATAGCTCCCCTAAGCCCATGCCATCAGGGTCAGTTCTCTCTTGCCTGTGGTGAGGTGTGGTGCCATCTCTCCCATCAGGGCCAGGGACAGCTCTCTTGCTGCAGTGTCCAGCAAGGGACATGGACAGCTATCCCAGGGCCAGTGAAGGATGGAACCGGTTCAGCATGGCCCTCTGATTTCATTATGCATACTTCCTATGCTGCTCCCCCCCGCCCCCCCCCCCCCCGCCGCCCTGTGGTAACAAGAGCCACAGACATCAACACAGACCTCAGCTGCAACAAGGGCCACAGACCCCAGCTACAAGAGGACCACGGTCCCAGACATGGCCCTGGTGCAGGCCACTGCAGGCCACTGAGATCGGCATGACCCCAATGGCAGCTTGGCTCCTGGACACTAGCACAGCTCCAGGTGACAGCCCAAACCCCGGAAATCTGCACAGCCCTTGTGGCAAGAGGAGCTGTGGAAATCAACACAGACCCTGGCTGCAGTAGGGCCACATATCCAGACATGGCCCTTAGCAGCAGCCTGGCCTGGACAGCACCATGGCACCAGATAGCCTTATGCGCCACTTATGTCTCTGTATAGCCCCAGAAGCAGCACCAACATGGTCCCTGGCTACTGATCAGACCCCAAATAACCATGTGGCCCTCAGTTGCAACTGGAGACTCAGGGTCTGTTACAGAACTAACTTTTCAACTATGTTATTAATAGGTCTATTTTTTGAATAGTCACTTTTCAGAGATATAACTAAAGAATAAAATTTTGAATATTAAAATCTATAAAAAGTATTTTACATAAAAATACAGCTTGGTTTTGAAGTTAACTTAAATTTAAATGAATCCTACATATTAGTATGTGTAAAATTTACAATTTGAACCATAGTTTCACAATTCTAAAATGGTCTTTTGTCTATGGTACTCAACATTTCAAGTAAAATAAAACAGAACACTGTATCATGTTGTTTTGTGATATTTTATGTTGACTATTTTCTGTTTAAATTCATAAAATTTAAATTTAGGTATTTGGAATATTAATAAAAGCTGTCCCTCACATTTCATTTCTTGTGAACAGTTTTCTTGATTTTTTTTTTTTATTTTCTTGGATTCAAGTGGTGAGTACAGGGCATCACACAGTAAAGGGCGTCAGCATCAAGTGACAAGAAAAATTTTCTGTTGCTTGTTTATGTTTGTTTCCATATTCACTTGAGGAGAAGATTGATTGTGAATTTTATTTCAATTTGTTTTAGGATAAAAATGTAAGTTCTGTATGTGAAAGGTGAACATAAATGATCATTGTTTACAATATTTTTAAGCATAGTCACTAAAAACTATACAAAGTATAAAATTTATATCAAATGCACACATTTATTTTTATTAGTGCATTTCCTTTATTGCAATAGAAAAGATGTTTGTGCATGGTTAACTTTGGCTGGTAAACACTAAGAGATAAACAGCCTAGGCAATTATCCAGCTTCTGAAGATCATCATATCTCTAGGCCCCTTTAGAGGAAATAACTAAAGCATTATTATGGCAACATTTAATTTTTATTTACAAAGCATTTTCATGTTCAAATATTAAGGCATCATCAAAATAGCCTGCAATGAGGATAGAACAAAAGGTAACCAGTGTTGCAGATGAGGAAAAATAACAGACTCTCTTACGGTCCCCCCACGCCCACCCCCACAGTCCCACTCAGAGCTTTCCCAGATGTTTGACAGTTTGCATTCTGGTCAGATACTCAGAGCCCTTTGATCTATATTTCTAGCTTACATAGAATTATCTTACCTTGCCCCCAGATTTTAATAAAAGACACTAAAACTGTAATCATGTTTAATCAGAAAATCCAGCATTTAAAAGATGCCCAAGATAATAAACATGTTTGGATGTTGAGAATATGACAAATAGTGTTGGTGTCAAAGTTTGTAGCAACACAAACAGTATCTCAACCTTCATTTCTCACCTTATTACCTTGACTGAGCACATACTGAACTGTTTCTACTATCCATTTAGTTCTCAAGGTGTCATTTCACTTAATAATGAAAAAAATTAAATGAAGCTCAAGGAAATAAATTAATTAGACTCTAGAATCGGGTTTCAAATCCAGGATTGATAATATTTTATTGGTTGAAGTATTAAGGCAACTCCACATAGTTAAAAGGGAGGTTTATTTTGTGGGGTAACTTACAAGTACAGGGATAGGTTACAGGGTCCAGGAGAGGTAAAGTGTGTGTTCTCTGGAGAACTCTGCTCGGTCTACCTTCAGCATCCAGAATCCAGGAACCAAGAGAGCCGGCACATCCGGATCTCAGGTCTTAAGGGCTTCTGTCTAGGCCCTGCCTCATAGGCGTGACAGTTACTGGAAGCCTCAATGGGGTTAGTACCTCCAGGTCAAAGATAGAACAGCTACCCAGTGCAGTATTTCACCTTCTGAGACCATTTTTTCCCTTCTCAGAAAATGTGTAAGAAGGTTTAAGTTGATAATATTGTTTTTCTGTTTTTAGTAGAAGATGATGATCTTAAGTTTCTCTCATAAATTTTAGAAGTTTGCTTATTTCTAGAATGTTTTAATTTAGCCAGAGATCATAGGCCATTAGGTACTACAGTCCATCTACATTATCCAAGTGTCCTTGAAGTTACCCCTTTGGTTTGTTCTGACCCTTTGCTGAATGTTGGACAAATGGGATCACTTCCCCTCTTTAGAGCGGAGAACATGAGCTCAAGCATTGAGCTGTTTTGTCTGGTTACAGAAACCGGCAAATTTAGCTCTCTGCCATCTAATATGCATATTCCAACAGCAATGCTGAATTTTTTAAACACTAGAGAAATTGATCTGTACTGTTTTCTACATGTCTTTGCATTGGCCTCGAGATATAGTGATAGTCTATCAATTCAGGGGCCTTGTTTATAATGAGAACCAACAAAATGAACACCCCAAAAACTGCTTGTTAGTTTAGGATTAAAATAAATGTTGCAGTCCCTCCAAAACTGAAATGCTTGTCATCTCAGTGATAGTCCTGCTTAGTAAGAAATGATCAAGATTTTTACATCCTAACCTTTTCAGCAAGATTTAATTCTTATTTAAAGTTCTGTGTAGTAATTTCACCATAATAAACTTAAATGAACTAATTCTTAAGATACAGTATTTGCTGCCTGCCCTTTGCTGTCTTAATATTTTTTTCTAAAGTTCAAGAACCTGGCAAAACCCATGTTAAGACACAGTGTATTTGTGTATAGAGATATTCTGTCCTGCCATTTTGACTTCTCAGCATCACACCATTATCACAGTGGAAACACTGCTTAGTATTTTTAAATGAAAACAGCTGTTGTTATAGTAACAGAATTCAGATTTTCAGAATCAATGCTGAAGGTCAGTCTTTTGCTTTTTTTTTTATTCTGTAAAAGAAAAGGATAGAAATTATTCCAATTAACAAACACATATTATGCATTTACATGCAAATTTTCACACATTTTTAAAGAACCAGGGAATAATCTACATTTATATATATTCATATATACAGATTTTAGAACTATATTGTGCTGCCTTTTATAATGTTCCTTTCTATGGCCATCTTTATGCAAGGTAATTTTCTATGGAGATATTATTTCTCTGAAAAGAATTTAAATAAATGTGGGCATTGCTTTATTATTTATTTCTTCTGTGAGAAAACAGAAGTGTGTGTATACACGAGTGTGGATGTGTATGGATAGTGTATATGTGTGTGGTGTACGTAAATGTGTTACTTGTGACTATATGTGTGCATGTGTGTGTGTGTGTGTGTGTGTGTGTATGGTGTAGGTATGTAAGACGAATCTTAAGAGGTCTTATTAATAAAAAAATAAATAAATAAATAACTGGAGCCAGATACTGGAGTGAAAACTGTAAGATCAGAGGAACAGGACAAGCCACAGCCAACTCTACCATACCAATTCCTCAGCCTCCAGAGAGACCTACTTCCTGTATACCCACACCTTTCTGTCCCTGCCCTCTTACTTCCTCTCTCTGCCCAGCTACATCACTTTTCTCTATCCGCCTAGCTCTATCATTTCCTATCTGTCAGTACAGACCTCCAGACCTCTATGGTTAACTAGTGCTGGAAATTAAAGGCGTGTGCCACCACACCTGGCTCTGTTCCCAGTGTGGCCTTGAATTCACAGAGTTCTGGATGAATCTCTGCCTCCCAAATGCTAGGATTAAGGGCATTTGCTATCACTGCCTGGCCTCTATGTTTAATATAGTGGTTGGCTTTTTCCTCTGATCCTCAGATAAGCTTTATTGGGGTACACAAATAAAATATCACCAAATAAGTATCTGGAAATCTTTTTTCTCTAGTATCTAAGAAAACTGTCACACAGGACTTACCCCCTCTGAGGACTGGATGGGGAGTGGGTGGGGGGAAGGTAGGAGGGGTGGGAGAAGGGAAAGGAGGGGGAACTGTGGTTGGTATGTAAAATGAAAACAATATTTAATAATATAAAAAAAACTCACAAAGTTCTGGATACAACCTTATCTAGTTCTGGAATTTGACTTGGTTCCAGGGTACAAAATTATTTCAAAAGAATCAAAAAATGGATGTCCCAAAACCCAATGGTTCTTGACAAGTCAGCGTTTCCAGAACTGGAGGAGTCAGACTGCTACACTGGCCCTTTCAGCAGAGCCAGGATTCACCAGTGAGTGCTCATCTCTTTTCTTCTATGTCCTGGCTTTGTACTTCCCATTACCTCAAGCACGTTTATAGAGGAAAACTAACTAAGGACATTCCCGTTGGTCACCACCTAGGTTGAGAATGTATCATGGTATTATAATTTATATTTAACTTAGGTACAGCACTAAATGAACAATTGATTCTATATTTAATTTCATAATTCAGAGATGGTCAAGCCATGATTAAATACTATTCCATAGGCTGGTAACTTAGATATTCTTTTGAAGTAATAACTATGTAGGCATCAGAGATGGCTCAGCAGTTCAAAGAACCTGATACCCTCACAGAGGAGTTTCTCGCACAAATATGGAGGCTCACAACTGTTTGTAACTCCAGTTACAGGGTATCCACAGCACATACATGGAGGCTTATGAATGTGTGTGTTTCAAGCTATAGGGTATCCACAGCACATACATGGAGGCTCAGGACTGCATGTGACACCAGTTACAAAATATCCAATACATCTCTGACTTTCTCAGGCACCAGGCACATGTTTGGTATATATACATATATGCAAGAAAATGCAAATACACATTAAATAAATATTTTAAAAATTATTATGATAGAAAATAATTCATTTAAAATAGTAATTGCAACAATAATAGGATTGCTCCTAACAATAACATTAATTAATGAATTACTGAAACTATAACTTTACTTTAAAAAATTCATTTAGTATTGAAGTGGTTTATTCACTCTTATTCAAATACAGTAATTGAGAATTTCTTTAGAGAAGACTACCTGTCTCTTACTTTCTTGTCTTTCTCTCTCCCTCTCCCTCTCTGTCAAGCCTTTTTCTTTCTCCTTGCCTTCCTTTATATCTGTTTATTTGTCCATGCTTTCATTCTACTATGATTTATTGAGTTTCTACAGGCCATTAATTGAATTATAAGGTTCATTATGGCACAGGTTCTGCCCTCTGCCTTCATGATCCTCCTAGTCAAATGCTATAGACAAGAATGAAATTTGTAAAGCTAAACAAAAAAGGTAAATATAGAGAAGGTGAAATATTCAATATTCACAAAATATTGTTGTAAAATTGTAAAATATACAATTTAGTATGGGACCAAGGCTATGGAGCCCACAGATGCCATTCTGGATATCTGGATGAGACTTTATTCTGGGATGTGGGAGTTGATGGAATTATAGACCAATCTCTACCACAGCCAAACATTAGTTAGAGTTTCTCCTCCTTAAAACATTCTATTCATTTTATTACTTAATCCTGGAGATACATATAAAGCCATCCTTTCTAATTCCAGCTTTGGAGAAATCAGGGCAAAACAGAGCATGGACTCCCATGTATAGGGAACTCACAGTCCAGGGAACTTCAGCTTTCTGTTGTACTATCACAGGGTCTTAAAGATCTGTGGTTGCACCAAACAAGGTGAAACAGAATGTTCTTCTTGTTCTTTGAAAACCCAAGGAAACAGCTCAGTCTTTGAAGAACACTAATCAGACCATGGAAACATCTGGTTTATATCTCCCTAGTAGTGTCCCACTTCAACTTATCACACATTTCAGTTTTTGATTATTTTCAGGGTGGGCCACCCTGCTGTCACCCTGTGTACCTCCCTCACCCCGACTCCTTCAGGCGTCCTCCTGTGACACATACAACTACACCAGCCTTGGGCCCATGACTCAGCTGCTCTAGTGAAGCTCCAGCTCTATCTTTACCACTTTTCTCTTCTGCTGACCTATCATGCCCCTAAGTTTTGCAGAGCGTTCTTCTTCCCATCAATCAGTCTGCCTATATATCAGAAAATTCTTGTTATTGTCCCTTCCTCAAGTCACTCACTACATCATTATACTATTACATGTTCTTCACATAAACCAGATGGAATATATTTATTTATTCACTTGTTGATTATACCACCTACTTAATTCTTCCATAATACAACCTCCTCAAAAACTGAACTCATCTGCCTAAGAACTACTTGCTCTGGTAGGCTTAAATCTCATGGTGAAAAAAAAGATTGGTAGATTTTCTTTCTGCTAACTATATTAACCAAGACTCTGAACTTAATGTATCTGAAGACAGAAATAAGACACATAATATTAAACACTGAGGAACTCAAAATGTAATAACATGGTCTACTGTACAGATTAAAATAAACAAGGCTGGGTAAAACCTGTTAAGAAGACAAAGGTCTCAAAATCTAGGCCAGGAGCACTGACACACAGGAACAGGGTAGTAGCTCCATGGAGATGGTGCTTCCACAGGGAAGTTATTTAGCTTGGTAATCTTTTGACATGGAGGGTGAGGAGGAAGCAAGGG
Organism: Peromyscus maniculatus bairdii; assembly: GCF_049852395.1. Classification (NCBI taxonomy): domain Eukaryota; kingdom Metazoa; phylum Chordata; class Mammalia; order Rodentia; family Cricetidae; genus Peromyscus; species Peromyscus maniculatus. The sequence goes on along the minus strand of NC_134855.1, from coordinate 86,853,678 downwards.
ATAGAATAATTAATACTCCAGATGAAATGTCTGACAGAAAGATGGTTCATCATTCATAGAGATAAAGTGCCTGGAAGCAGAGAATGTCACCATCTAATAAGTTCCAGTTCATTCCACTGCTTAGAGACTCCCACTACATTATAAAGTAAACATTTAAACAAATCTATCCTTCTCATTGTGAAATCCCCCTTTGCTTTTCATATCATCCACACTCACAAGGCTTCTCGTAAAATGAATTGCTAAACAGTCTTATTAATAAAAAACCTAGAGCCAGATATTGGGGTACAAACTGAGAGATCAGAGGAGTAGAAAGAAGCCAGCCACATCCTCAGCCAAAGAGATCTTCTTCCTGTCTACCCACTCCTATATGCCTTTCTGTTCTGCATCTCACTTCCTCTCTCTGCCTAGCTACATCACTTCCTGTCTGTCTGTACAGACCTCCAGACCTCTATGGTTAACTAACACTGGGATTAAAGGTGTGTGTCACCATGCCTTGCTCTGTTCCCCAGTGTGTCCTTTAACTCATAAAGATTCGGATGACTCTCTGCCTCCCGCATGCTAGGATTAAAGGTGTGTGCTACAATTGTCTGATTTCTATGTTTAATATAGAGGCTGGCTCTTTCTTCTGATCCTCAGATAAGCTTTATCAGGGTGCACAACATATTGGGGGACACAATATATCACCACAGCCCCTTGATACTCTTTCTACACAGGGACATTTTAGGGTATCAGGGAAAAGAAAAGGGGAACTATGGGACACCACTAAACTCTGAAAATTGAGTAAGATAGAATGGAAAGTGTTGTGTGGGAGATAATCTCAATTTTTAATGAAACTTATTTGGAGCAACATTGCTTGAGGAGATACAAACCCCAGCCAGTAAATGGTAAATTTTATTCTTACTCTATGATGAACAAGACATATGAGAATATCAAGACCTCTTTACAAACTGAAAGAAGATGCTAAAAGGAATATTTGATCATTCTCTGCTTTTACTGTATTTCTTTTCATCTGTCAGTTGATTTTTTGTTAAAAATGATGACTCTTACCCTAGAATATTTTACATTCACTGCCTTTGATTACGGAGACAGAAAGATGGGTGTTACCCAGGAATTTATAATTTTGACTAGATTTTGTGTTCTATTCTAAATATTAAAACCAATCCCTTCATCCTAACAGCTTTATAATAAACAATAAGGACACCTTCTTCAGCAATGCTACTCGAAGCAGGATAGTTTATCACATGCTGGAGCGCACCAAATATGAAAATGGAATATCAAAAGTGGGTAAGAACATTATTTTACAGACATAGTTTAAAATATTAAAAAAGATATACAGAGGTAGAGTGTTATAACAAATGAAATTTGATACTTTCACTCATTAATTATGAGATGTATAACACATTAGACACAAATTATGTGAATATTTTGTATTGCTACTTTTCATAAAATTATTTTTGAGGGCATTTGGCCACTGTATCAAATGTGAACTATGCAAATATTTAAGAACAAAATTTATCCTAAACTAATACAGTTTTTAATTAAAGGATTTAATTTTATTTCTTATGTGCTGTATGTTAAACACTTTATGACACAGATTTTATACACAGAAATTAAAATTAGTTTCTAGATCGAATTGGCTTTGAAAGATCCTCATGATTCAATAAGTAAAGAAGAGCAATTTACAAAACTATTAGTCTAGTGTGATTCCATTTTCTTAATACATAGAAATAAAAATAAATGAAAGTCTAGAAGAATATGTAAGTAACCTAATGAGAGATTGTTTCTGGAATATTAAATGGCCACTTATTTTAACTTATTAAATTTTGAAATTTTGTGTCATTTGATGGGGTTAACATTTTAGTACATATGTAATATGAAAGAAAATTGAGAGGTGTGCAACTAGAACAAGATGAATAAAATTGAAAGCCTTACATAGAATTGAAAACAAAACAAAGCTAACATACACATTGACAATTGTGAAGCTTAATTGAAGAAATGAGGAAATCAGTTAGCCAACTGTTCTAAATTCTTCAAAGTTCAAAACTGACAACCCATTGGAATCTATTACCATAATTTCCTGATTATGCTAGGATGAAGAACAACACTAGTTTAAAAAAATAGCATGTTTCATGTTTACTTTGTAAAGAAGAATCTTCATGGTCTAATTTTTTCTGACTAACAATTCATTTGTAACTGAGCAATCAAAATAGTTGCCTTAGACACTAAAACTTTACCCAAAACAATGAAAAATTTTCTAAAGAAACAAAAATTAAAATACCCAGAACATGAGCTGAAATTTTTCTTATGATGGAAAATTGTGCTTACACAATTCAATGACATTTTAAATTATTTTTTAAAAGTACCATATTCTTTGTGGGAATATGCTAAACAGAGAAGAACAAAAATAAAATAAAAAGTATTCCTAGTCACAGTTATCAGTAATGAATTTATAGAAAAAAATGCATTATTTCAAAATATAAATGTGTATTGTATATGCATTTCTACTTTTAAAACTATTTTCTCGTCATTATGTATCACATGAAAATAAGTTGCAAATTCCTGTAGAACAGTCTAAGATAAGCACTCACTAAACTACAATTATTTACTGTGCACCTTATATAATTTTGTTTGCAACATTATAAAAGGTTCCATATTTCAGGTGTACAAATATTTCTTTCTTGCATGATAATAAATAACATTGTAACAAACGTTGCTCTCCAGAAAGTTTTTCTCATTGCTCATTCTCAAAAGAAAATCTCACAGTACCTTCACCAAGATGACAGATTTTAGTGTGACATTTTACATCCTTTCAATTTAGCATAAACAAACATTTCTCGATCCAACAATATTTTCTGTCAAATGTCAGTAGTAGAAAATTCCTCTTTGACTAAATTTTGTTGTATTTGGTGGGGGATAGATAAAAAGGTTTTCTTGGTTCATGTGATCCCAAGAAGTGGAAATTAACAGTACACCACTCATCATGGTGTGATTTGGTAAAATGAAACCTTGTGTTGGTGTCTTGTAAACAATGTGGCAAGGACACACACCTAGGCTGAGTACCAATCTCTTTTTCAAAATTACTATCCCTATAGTTGACGTGGATATGGAAGTCATTTGAATTGCTTTAAGTCTTAAAATAATTCTGTGCATTAATACATGTTTTAAGGGAAAATCTTCATTGAAATTGACTCAGATCTTTGTTCTATTTCTAGGTATCCGTAAACTTATAAATAATGGCTCATACATAGCAGCATTCCCCCCACATGAGGTAATTTTGAAAGATATTTTCCATTCAACAAAACAAAATATTTTCATTCTCGGAGACAGTATTAGTTACTTTTTGTTGTTGTGATCCAACACCACAACAAGTAACTTATGGAAGAAAAGTTTATTTGGGCTTTGGTTTCTAGGGATTAGAGTCCATGACCAAGCACCATGGCAGCAAGCAGCAAGAATGGTGGCTAGAGCAACGCAACAAGAACTCACTTATTGAGCAGTAAGAACCAAGCAGGGATAGGAACTAGGATGAGACCATAAACTCTCAAACCCCATCTCTCCTGGCCATACCTCCTAAACCTCTCTAAACAGCTCCACTAACTCAAGGCCAAGTTTCCAAATGCCTGAGACCATTAGAGAAATTTCTCATTGAAACCATGACAGTGCTTGAACAATTTCATTCATTTAGATCTGAGTACTGACATCTAGAACAGTTCACTGAGACAGTATTACCATCCTTTAGCCTCACAGTGGCCCATCAACTCCAAAACATGTCTACATTTTTCCCTATGGGAAGAACCCCAGCCTCCCCCAGAGCAGTTTAATAATCTAACTACTCTCTGTTCCAACACAATACATCATGATTCATCCTGCTTGAAATGCCCATTCCTTCCGAATAAGGCAGGTTCATGACTTGTATTCACTATTTTAGAATACCTGAAAGTCAAAAACAAGACCACAATCAAAACCTCCATGCATTACCTACCTCACTGTTAGATAGATTATTATCTTGCTCCAAGTTTTAACTAGAAAGATGTGGATGGCCCTGAACAATGAAAAGAGCATCTGTTGAACACCTCCTTGGCCCCGGCTATACACACCCTTAGTTTATTTTTTTTAACTGTGTCACATCTTAAAATAAATTAGAAGTTTTACTTCTGTCCTTTCAAAAACCATCATTCCTTGATTTCCAAAGTTAATGCAATGAGCTCAAAAGTTAATGCATATGAGGAATTTGCAGCCCCATATAACTGTTAGTAGATAAAATGAATTGGAAATGTTGTATTTGTCAATGAGATAAGTATGGACTATCTCTCACTTGAAACAACCCTGTGGTACTGACAATAAGATTAATTCCATTATAAACATATATAATCCAGGTACAAGAAAGTAAAACGTCAAAGACAGTTATAAGCATAGGAAGTGTTATTGATCTTCATGAAATACCCACTTACAATAAAAAGTTAGGAATAATAATCATGAGCATTTTTTTTCATATATTTCATGTGCTGAACCAGCACATGTTTTACCATGATTTTGCCTGTGCAGAAAGAAGTAAACATTATTCTCTCTTTAGATATAAAGGAACACAGTTTAGAAAAATTAAACACCATTTAAAATGGTGGTAAACTAAAGTGATCAGAGAAGCACAGCTAAGGGAGTCATTTAACACAGGAAATTTGGTTTGTTCTCTTGGGCACGGTAATTTTCTCTGCATAATTAGCTTGTACACTGATAGCTCACTTGAGTTTCTCATGGGAAATTTGGCAGCTGTCATAACTGGGTTGTTGATGATAGTCTTTTTAATTTATCTATATAAAGTATTTGGAATATAAATATATGTCATGAATATACAAAAGAAATAAAAAGTATCATTGAGTACCATTGCATACTGTAAATATACAAAAGATAATTGAGACACAATGAAATTGGCTAGGAGTTGTCTATTGATTTGAATTGCTATTTACTCATGGGAGAAAAGCAAGATTTACAAAGAAGAAAATGAAGTCAAAGGTATTAATATATAGTCTAATAAGGATATTTTAAAGTATGTCTGCCTTTTTGATTGATGCTAGATACTATATTCAGTCTCATAATTTTTATTCATAGTTGAGAGTTTTTTTTTATTTTCTTACAAAAACAACAATAGCTAGAGGAGCATGGCAAATCCTTCTAGGGAAAATGGACAGGAAAAGGTAAAATCAATAGGCCAAACGTATATATGTATGAGAAAACTTTGTCTCATCCCTGGTGATTAGGGAACACTCAACCATATGAAGGCCATTTGAAAGAAAACATTGTGTTTTAAATGCTTAAATTTTGAAATATTAAAAGTAAATTTACAAGACCCTAGTATCTAAACACATAGGTGGCTCTAAAGGTCATGATCCCATTCATTTTAAGCAAATATTTGTTCTCTTATAATCTATAAGTAAAAGAGAACTTTTCTGTATCTAGCTCACTTCTTAAATCTAAATGGTATTCAATTTATCAATGAAAGATTACAATAATTTTATCATTTTTAATTAAAAGATCCTGATCCAAACAGTGAAATATGAAGTCTCATTTACTTAAGTAAAATGGGCTCAAATTATTTGAAAAATTATTTAAAACACTATTTTCACAGAACTATCATATTTCCAATGATAAAGGTATTTACCATTGCAGTAGTAAGCTTGAGTATGTAATCTCTAATTATTTTATATATTGATACATTTCCTTGTTAGGTATACACTAATTCTTATTCAATTCAAAGTTCAGTAAGAAAATGGATTCTGATTTACGTTGTTGTATCTCTCTCAGGGAGCCTATAAGAGCAGCCTGCCCATCAAAACCCATGGACCGCAGAATAACAGGCATCTGTTGTATGAGCGCTGGGCACGCTGGGGAATGTGGTACAAGCATCAGCCTCTGGACTTGATCAGGTGCTGTAAATGGACTGGCTGGTAGTAATGAGCAAACTGTTCTATTGCCGTTTTCCTAGCCTTGAAATTATTTCTTATCACAGCTATTTCAGTTTAGAAACTCTCTGCAGAAAAAAACGAACAACAACAACAAAAAAAACACTGCATGACTTTTCAATGGAAGGAACTCAATGCCAGGAATTGGTTATAGAGTGAGTGTGAAAGGTAATAAAAGAGTCTTTAAGTCAATCAGAGATTGATAGCAAGAGGAAGTGACCAGCACCCTGGAGGGGAAATGGTGCCATATGTATTACACACCCAAAATACCAGGTTCTGAGGAATACTAGGGGAAGGAAAATTATCCTGGATTGTTTATTTGTTCTTCATACTTCCAAGTCTTCTAGTATCTCATTGCTCAATTTCATCATAAGCATTTTACAATGGAGCTAGAACAATGGAATACCTTATGAAAAAAATCAAAACAAAGAAGCATTCAACAGATATGAAGGCAGATAGGCAAACACCCAACACATCACCTGTGTGTATGTGGTAGGCTGTCAGTATTCACAAGGAATTAGTTCCAGAAACTCCTTTCAAATGACACACTCCACGGTGCCCATATTCCTTTTATATAGTGTGTGTTTAGACATAATGTACATATATACTTCAGCATACTTTCAATCATCCCTAGAGTTTTCATAATAACTAATACAATGTGAATGTTAGGGAAATAGTTAATATGTTATATTATTTAGGGATGAATGGCAAAAATAGAGCATGCATGTTTAGTGAAGACACAACTTTGATCTATGGATAGTAGAATTTGTAGGTGTAGAACTTGGTAATGCACTGGACTGGCTATATGTGTCTTCCAAACAGATGTTCTCTCTATTTTTTGTGAGCACTTTCAATTGAGTAGTTGCTCTTAACTCTATCATCTGTCTGTCTATCTATCTATCTATCTATCTATCTATCTATCTATCTATCTATCTATCTATCATCTATCTATTATTTATTTTGAGACAGAGTCTCACTGTGTATCCCTGTCTGCCCTGAAACTTACTGTGTAAACAATGCTAGCTTTGAACTGACAGAACTCTGTCTGCCTATGCTGCGATAAAAGGCATACAGCATCATGCCTGGATTCAGTTTTATGTTTGGAGTATTTATATTTGAAATTTACATAATTTATTTTAGTGCAGAAAACATTGTTTATATAAAAAGCATGAAATGTATGTTAATACTATTCCGATTTGCTAGCTAATGATGAATATCTATAGGATAAAAGAAAAACACATATTATTAAGCTATATGTGTTGATATTTTTATCTGTTTACAGAATATGAAGAATAGCTCACAACTGTATTAGTCAGTGTGTCAGTAGGATACAGATCACTGAAGAAGTTCTTGAAGGGAAATCAGTAAGAAAGAAGATACAGAAGTGGGAAGTGGGATCATGAAAGCCAACACCTAATGACATGCTCAGGGACTAGTAAAAACTAGAAGCGATTATTAAACCTTATCTTAAAGACATAGGAGGAGGAAGGACTTGCCAGAACCAATTAATACTAACCCACAGAAGGAGGTAACAGATACAAGCTGTGACCTGAGGAAGAAAGTAGTTGTAGACAAACCACGACCCAAGAGAAAGGAAACCATCTACCATATAGATCTTGAAACCAACAAGCCTGTCTGGAAGTCAGAAGTTTTGAAAAAACAGAGTGGATAAAGTCCACAGTGGTGAACTCTGTGGGTCACAGGATAGTAAGTGGAGTAAGCACTTGGAGATACACAGGATGAATACTCAGCAAATGTTAGTTGTTGAGTATATCCAGAATCAAGACATTTTCTTACTATGTCAACCATGACAAATTCCATTATTCTAATGTATTAAAGTAAAGCATTATTATTTTTGAAATCTGTGGGCACAATATAGTAAGACATGCTGGCTCATAAAAATGTTTTTTAGGAATTAAGATGATAGTTTTTGAGTAGCATTTCAGTGCGAATTACTTTTTTTTTCCCAAGGCAGGGTTTCTCTGTGTAGTTTTGGTGCCTGTCCTTGATCTCACTCTGTAGACCAGGTTGGCCTCAAACTCACAAAGATCCACCTGCCCCTGCCTCCTGAGTGCTGAGATTAAAGTTGTGTGCCACCACTGCCCGGCTGAGTTACTATTCTTATCTACAGGCAGAATTGCTATTATTGCTTCAGGTAAATTAAGCAAGCATCTTTTATGAATAAATGGGGTCTCTATTACAAACATCCAGGGCTCTCCAGCTACTATTGTTTGACTACTCACAGAGATGGGTAATTTTCCTGTAAGAATATGTGTTGGTTAAAGTGACTAAGCAATAATGCATCATGAAAGACCCACCAGAAAAGGGTATACAGTAAAGGAGTACAGGCGATATGTCAATGGACAGCACTGCCTAGAAACTTAGTTATAGCTAAAACTGAAGCAGTGGTGTGGAGGACATTCAGCTTCAACCACAGAAAGCTATTGTGGACAAAGCACAATTTCCAGAACTTTTAAATTTTTATAGTTAAGTTGTTCATGAGTCTTTCTGTGGCTTCCTTTCTATAATAAGAGCAGGATGGTATGTGACAGTTGGGTTCTTTTGATCATAGCTGATGGGATTTCCACAGGCAAATCACCATTGTCATGTCCAGTATAAAAATACCTTAATGTGATGTATGTGTCAAAAGCTGTCAATTCATCTTTTTTTTTTTAATGAACAATCATTTCTGGAGATGCGGTTATATTGTTTTGCTATTTTAAAATTGATTCAAACACTTAATAGCTAAAGCTTATTTAGTTTCAATCTAATTTCCCATGGAAACTATTTTAGATCCAAAGGAATACTTTAAAAAAATCATTAGCTGCAAAAACAGGGGTATGACATTTCAAACAATTCTAATAATTGGTATCAAAGGGATTTAAACTTAAAAAATAAAGTTGTTGAAATAAATGATTATTTCTAAAGTTATAGATACCAGGGTTTACTTGGAGATAGAAGTTATTTCAGCAAGGGATAGATCATCAACTGAAATGTCACAGGGGGAGCTTTAAATAAAAGAGACACAAAGAGAATGGCCTTGGTTGAGCAGTAGTGGGGAACTGCTGCAGTAGTATCCCTTTGTTCTCTTTCTTCTGCAGGATTTTGTTGTACCTCTAAGGAATAATTATTGTAGATAGTTGCAAATACCGGTGTTGCAGGGCAAGGTCATTTTTGGCCATTTTTCTTTGTCTGCAGCTAGCTTCTCCACCCCCTGACACACATTGAAGCCTGCTTTGACTTAGAACATATTTTAGCCTAATAATATTAACTTACATTAACTTCAACAACAACAACAACAACAACAAAAAACCAGGTTAATGCATTAGTGTCTTATGAGCAGGTCAGTCCCTGCAACTACTCTCCCCATCGTCATAAAGATATCCCATTGTTCGCAATGCAGAAAGGGAAGCCTTGTTAATGAAAACTAATAATTAAATTTTCTTCCCAGCAACAATCACTGTGAAGCATCAATCTTTAACAGTGTAGCTGTGGGCAGGTTTATGTTAACTAACCAGCTTTAGAAAATGGAGACCTCACAGGAGTAAGGAAATCAGGGAATGTAAAATTATTTCTATCAGCTCTTAATAAATTATGGAACTATAAAAAAGCAACATTGGAGTGAGTGAAGGGAGAACAGTGAGTAGATCTTAGAACTGCCTCATTAATCTGCCACTTTCATATCAACTGAAGACTAATAAGGTTTTAATTCCTTTAGTTTCATTTGCTCTTCTAACAGTGGTTGCTAGTGAAGCAATAAATGCACAGCTCTCACTTCAAGAGGCTTAAATGTTGTGAGTGTAACACTGAATTGTGGTATGAAGGAAAGTTATAAGGCATCATGTCTGATGACACTAAGGCATTGGAACAAGCACAAAACACCTCTGTTTACAGAGAGTAAAGCTGCCTGGAAGAAACAATATGAAGAAGAAGACAAATACCCATTACAGGAAAAGGGAAATGTTTTGTTTTAGTTAGAGGCCAGTGGTAATAAAAGGAAATGTGCTTCCGACAAGCAGAATAGAGCTTCAGTGGAAGAAGGTGAGATATAACCAGGCAGACTGTAGCATAAGCATGTCAGTGTCTCAAGTGAAGACACATCTTGCCCTGAACTGAGAATCAGATGGCCAACTGATTTTTTTTCTTTTCTCTTCTTTTTATTCTCAGGAAAACATAGCTCCATTAAAGACTAAAAAGGTATACTATTAGGAAGATGGAGAAAGGCAAAAACTGGGTTATGAAAACTATTTTGAGAAAGTTGGACCAGAAATAGGTACTGTTGAAAGTTGGTCTTATACTGTCCCTTTAGTGGCCAAGTTTACAGAAACACATCATTGCCATTGTGAGAGTCATTAACAGCCAGCAGGGTCAGATACCCTAGTATTGCTGACAAGTACATGGACTAGAGGCCTCAGTTTACATCTGATATAGTCACTAGTTGTGGGATTGGAGATTGCTGGGTCATTTATGTTGCGTTAATTCAAACTGAAGACTGGCTTTCTTGTGCAGGCTATACTTTGGTGAGAAGATTGGTTTGTACTTCGCATGGCTGGGATGGTATACTGGCATGCTGATTCCTGCAGCGGTTGTTGGCCTGTGTGTTTTCTTCTACGGATTAGTTACAATGAATGAAAGTCAAGTAAGGTGAGCTATGAAGAGACTTCTCCAATGTATTTGTCCTGCTTTGTAAAAGTACAAATGCCTATGCACAGTGGAGATAAATAATAGGACTGCTGCGCCTGTGTTTTGTTTTGTTTTTAGTATAACAGAAGTGCTATTAAAATGTCATTTTTATAGTTTTATGTGCAAATTCTTTTGAATATGTCCAAGATTGAGTTCTTATCTCCTTGTTAAAGATATTTTTCCAATATGGATTAAATAATCTAAAAATATCAGCAAACTGGTATTTAGCAAAAATAAACCATATCAAAAATGTGATCACAGTTTAAAGAAGAGTGACATAAAATTAGAAATAGGAATGAATTATTCTTACAAATAATGCATTGTTTTTCACAAGTATAACATTGAATTTAACTCTATATAATCAAATTCAAAACACAAAGAATACCTTGTTAGGGCTCAGCAGTTAAGAGCCTTACTCTTTGCAGAGGACCTGATTTGGGTTCAACCACCCTAACTCTAGCCCCAGAGGATCTGACACCATCTTCTAATGCCTCTAAAGATGTCTACATACAGATGGTACATATGCATACACTCAGGTTCATGTACATACACATAAAATAATTAAACAAATCTTTAAAAAGAGAGATTCCTTTATCAAAACTCAGCATTTTGTTCTCCTTTTCTTAATCTTTTTGCAATGTCCTGGCTACTAGGAAGTACATATTAACAGCTATTGCTGATATAAAATTGTATATATTATCGTAAATGTTAGTTTCCCTGTATTTCTCTTTAAAATATTAAAATATATATAGTATTTTTTCCTGGAAAAAAAAGTAACTCCATTGCACTGGAGTTGACTAATCAAACTCTTTGATTTGAAATTTCTGAATTCTCTTGTTTTTCAAAACAAACACTGTAGATAGAAAACATATGATCTGGTCACAGGCTTGTTTCAGGATTTTACAGAATCATTCTGATGCTGAGAGGCAACATGATCCTATATAAACCTCAGCTTTGAGACCTTACTCCTTCTCTGCTTCTTTGGGGGATTTTCCTATATACTATTCAATAAGTGATGTGGCTCAGAGGAGAGGCTGGATTACAGTTAAAGGTGTCCTGGAAAGAAAGCCGTTCTTTTGCAATGAATGAACAAATGGAAGCAAATTCTTTCTAATGATAGACAGAAAGGGAGCAGGTCCAATAGGGAGAGGAAGTGGGAAGGAGCTGGGAGGGAGGGAGTCCAAAGAGGAGGGAATGTGAGAAGGAGCTGGGAGGAGTGGAGGGATGGGAAACTATAATCAGGATATATAGTCTGAGAAAGAATCTATTTTCAATAAAAAAAAGAAATATTGGAAAATAATCACTCAATAGTTACTGCTCAGATTAGACCCATGGAGCACATTGTCATAATTTCAACACTTCATAAAGTTTTACTATGAGATACAGACACCTCCCTCCATCAAAACAAACATAAAAATATGCAAAAGTAGAAATGCACAAAAGGAAAGAAATTTACTGTCCCTATTGACCAGTGAGGGGACTTTGGCTTCTTTTGTAAACATATTCTTTAACCTTTAGTACAAGGAGTGTTTTAAAAGGCATTGCAAACTCTTCAGTTACGTGCTTTTGGTATTATATTACCACTGCTGCTGTCACACTATAATTAAGATCTTGTCAGACTTTCTATTCTAAACCAAGATAAGCAGCACTGAATATCTTGACTTTCAAAATTTTGAGACTGATATTTTTCCATTCAAGGTGCCAGACATTGTTGAGTCCTGGCTGTTATCTTGGTGGGCAGGCAGGGAAAAGACTGTTTTGCTCTGTGTTGATTTGTATTACTATCTTATTAAGCTCCTTTGTGTTTGTTACAAAGTAGTGAGATGATAAAAAGCTGGAGACATGAGTCTGTTTATTATGGATCTACAAAATATTGACAACCAAAATACAGTCATATTTATTTTTGTTTGTATTTTTGCTATCATTTTTACCTTTTATTAAAAATAGATTTTTTTCTCACATAATATATCTTGATTATGATTTCCTCTCCCTCTACTCCTTCCAGTTCCTCTTTGCCTCCATTCCTTCTGGAGCATCCGCCTTCTGCCTCTCATTAGAAAATAAACAGGCTTCTAAGGGATAATATATTTTTAATATAATATAATAATGAAGATAGAAAAAAACTAACACATTGCAATAGGACTAAACAAAACAAACAAACAAATGAATAAAACAAAACAAACAAAAAGGAGAAAAAAAGGAAAAGAGCCCAAGAAAAGGCACAAGATTGAGGGATCCTGTTGAGTTAGAGAAATTTGTTTTCATGGTAATCTCCATCCTCTCTCTTACAATCTTTTATCTTCTCTTCCACAGGGTTCTCAGAGCTTTGAGGGGAGGGATTTGATGATGGTATTCTGTTAGGGCTAAGTGTTCCGAGGTTTCTCAGTCTCTGCATAATATCTAGCTGTGGGTCTCTGTATTTGTTCCCATCTGCTGCAGGAGGAAATCTCTGATGATGGCTGAGCAAGGCACTTATCTATGCTTATAGCAGAATGTCACTGAGAGTCATTTTATTGCTACTTTCTTTTCTTTGTAGAACATTAGTATTTTGTCCCTGGGCCATCTAGTCTCAGGTTCTTGGTCATCTAAGCATTTTCAGGTATGGGTTCTATGAGAAATGGATGAGATCTACATGAACAACCTGGATGTGAGTGGGGGTAATGAAGGGCAAGGTTTAGGGAATGAGAGCTTAGGGAAACGAGAGATCCCAGCTGGATCAAAAACAGAGAGGGAGAACAAGAAATGAGACCATGATAAATGAAGACCACTGTAGCTGGAGTTTTTTCTTTGGGTCCCACCAAGCCCCAGCAGTCCGACAGCCCACTTATAAAATAAACACAGATGCTTATATTATTTAAACTGTTTGGCCTAATGGCTCAGGCTTCTAGCTATCTAATTCTTACATATTAAGCTAATCCATTTCTGTAAATCTATACCTTGCCACATGGCTCATGGCTTACCGGCATCTTCACATGCTGTTTGTCATGGTGGCGGCTGGCAGTACCTCCTTCCACCTTCCTGTTCTTTCTTTTCTCCTCTCTGTCAGTCCCGCCTATACTTCCTGCCTAGCCACCGGCCAATCAGTGTTTTATTTATTGACCAATCAGAGTAACTTGACATACAGACCATCCCACAGCAGACCACATGAGAATAGGAAGAAGCAAAGTGCTAGAGAGGTCCACAGAAATCCACAAAGATACCTCCACAATAGACTGCTGGCAATGGGTGAGAGAAAGCCTGAACTGACCTACTCTGGTGATGGGATGGCAAAACACCCTAAATGTTGAGCTAGAAATCTCATCCAATGACTGAGGGAACTGGATGCAGAGATCCACGGCCAGGCCCCAGGTGGAGCTCTAGGAGTCCTATTGTCAAGAAAGAGGAGGGTTTGTATGAGTGAGAATTGTTGAGACCAAGATTGGCAAAAGCACAGGGACCAATAGCCAAACGAATGGAAACACATGAACTATGAACCAATAGCTGAGGAGCCCCCAACAGGATCAGGTCCTCTGGATAAGTAAGACAGTTGATTAACTTGAACTGTTTGGGAGGCATCCAGGCAGTGGGACTGGGACCTGTCCTCAGTGCATGAGCTGGCTGTTTGAAACCTGGGGCTTATACAGGGACACTTGGCTCAGCCTGGGAGGAGGGGACTGGACCTGCCTGGACTGAATCTACCAAGTTGAACTCAATCCTCGGGGGAGTCTTTGCCCTGGACAAGGGAATCCGTGGCTGATATGTAAAATTAAATTAAATTATAAAATAAAATTTAAAAAAATAAAAGTCAAACCAGATATTGGTTGGTAACACCCACAAGCTTTGTGCCACCATTGCACTAGCATATCTTTTTTTTTTTTTTTCCATCACAGGCAATTTATTTTGTTCTATTCATTCTCAGTTAATACAGAAATTACTTGGAAACATTTCCATATAATGTTTGACACAGAAATCATCAAATAGAAGTATACAATGTTGACAGGAGGCAGTACATTTATAATTTATAACCCCAAATGTATTTATAAATTAGAAATGGAAAGATCTACAAATGAAATTATGAAGGTTCACCAAAGTCATTTAATCTGTCAGTTTCTCATTCATTTTTATGTCTTAATAATATTCTATTGTATGAATAAGCCACATTTTATTTCTCTCCAGTATTTGATAGCTATTTGAGTTGTTTTAACTTTTTTACTATTAGCAACACACTGCTGTAAACTTTCATGTACATGTTTCATAGGTGCACATTTTCAGTAGTTTGAGGATTTATTCCTAAGGGTAGAATTGTTGAGTAACAGAGTAACAGTGTTTTGTATTTTGACCAACCACCAAACTGTTTTGCCAAAGTGGCACACCATTTTACAATCTCACCAAATCCTTGTTTTTAAGGCTCTGATTTTTGTACAAAAGCATTGAATCATTCTGTCAGACCAAACCAGGAAAAGTAAGCTATAGTTCAGAGCTGTTCTATTCCATTTACTATGCAAAGCCATTCTTGGCATTGGCAACTCTCAGCCCTTTTGAGTATTCTTGCAGTGTTCACCTTTTCCTCCACCACTTTTTTTTTCTTCTTTCTTTCTGGTTTATTTCTATCTATTACAAATGTATAAAAAATCCTCCATCAACGCTGCTGTTAGCAGCAGAACCTTGAGAAATATACCTTTGGTTTGCCTCAGAAAAGGAACACATATTGCACTGTAAAGTTTATAAAATTGGCGCAAAACATTGTGATAATGTTACAATACCAGTTTTAAGAGTTCAGTGACTAATGGGGAGCCGATGGGATACATGCAGAACTGTGAAAGCTGTACACGCAGACTGTAAATCTACATTCAGATCATTTCTGAACTAAGACTATCATCTCAGTTTATCTGTTGAGGTCAACCAGGAAACCCCTAGAATATACCTTGATTTTTGCAAAAAACAAAATAGGGGGAGGGGTTTCTTCAGCATTTCAGTCCACGGGTAACAGTATCCTAACAGGCAAAGTGTTCTCTCACTGTCAACATAGAATGAACTGCTGCTGGAGGTCAACTTGGGTTTTAATTTGCATTAGCACTTACATGCATAGTAGTCCAAGTTGTTGACCTCATGACGTTAAAAAGTAACTCTAAAAAAGTAAAATGGCCCTTCTTGGAAGACTAAAGAAAGACATCCAGCCACAGTTATAAAAAGTCTCATCAAAACAATATACCCTTTTATGAATTACTCCTCAATTAAAAAAAAAAGTAGCCCCAAATAAAAAGCAGCTCTGAAAAAGAAAATATAACTTAAGATATTTGAAAAAATACTTGCAGCTTGATCTGCACTGACAATGATTGTCGAAGCCTAGAATTCAACATTTACAAATTCTCATTCACACACACAAAACACACTATTATCACACAACTTGTGTCTTGAGAGAATCTTCTGCTTTTTAAATCTTTGGCCTTCCAGTCAATCCCAAGTTCAACCAACTTTAACTAAAACTTCACTCAGAATTTCACCAAGCTTTTCACCCACACATTAATGCTTATCGTATCTTTCATCAACTGTCAAAATCTGAAGCCTGCTCAGAGATCGCCAGGTAAAAGAAAATAAATGAAATACACAGAGGTTATTTCAAAACAGAACATAACCATCATCAAAAAAAAAAAAAAAATGTCACGATTCCCGATTGGGATCATCTTTTGTTTCCCACGTTGGACTATTTCACACTCCGGCATTGGCCAAAGGACACGAGAGCTGGTTCTGGAGCATACAGTTTCTCACACAGATGTCCCCAGAGGAACACCAGAGACAAAGTCACGTGAGGCCTCTCCTGTACAGAGACTGTCTCACAGGGGCAGTAAGGGAGGATACCCACTAGTTTGTGGAGATCCCTGAGAGAGTATGATTCTTAAAATCTGGACTTTACATAATTCACATCAGCCCTGTTCAGGTACTTACTGGAAGAAAGATGCAGCTGTTTGCCAGAACTCAGCACTCCACTCTAGATCTCTGCTGCTTTAGTCTCCGTCGCGGATTTCCGAGTTCTGGTAGTTACCTGGACCACTGAGGCATTGCCACAAGACTTCTTCTCTTTTGAAACATCCTTTTTCTCTAGATATTAGGATAGCTACACCAGCTTGTTTCTTAGGTCCATTTGCTTGGAAAGCCTTTTCCCAGCCCTTTACTCGGAGGTAGTGTCTATCTTTGAAGTTAAGGTGTGTTTCTTGTATGCAGCAGATGGATGGGTACTGTTTTCTTATCCATTCTGTTAGCCTATGTCTTTTTATAGGTGAGTTGAGACTATTGATATTGATGGATATTAATGACCAGTGATTGTTAATTCCTGTTATTTTTTGTGGTTGTGTTGTGTTGTCCTTCTGTGGTGTATGTTGGTGTGGGATTATCTATTGCTTGATTTTTCATGGATGTGTTTAGCTTCTTTGGGTTGAATTTTCCCTTCTAGTGCCTTCTGTAGGGCTGGGTTTGTAGACAGGTATTGATTAAATCTGGTTTTATCCTGGAATATTTTGTTTACTCCGCCTATGGTGATTAAGAGTTTTGCTGGGTATAATAGTCTGGGTTGGCATCCGTGGTCTCTTAGTGTCTGCATGAGATTTGTCCATGATCTTCTAGCTTTCATAGTCTCTATTGAGTAGTCTGGTGTTATTCTGATAGGTTTACCTTTATATGTTACTTGGTCTTTTTCCTTTGCGGCTCTTAATATTTTTTCTTTGTTCTGTGTGTTTAGTGTTTTAATTATTATGTGGCGAGGGGACTTTTTTTTTTGGATCCAGCCTATTCGGTGTTCTGTAAGCTTCTTGTGTCTTCATAGGTATTTCTTTCTTTAGGTTAGGAAAGTTTTCTTCTATGATTTTGTTGAATATATTTTCTGTGCCTTTGAGTTGGTATTCTTCTCCTTCTTCTATCCCTATTATTCTTAGGTTTGGTCTTTTCATGGTGTCCCAAATTTCCTGGACGTTTTGTGTTACGACTTTTTTGTCTTTAGTGTTTTCTTTGATTGACGAATCTATTTTCTCTATCGTGTCTTCAGTATCTGAGATTCTCTGTTCCATCTCTTGCAATCGGTTGGTTATGCTTGTTTCTGTAGTTCCTGTTCGTTTTGTCAGAATTTCTATTTCCAGCATTCCCTCAGCATGTGTTTTCTTTATTGTCTCAAATTCATTTTTCAGATCTTGGAATGTTTCTTTCATCTGTTTAATTGCTTTTTCTTGGCTTGATTTGATTTCTTCCCATTTTTTGTTCGTTTTTTCTTCCATTTCTTTAAGGGAGTTTTTTATTTCCTCTTTAATGGAGTTTTTCATTTCCTCTTTAAGGGAAGTTTTTATTTCCTCTTTAAGGTAGTTTTTCATTTCCTCTTTAAGGAAAGTTTTTATTTCCTCTTTAAGGTAGTTTTTCATTTCCTCTTTAAGGAAAGTTTTTATTTCCTCATTGAGGGAATGTTTTATTTCTTCTTTAAGAGCCTCTATCATCTTCTTAAAGTCATTTTTAGGGTTGATTTCTTCTGTTTCTTCTGTCATGGTATGTTTAGGTCTTGCAGGTGTAGAATCACTAGGTTCTGATGTTGCCATATAGGTCTTTATGTTACTGCCTGTATTTTTGCGCTGGCGTCTACTCATCTTTTCCTCTGTGCGGTGCAGGTGGTGTCTGTGTCTGAGAGTGCCTCTCTTGTTCTAATTTTTAGTCTTGGTTTCGTAGGGGTTCTTGGTTAAATTGGTGCTATTGGGCTGTTTCTTCAGGGACAGCTGATTTCAGTCGGTGAATTATATACTTATGATTCTGGTGATCTGGTTTAGTGGCTGGGTAGTGCCTTCTTCTGTGTTCCCAGGTCACGTTTTGTTCATTTGTCAACTCCTCAGCTGATCTTGTTTCTTCAGACTTCCAACTGTAGGCATCTGAATCCTCTCCCAGATGGGTTTCAGCTGAGCAGGGTAGTCTCACCAACACCTCCAAGTTGTTGGGTTTCACGGGATCAGCAGTTGGGCCCTGGGTTGTCCCCAGACAGAGTGCCCAGACTCGCCCTGGTTCCGACCCACGGAGATAGCCTCTTCCCCAGGTGTTGGGGCCAGGGGCATCCCCGCTCCAAGCTGCGTCCGCCCTTCTCCGTCCCCAGGCCTGTCCACTCCTGCGGCCTGCCGCCACAGGCCCACCTATGTCCACTTGTCTCAACCGCCGGGCCTGTATGTCCCTGTCAGCTGCCACTGGGTCTGTCTGCCTCTGCGGGCCACCAACGGGCCTGTATGTCCCTGCCGGCTGCCACCGCGGGCCTACCTACCTCTGCTTGTCACTGCTGCCGGGGGCCCATCCACCTCTGCGGGCCGCCACCGGGCCTGTATGTCTCCGCCGGCTGCCCCCGGGCCTGTATGTCTCTGCCGGTTGCCGCTGGGCCTGTATGTCCCTGTTGGCTGCTGCCACCGGGCCCGTCCACCTCCGCAGGTCGCCGACCTGCGTCCGCCTGTCTCCGCCGCCTGGCCCGTCCTCTGTGGGCTACCGCCGGGCCTGAATGTATCTGTCGACCGCCACCGCCGGGCCTGTCCACCTCCGTCTGCTTATCTCTGCCCCAGGGCCTGTCCACCTCTGTGGGCCACCGCTGGGCCTGAATGTGTCTGCCAGCTGCCGCCAGGCCTAAATGTCCCCTTCGGCCGCCGCCGGGCCCGTCCACCTCCACGGGCTGCCACCACAGGCCTACCTGCGTCTGCTTGTCTCCGCCATCTTCGCACTAGCATATCTTACAGGCAGACATCATTGTGGATCAAATGCTTTGTGGCTGGCTTGGTGTTTACCTTTTTCCTTTGATAGCATGCAGAGTACCTTTCTATACCGTAGACTCTAGAACATAGGGGTGAAGGCTCTGTGTAGGCACCAGCTTGGTTTCTTCGTGTTCAGTGAGTTGTGTGGGTGATGTATTCAGCAATGGGACAGGACTTACTGTCAGTTTATGGAGAACAATCTATAGTCTTGGCAACAGCCTGGGCTGTTGTGGGGTTCCAATGGGACTGCTTTGGCCAACAACATAATACCAATACTGGAAGCCTCATTTGGTGACAAGAGTCATCCAGTTAGGCCTCTGTCTCCCCATTATTTGATGATTTCATTTAGATTGCCTTCATATGTGGATATTTACAAAGCTTCTACTATATTAAATTTCTATACTGGCCCTCAAATAATCCTTAACTTTAGCTCCTTCTCTCCGTATTCCCTCCTTTGTCCTCCTCTTCATTTCCCCTTCCCCCTTGATCCTCCCATTCCAGTCCCCCACCCCACCCCTGCCCTGCCATACACCCATAACTATCTATTCTATTTCCCTTTCTTAGGAGCTCTATCTGTCCCCATACTCCCTTAATCTATACCTAACTTCTGTTTCTCTACAGGTTATAGCTTGGTCTTCATTGACTAAACAGCTAAAATTCACATACCAGTGAACACATGCTACATTTGTCTTTCTGGGTCTGGGTTACCTCACTCAGGGTGATTTGTTTCTCATTCAGTCCATTAACCTGCAAATTTCATGATTTCATTCTTATAACAGCTGAGTAATATCCCATTATGTAAATGTACATTTTCTTTATCTTTTATTCTGTTGAGGGACATCTAGGTTATTTCTAATTTCTGAATATTACTAACAGGCCAGCAATGAACATGGTTGAGTAAGTGTCTCTATAGTAGGAAGATGTGTTCTTTCAGTATATGCCTGAGTGTTATAGCTGGATCTTGAGGTACATTCCCATCTTCCTGAGGAACCCCCACACTAATATCCATCAATTTTGCACACCCACCAGAGATGGATGAGTGTTCCCGTTACAGCATGAGTTGTCACTTGTTTTATTCGTCTTAGCCATTCTGACAGGTTTAAGATGACATCTCAGAGTAGTTTCAATTTGCATTTCCCTGATGACTGAGGATGTTGAACATTTTTTAAGTGTTTTACAGCCATCTGAGTTTCCTCTGTTTAGACCTGTAGCCCCATTTTTGTAATTGGGTTGTCTTTGTGATATCTAATTCTTTGAGTTGTTTAGAAATTTTTAGAGTAGTCTTCTATCAGATGTTGTGTTGATGAAAATCTTTAACTATTCTGTATTGTCTGAATGACAGTGTCCTTTTCTATGCTTCTCAGTTTCATGGGGTCCCATTTATTAACTATTGATCCTAGTTCCAGTGTTAATGGGGCTCTGTCCAAAAAGTTGTCTCCTTTGCCAATAAGTTCAAAGCTACTCCCCACATTCTCTTCTATCAGGTCTAGTGTGTCTGGTTTTGTAGTGAGGGCTTTGATTCATTTGAAGTTGATTTTTGTATAGGTTGATTAATATGGATGTATTTGGAATATTCCAGTTTTACCAGCACCATTTGTTGAAGATCTTGTCCTTTCTCCAGAATGTGTCTCTGTCCTCTTTATCAAAATCAGGTGCCAATGGATGTGTGGATTTATTTCTAGATCTTCATTGATCAATGTGTCTGATTTTGCACCAGTATCATGCTGGTTTTATTACTTACTACAACTCCATAGTACAATTTGAGATCAGGGATGGTGATACCTAGAGCAGTTTTTCTAATATTCCGGATTGTTTTAGTTATCCTATGTATTTGTGTTTCCAGGTGAAGCTGAAAATTTGTCATTTTAAATTTTCTGAAAAATTGTGTTGAAATTTTTTGTGTAGGATAGCCAGTTTTACTATATTAATACTATATTAATCCTACTGATCCATAAGCATAGGAGATCTTTCCATCTTCTGATAGTTTTTTCAATTTTTTTTCTTCAGTCTCTTAAAGTTTTTATCATATAGGTCTTTTATTTTTTTTGGTTACAGTTACCCCAAGATGCTTTATTTTTATTTGACACTATTGAGAAAGGCATTGTTTCCCTGATTTCTTTCTTGGTCCATTTGTCATTTGTACATAGGAGAGCTACTGATTTTTGCAATTATTTCATTGAGTATTTTTGCATCTGTGTTCACAAGGAAAAATTGATCTGTAATTCTTTTTCTTTGTTGGGTCTTTATGTTGTTTGGGTATCAGAATAACTGTGGCCTTGTAAAATGAATTGGACAATGTTCCTTCTGTTTCTATTTGAGGAATAATTTGAGGGGTAATGGTGTTAACTCCTTTGAAAGTCTCATAGAATTTTACACTGAAAACAGTTGGTCCTCAGCTTTATTTGGGGGGGGGGGAGACAACTTTTAATGACTGCTTCTTCTATTTCACTAGAAGTTATAGGTATTTTTAAATTGCTTTTCTGATTATGATTTAACTTTGGTAAGTGATATGCATTGAGAAAATTATCCACTTCTTTAGGGTTTATAATTTAGTGGAATACAGGTTTTTTTAAGTATGACCTTGTGATTTTCTGGATTTCATTGGTGCCAGTTGTTATGTCCCCTTTTTGTTATGTCTAATTTTGTTCATTTAAATATTCTCTTCACTTTTTAGTTAATTTGGATATGGTTTGTCAATCTTACCAATTTTCTCAAAGAACTGGCTCTTTGCTTCATTAACTCTTTACATTGGTTTTGTTTGTTTGTTTCTAGTTTATTGATTTCAAACCTGAGTTTGATTATTTCCTTCCATCTACTCCTTTTGCATGCAACTTCTTTTTGGTCTAGAGGTTTCACATGTGCTACTTAAAGTTACCAGTATGAAATCTCTCCTTTTTTTGTTTTTAATATAGGCACTTAGTGCTGTAAACTTATCTCTTAGAGTTATGTTCATTGTGTCCCATAAATTTGAGTATTATTCATTTTCATTCAGTTCTAGAAAGCCTTTAATTCCTGTCTTGACTCAGCTTTCATCCAGTAGAGAGTTGTCCTTGTTCCATGAGTTTGTAAGCTTTCTTCTGTTTCTGTTGTTGATTTAATCACTGGCGATTTTATAGAATGTGGGCTGTTAGCTTAATTTTCTTATATCTGTTGAGACTTGCTTTATGTCCAAGTATGTCACTAATCTTGGAGAAGATTCCATAAGTGCCAAGAGGAAGGTATTTTCTTTTGAGTTTAGGTGAAATGTTATGTAAATGTCTATTAAGTCCACATTTAGTTTCTAATATCAATTAGCTACAGCATTTCTCTGTTTAGTTTTGGTCTGTAAATATTTCTCTAGTTGATTTTTTTTTTCTGTATGACCTGTCTATTGGCAATAGTGCTGTAGGGAAGGAAGTCTCCCATTATCAGTGAGTGACGGTCAATGTCTGATGTAAGCTGTATTAGTGTTTCTTTTATGAACTTAGGTGTCCATATATTTTGTACATGGATGTTAAGAACTGCAGTGTCCTCTTGGTAGATTTTTCCTTTGATGAGTATGGAAGGTATTTTTCTATTTCTTCTGATTAGTTTCCATTTAAAAACCTCTTTAATCAGATGTTAACATGGCTATGTCAGCTTTCTTCTTAGGTCTATTTGTTTGGAATATCTTTTTCTGTCTTTTGCAATGAGAAATGTCTATCCTTGACATTAAGATATTTTTCTTGGATGCAGCAGAAGTATGGGTACTATTTTCAAGTCCCTTTGGTCAGTCTATCTTTTTATTGGGGAATTGAGACCATTGATATTGTGGGATATCAATGAACAATGCTTGTTGATTCCTGCTTTGTTGTTGTTGTTGATGATGATGATGATGGTGGTGGTGGTGGTGGTGTGTGTATGAGTGTGTGTGCACATATATTTCCCCTCTTTTGATTTGTCATTTGGGATTATTTATTCCTTGTTTCTTCTCAGGTGTTGTTAATCTCTTTAGGTTCGAGTTTTCTGTAATGCCTTCTGTAGAGCTGGGTTTGTAGACATTGCTTAAATTTAGTTTTATTATGGAATATCTCATTTTCTCTATCTATTGTGATTGAAAGTTAAGACAGACCTATTAGAATAATACCTTGCTTCTCCATGGAGACTCTAAAACCTAGAAGGGCCTGGACAGATGTTCTATGAGATCACAAATGCCAGCCAAGACTACTTTACCCAGGAAAGCTTACAGTCTTATTTCTTAACTGCCTAGCAGTTAACAGTAGGAAGATAGAGCATTCAAGTTTTAGATCCCTCTCTGTGTACATATGTATATGATATATATGCAACATATGTACTTAACTGAAATGTTCATATCAGTATTTCAGAGAGGACATCTCATAAGTTTTAAGAAAGACTAAACAGTTATGGGTGTCCTGCTTCTCAAGGCTCTGGGCTTCAGGACGAGGTAAAAGAGCTGAAACTGCAATTTTCTGGAACCTTCTGAATTGGCATCAGAACATCAAAAGAAATGTATGCAATGTTCAGTCCTGACCTGCTTTACAAACACTGTTGTATGTTAAAGAAACCTCCTCCAAACAAGTTTCCTCTTTATGCCTATCCTCAGCAATAAGAGTCTCTTCATTCTTTATCAGCCAGTTGGGTGCTAGGTATATTATCATATCACTTAACTAACACCCCAGTTACCATCCTCATATTGAACAACAACAAAAATAAAACAACAACAACAAAAAAAAACTGGTCTTTATAGAAGTAAGTGATTTGTTCAGAATATTCCCTTTAAGGGATTAGCTAAATTTCAAATCTTTTTCAAATTTGTTTTTTGAAACAGAGATTTTATGGTGTGAATGTTTAAAACTAGACCAAACTTCTTATAGTAATATTAAGTGCTCACTTGTAAATGTAATGTCATACAAGTCTCTTGAACTCATTCATCATGTGAGATGGGAATTTCATGGTTCTTTGAGCATCAACTATGTTTACCACCACCTTTCTATGGCTTCTGACAACCACAGATAAACACCCCTTTTTTGTATGGGTTTGACTGTGCTAGCTACATCAAATAAGTGAAATCATTCAGTGTTTGTTCTTCTGTGATTGGATCATTTCACTATTGAAAACGTATTCCAGGTTCACCCATGTTGTCATATTTGACACAATTTCTTCTCTGAGGCCAAATATACTGCTTTAGAAATATATACAGTGGTGGTTTTTTTTATCCATTTGTTGGTACATAGAAATTTTGTTTGTTTAAATATCATTGGTACATTTTAAAAATCACTCAGAGAAGATGGGAGTGTTAGGGTCAAAGCCTGGGCTCTGGTAGCTGCATCAGGGAGGCTTGGCCAACTCACCAATTAAAGACACAGTATTGGGGGAAAAGAAGATAGCCACAGTAGGATGAGGAACACATAAAGAGAACCAGTGACATCAAGTTTGTCTTCACAGGACTGACATGAGGTCTAGCAAGAGGACAGTACACATACACAAGCAGTTCTAACTAAGGTCCCACCCAACAGCATCAATGAGCCGCCATTGATCCAGTGCTAGTCTGTCTAAAGAGGCAATACTGTAAGTTGTTACAGGGTTAATCGCTGAAAGTACAAACTCACCCTCACAGATAAGTGAAAGGATGGTCTGTCCTGTGAAGCTTTGTCCTGCCTGAAATTCAAGGAATTAAAGAGACAAGATTAATTATCTTTGTGCCTTCTGACAAGTACAGACACAGAGTGAAGGCAGAAATGCCAACTTTGCATCCAACTTTTGGTTACCCTGCAAAGAGCGAATTGAATTCTTTTTTCAATGAAAGATGACCTCAAAGCACTGGTTTCACCACCTCTTCAAAAATCCTGATTTCATTTATTTTTGTACTATATCTAGAAATGGAATTACAGGATCATGTGGTATCATATGAGATCATTTAATAAAAAAAATTGAAGCACTTTTACAGTTTCCCATAACAACATAGCATTTGAGATTCTCACTATGTACTAAAGTTTCAGTATCTCCATATCCTTAATGATACTTATTTTCAGTGTTACTATAAAATGTTCTAGGCTGCCCAGAGAAACCCTGTCTCAACCACCACAACCCCCCCCCAAAAAAAAACCACAAACCAAAACAAACAAAACCCAAAAAAGTGTTAAAAATCAAATTATATATATATATATATATATATATATATATATATATATATATATATATATATCTTTCCCTATGGTGGAATATCTTGCTCAGCCTTGATGAAGCGGGGAGGAGCTTGGTCCTGCCCCAAGTTGGTATGCCAACCTCTGTTGACTCTCCATAGGCCTTACTCCCTATGAGGGGTGGCTGAGAGAGGGGTGTAGAATGAATCTTAGAGAGTCTTATTAATAAAATCAAACCGGGGCCAGTTATTGGGGTGAAATGCTGGATGGTCAGAGAGACAGAACAAGCCACAGCTAACCTCACCTAGCCAACTTCTCAGCTGATCTGTTTCCTCAGACTGGAAGCCTCTGTGTCCTCATATCCAAATGGCTCTCAGCTGAACTGCTGCTAGAAGCCTGAAAGCTTAACCAGCTAAATGCTTAACCAGCCAAATGCTTCTAGTTTCTGATCCTCACGCCTTATATACCTTTCTGCTTTTTTACCACCACTCCCTGGGATTAAAGGCTCGCTTTCTGGGATTAAAGGCATGATCAGTCACCATGCCTGTCTGTATCCTTGAACACATGGATTTCTGCCTCTGAAATGCTAGGATTAAAGGCGTGTGCTACCACTGCCTATCCTCTGTTGTGGCTGTTCTGTCTCTGACCCCAGATAAGTTTATATTATGGGGAACATAAAACCACCACGGGGGGGGGGGGGAGGGAAGGAGGGGGAACTGTGGTTAATATGTAAAATGAAAAAAAAATTAAATAAATTAAAAAAATAAAATAAAGTTCTAGCAGTTCAGGCTGGAGATAAACCTCAACAGGAGAGTACTCACTTTATGTGACCAAGGCCCTAGTTCAATCCCTAGAAATCTCCCCAAACCCTTAAAATAAAATATATAAAATTTGGTCTTCATTGTCTTGGTGGTTCTGACTTACAGTTGCTTGATGTTGTCATCTAATTCTAAACCGATGCTTTGTTCATGCTGTCATGTTCAAACTCTTCCCCTCTGTCTATGCTCCCCTGTGTGCTATAATGTGTTCATCATCCAGCTGAGGTTTCCTGCCCTCTGCTTGTCATGTGACTTGAATCACCAACAGTGGTTCTCAACCTTCCTCACACTTCGATCCTTTAATACAGTTCCTCACGTTGTGGTGACCAACCATAAAATTATTTTGTTGCTACCTCATATCTGTAATTTTGCTGCTGTTATGAATAGTAATGTAAATAATTTTGGAGATAGAAATTTGCCAAAGGTGTTGCAATCCACAGGTTGAGAATTGCTGCACTGGGAGTGTTACAGCACCAGGGGTCCAGACACCTACCCCAAATGGACTGTTTCGTTTTCTTAATTGGTATTAGTCATTGTTTCTTTGCAATCAGCCTTTACTGCGCAAATTTAGCATAGATATAAAAATAAAGAAAACCACAATTACAATGGCAGTGTAGATTGTCAAGCTCTGGAAAAGAAATGATGACGCATTCATGATGGGAACTTTCTTTCCCTTTAGATGCTAAATAAAATAAATTTGTGATATGCAAATCCCTTATTTCAGACAGGAGAAAATTGTCAAAAAAATGATTATTTCTAGTCATGGTGGAGATGGCTTGGCATGTAAACGCTGCCAAGCCCAAATACCTGAGCTTGGTGCCTCAAACCCACATTGGGAAAAAAAGAACCAACTCCTACCACGTGAGGTGTTCTCTGACTGTCAAAAGCACCCTATCGAACACACACACACACACACAATTAATTAATTAATTAATTAGAATGTAATAATTTAAAACAAAAATAGAAAATGATGGCACACATCTGTAATCCCAATACTTGAAAGGTAGAAGTAGCAGGATCAGGAATTCACGGCCACTCTCTGGCTATAGAAGAAGCTGAAGCCAGCCTGAGCTAGAGGAGATATGTCTGGTGAAACAAAGAAACAAAAATGTTTAATATTTTTT
This sequence comes from Peromyscus maniculatus bairdii, assembly GCF_049852395.1. Taxonomy (NCBI): domain Eukaryota; kingdom Metazoa; phylum Chordata; class Mammalia; order Rodentia; family Cricetidae; genus Peromyscus; species Peromyscus maniculatus. The sequence goes on along the minus strand of NC_134855.1, from coordinate 86,826,239 downwards.
ATACAATGTATCAAATTAAGATTTGAGCAAATGACAGAAACAGAATTTTATGATCATGACAGTGAAATAAGACCCCTTGTGATGATTTAAATTCTGGACATGGTAATTTGACAATAAAGGCTTTCTTTCCTGACAAAATAAAAAAGATGATATACTACAGACCAACTCTAAACCTTCCCTTCGTGTGAGAGTCCAATGTAGGATGAACTGTGCAGCAATTGTGAGAAACAAATGAGCTATTATAATTCATCTATTTTAATTAAAATTTTCTTCAAAAAGTATGTAAAATTTTGCTTCTAAAATGTTTAGGATTGCTAAGAGGCAATACTGTGTTCTCTTGCTTTTTGGTGTTAAAATATGTGTTTTTTATCACTTTCTCCTACTCCATGTAAACATCCTAATTACTAGAAAAGTGAAAGTGGAAGAAGAATAGTGTGGCATGCATCAAGTCATCATTAGTCCATCATGAATGATGGACAAATTCTTCTGAGTTTGAAATGAACTTGATTCTGTTTCAATTATGTTATAATTAATGGGACACTAGATTTACAATCAGTAAATTCTTCGTGTCCTTGAGGTACCTTTCTCAGCTCTGTGACCTTGAGCATGACCTTTATATGTTTATGGTTCCCTGCTAAGCAGAGATAATTGGCATTACCTTAGATTGGTGAACACTAAGCAGTTCAAGGGGTATCAACTCCTCTTTTGCCTGAAGCACTGTTACTACATCATATCATTGCATAATATTTATTTTCACTTTGAATTGAGGTTATAATCTCACATTGAAATACATATTTTTTGGTGTTCACTCAACACATTTTTAAAAGCATCAAATCTTGCTGCAAATTTTGCCAATTAAATTTAAATTATCAGTTGAATTTCCAAACATGTTTTCTAAAGCCTTTAAATTCTTTTCAACATTTTAAAGTAGAAATTATTTTAAACATTTTACTAGGGCAATGCAAGGTGGGGAATGACCATGAATGGCAGATAAATGCACAAAACATCCTAAAATGAGGTTGTTACGAACTCCGAGTAAATAAAGCTTTCAAGAAATAGCTAATGATTCCTTATTCTTATCAGAAAGCTATCTATAATATACACTGGAATATTTAACAGTCATAGAAGTGATACATTCATAAAGTTACATGCTCATTGAAAACATATTTACATGGAGTCAATGTTATGATAACGGTCAAGAAATCTCTCTGTCTCTCTCTCTTTCTCTCTCTCTCTCTCTCTCTCTCTCTCTCACACACACACACACACACACACACACACACACACACACACTCCTTTAGTTCTTAGAAAACATTTGGCATAAGATTATGTACTGAAGTGTATGTTATGGATTATCAGATCACTATACTTGAGAAGTCAGAACAGCCAGTTGTGGCTCTAATTAGTTCATTCTATGGTGAGGTTGGTGACTACTCTAGAGATTACTGCCTGAGATAATTCTGTGTGCCATGAGAGATCATGGATCAAAATGCCTTTATTTTAAAATAAAGTATTATACAAGTTAATATATGATCTATTAGTATTATTTGTCAGAGTTTTCTAAAATTAAAGAAACAAACAAGGACCTTCCTGTCACAAGCCTCATAAAATATTTACGTGGAAGCCATGGTCTAACTCTATCCTGGTTGTTTCCTATCTCTTCCCTGTTCCTCTCTGCATTGCTCCTCCAGTAGCGTGTTCTGCACAGGCTAAGACAGAGGTTCACACTTTTTTCCTTTGCTTTTTCAAGCCAAGAAATTTGTAAAGCCACCGAAGTCTTCATGTGCCCTCTCTGTGACAAGAATTGCTCATTGCAGAGACTCAATGACAGCTGCATCTATGCCAAAGTGAGTATGGGCCTGTGCAGTTTCTGTCCTGAGCTCCAGTTTTTCTAAGAATTAGGTAGTAGAAAGTTCCCCAATAAATAGTTTTTCTGCAGAAATTAATTGTCTACAAGTTTATCAACAATCATCAGTGTCATTGATAACTGAAAAAAATCAGTCTGTTGCAATTAAAAAGAGAATATATTTTGTTTTAATATATTTTTCTTCTTGTGTTATTATAACTGATAACTGACATCTTAGGTACAAACCTCCACTTGACATTATATCTGATTCATTTTTATGAGAATCATTATTTCCATGGTGATGATTCAATTTATATCTTTCATGAATTTATTAAGTTAAAATACTTCTAGCTGCACAGAGGAAATGAAATGTCATGTCTCAAAGTCCCATATTACTGTCTACCAAGATCACCTGAAGGACTTTTAAACTCCTGAAGAGCAAGCATCATCCCAAAGCCACTAAATGAGATTCTCTACATTAAAATCTAGATGTCATCACATTCCAAAATTTCTAAAAGTTCCTAGGTGAAAAAAGGCTCATATAAATGTAAAAAGATACCAATTTTCACTGTTTTTATTTTCAGAATAGTTTTATTGAAGAATAATTAATACATAGTAAACTAGACTAGACCCATTTGAAAAATAAAAATTGGTACATTTTGTTAATGCATATGTAGCTGTGAAGCATATCACCACAATGAAGATAATGAATATGTCTATCACCTCCAAAAGCTTTTGTGTACCCTCTTACCCTCTCATCCTTCCCCAGCTCTCCCACACACTCTCTCTGCAAGTTCATCTGTTTAAGTAACCAATTGCAATGTGTCATTACTGATAACCATGCATGTTTCTTGACTTTCATGTATATGGTATTAAATGGTATGAATTTTTATGACTTATTTTGTACACTGTAACATTTTTGAAATTATAATGTGGCATTTATCAACAGAACATTCTCATTATTGCTGAATACTGTTTCATTTTTTTCTATATGAAAATTTGTTATTTGTTCACATATTAATGCATTTCCCATTTTAAGTACATCTTTTAACTCACAATTGTTATTTCTCTTTGGTTAATATCTAGAAATAGAATAGTCAGGTTATATAATAGCTTTATTGTTAACTTTTGTATTAATCCAATTTATCTTATTGTGATGATTTGCCTGAGGTAAGTCACTTATCTAAGAAAAGAGGTTAATTTTAGTTCGTTATTATTGAGGTATGATATTTCAGGGTATCACCTGGTAAAGGTCTTCTTGCTGACAGACTCTTAAGTTAATGCAGAGGAGAGGCACAACATAAGGCAGGTAGGGTGAGATTGTGTTTGGTCACCCTCTCATCTTCATAAGATCAAAAGTTCTATCATAAGCACTGGGCTCCTCTGATGACTTGTATAATCCTAATCACTTCTCAAAAGCTCCAACTCTAAACATTAGAGTAGACTACATTTCCACCCTGTTACCTTAAAATTAGGGAGTCAAATTATTTATGTATATAATGACCTTTTGGAAAACAGCTAAGCAACCATTGTCCACTACATTATATAGCATGTCTTTTGCAGTCATGTCCTAGAGTTGTCTCCCACACAGCCACCAAGCCTCAGTGTGTCAATCTTTGTAAATTGTAATGACTCTGGTAGATGTCTAGAGACATCTCATTATGGTTTAGTTACTTGAAAATCATTTGATGTCTGGGAGGGATCTTTTTGCTTTCAAAATATTCAGTTTAGACTACTGCGATGCTCTGTCTAGATCTAATTGTTTCTACAACAGAACCAAGACCTTCCTGTGTAGTGTACTAAGGAACCAGGAATGATGGGGAGCTCTAGAATGGCTGATGGAAGTAGGTGCTTGGGGAACTCCAGTCCATTCTTTGTTCTATCCTTGATCTCAGGTAGTTTCCTTATATACATGCACACTTAATACACAATTAACATCAAATGACTTAATTAAAACATCTTAATTTCCATAGTTCTTTATATGCCTGGAATTATTTTAGGAAAATAATCTCAAGTATCATCTCTCACCTCTCCTGTTGCTGTACCTGCTTTGTATAATTTTGCTTGTTTCTAACATAGAAGTAAAATTGATTCTTGTTGGTCTATCAGTTCACTGTAACAAATAATTTTCACAGAGTTGAATGTGATATCAATAGTTAATCACTTTATCACAAACCAAAACTTAGTAAAGTTAGCTTCTCAATTTTTATCTTGAGTAATTAACATTTAAAACAGTTTGAAAAATTATTTTATTTTATTTTAATTTTATGTTCATTGGTGTTTTGCCTGCATGTATATCAATGTGAGGGTGTTGGATCCCCTGGAACTGGAGTTACAGACAGTTGTGAGCTGCCATGTGAGTGCTGGGAATTGAACCTGGGTCCTCTGGAAGAGTAGACACTGTTCTTAACCACTGAGGCATCTCTCCATCCCCCCACAAAATTATTTTATAAAACTGTTTACTTTTGAGTTCTCTGGGAAGGCCCAACAAAGATGATACCATCTTAGATATGAAAATCGTGTTTTGCAGCTGTTTTTTTATATCACTTTTTGAATAATTCCAGTGTAGGACACATAGATAACACAGATTAGCTATAACAAAGACAAAGGTAGACAAATGTATAAGCCACTCTGTTATGAAGTTATAAACTGCCATGAAGTTCCAAAATATGATAGCCTTAGGGATATCAAAGGTCTAGATATATGTTATTTCTGTTACTTCTAAATTTTCTTTGAAAAATCAAATAATGGCAAGACATGAACACTAAAGATCTGTGTCAGAGTTAAAAAGTAGTGAATTTGTCCGAAAATGTTTAAATCTAGGGTTTTTTTTTACAAATATCCAGTATAAACAGAGAAGATACACATAAAGACAGATATAGTTCTGAACTTGTTTGAAAATTTATAAAGAATGTGCAAGAGGCAACCTGCAAAGAAAACACTGCCTCCTGCAACAAGAAATAAGTCCTGTGTATATGAAGTATTTAAGGTCCTGCATTTCTCTATATAATATTAACTATAGTTACTTGTGTTAAACCTATAAATATCATGATTATTCTGTATTTGATGGAGAAAAATGAATCCTCATTTCATGTGTTAAGCAGTCTAGATTTACATCACTAGCTCCAAGAAGTTATCACTTCAGTTCCTCATGGCATCCATCAATTCCTGAGACCATGGAGAAGAAATTAAAGCCTATCATAATTTAGTTTTAAAATGCATATGTGTTTGCATGTAAAAATTGCATTTATCATATGATAAAAGTTTATACACACACACACACACACACACACACACACACACACACACACACGAACAACAACGTTTCCTTCAGTTGACTACTTTGATTTTAACAATGAAAACTACAGGAATTAAAATATCACATGACAACTTTAGAGACCATACCTCAGTTTCTAGCTTGTTGCTCTGCAAAATTTGGGGCTCCAACAGCAAAACCATTTTTTTTCTTTTTTGGGACAAGGTCTATGTATCTTAAATTGGCCTTGAACTTTTGATGCCCCTGCCTCAGTCTAAGTATTGAAATTATTGGTACACACCATCAGATTTCAAATAAACCTATATGCATATTAAAAATATATTTAACTAAATAATTTAGTGATATTTGTGCATCCATTTAAAAACACAACACTGTTGTACCCAGATCGTAACCCCCAGAGAGACCACCAAGGACGAGCATACCAGAATGCAAAAGCAAGGTTTATCTGTTACAAGTCATGACAGGGAACTCAACTCAGGCCATCTCAAGTGAGGCAGAGAAGAGTTATTCTTTCTTGGGGAAGTTAGTTTTTATAGGCAAAACCCATAAAATTTCTTAGAGGGGAGGGGATTAGTACGGGTCCATCCTTGATTGGTCCAGTTTTTCCCGGGCCTGGACTTTATCTTATTCTAGCTTATCTGTTTGCCCTGTCAGGAGTTTTACAACTCCTCTCCAGGGTCTGGTCATGTTATCTCAGGAGAGGGGCATGTCTTGGTTAATTGGTTACCATCAGACATCCTGACTCTGTTCTTTTGTTCCTGGGGCTGGAGCCATCATTTCTGGGGACTTGAAACTGGCCTGGGTCTATCTATATTGAGATATCTTTGTCTAAGGCCCCCTTTTTGAGACAATAGAGTGAGGGTCTTGTGCCTAGATCACATCCCCAAAGCCGCCATTGGAGACTTTAGGTACAGAATGCAAAAGTAAGGTGTTTTCTAAGTTTACAAGCCTCCAGGGAGGCTCTTCCAAATCTCTCACTCACAGCAGGGAGGTTGGAAGGAGCGCTCCCCTTTCTTTGTGAGGCTAGTTCTCAAAGGCACAGACCATACAATTTATTTTAACCCACCTCCCTTTTTAGTCTTTTGGTCGAATATCCTGACTGTGTTTTCCAAAGTCCCTGTAGCAGATACAGCCACCTGGGGAAAAGGGGTCTAAGTTCTTATCTACACTTAGGAATCCTGGTTTAAGTTTCTCTTTGTCTGTAGGGGATAGGATAGAGTGGGGGGTTTTACTGAGGTATCACAAGCACTATACTATCAATTCATGCCCCGCCAGCAGGGCTTCAACGGGTTCTCGACCACCCTAAGGAGGGAATGCAGGGACAGGAGATACAAAGGAAAACACACCAAGTCTAGATTCTGATCAAGGCGCCACTTTATTTCCTTTCAAAAGGGTTTATATAATTCCTGCAGGGTGGGGGGAGCAAGAAGTTGTCATCTGCATAAGGTGGGGCAAGCTAACAGGATGTTTGTATAGGATGTTTACAGGGTGAGAGGGTCAAGGGCTCTGACTCAATGTCCTGTTGCTAGGCAACCTGACTGTAAGATGATCTAGTTACCTGTCTTATTGGGGGTCTGTATTTTTCCATTAACTAGAGATTCTGTCCTTTTCCCTGACATCTCCCCCTTCTTAGTAATAAATCTAAGGGCCACATAAACCAGGTTAGAATGGTCTAAAAGGAGGGCTCTGAAAGAGGCTTTGCATGGAGGATTACAGAGGCCCTATCCCTTTAAAGGTTGTGGGAAAAGGTCCGAGAGGGAATGTCTCTCCAGACTCAAGCACCACAGGTGTCCCCATAGTGCAGGAATCAATGGACCATGCAGTTTTTTGAGGGAGCAGAAATGGGTAAGCGCAAGGCTGCTACTGCACAACCACTATGCAACAGGGCATATAATCCAGGCTCTCGGGATTTGGGGGTACCATGGTCCCCAGCCTGTGCAGTCCCAGTTGCACTCCAATCATGTCTTAAGTGAGCCCTTTTCCCACACATAGGTGCAACCTCCCCCAAGTGAAGGGGTCTGTGTGGGGCATCTCTCCTCAGGGGAAATTTTAACCCTGGAGTCCTGCATATCAAAGCAGTGGTAATGAACCTGGATCTGCCTGGCCTGCAGGTCTATTATTTGGCTTGGGATGAACCCAGTGAGCCAGGAAAGTGCCCAAAGGCAAGGACCAGGAGCAGGCCTACAAACAGGTCCTAGGAGGGAGGAAAGAAGGGTCGTTAGCCAAGGGGAGTTTGAAAAACTAACTCTAGAACTACCCAAGCTCTTGTTTTCCTTTTTTTTTTTTTTTTTTTTTTTTTTTTTTTTTCCTGTTTCTAGTTCTTTTCTAACCTTTACTATACTATCTCTGACTACCCTGGTGTGGTCTGTAAAGAAGCAACATTCCTCTTTGAGCACAGTACAAAGGCCACCCTGTTGTAAAAAGAGGAGATCCAGGCCTCTCCTGTTCTGTAAAACTATCTCAGCTAGGGAGGAAAGGGATGACTTGAGGGCAGAAATTCCCTGTTCAAATTGGGCAATGTCCTCATCTATGGACAGGTGAAGCTCAGAGTAATGTTGGTTGAACAGGACCAGAGAGGCAATTTCTGTGCCTGTTTCCGCTCCAACCCCCAGAAGGACTGCTAAGGTGAGGGCAGTAACAGGCTCCCGTCAAGGCAGTCATCTCAGCACGGCGGCTTCTCTTCCTAAAGATCTAGGAATTGATCTGAGGAATAATAGGTTAGTCTAGGTAGAAGGGACCTAAGTGCCCTGAGTGGCATCTCTGGTGATACCCTGTTTGCTGTGCTACCTGCCAGCCACAGGCTGTGTCAAGCTGGCCCAACATGGCTATGACCACCTGTGACACCAAGGCCAGCAAGTCCAACAAGCCTTTCTGACACTTTGGATGAAAAATTCAGCACTGCCCTTGGCAACATGACCCCTGCTGTCAGACTGGATTTGTGACAAGCAGTGTCCCTGCTCAGCCCAGAACGTGATTGACTATGGGACTTGTATACTGTGTGAAAGGTCTCAAACACAGTTTGCTGTAAAGTTCCCGCTGTCCCCCCACAGGAACTCTGAGCAGAGTGATAACAGAGCTAAAGGGCTGGTGGGGGTTGCTGAGAATGAGGACAATAGCCTGGATTGCTTGCCGGAGGGAAAGCATTTGAAACAGAGGAAGTTTCCTCAGGAGAGGGGCTACCTCACCTGGGCACATCAGATATATTTACAGCTCTAACCAGGCCTTCCTGCAACCATCTAGGAGCAGAGTGTATCTCTTTTATGGCACCATTAACAGGATTTAGTCTTTTTGTGATGATCAGCAATGGTGTTAATGCTGAATGTTCTCCTACCTCACTTCATGAGAATCAGAAGGCTGCTGCCCCCCCCCAACTCCCCCTCCCCCTGCCGGGCCCTGTGACTCTCTCCCCATGAATGAAGGAGCCGGCAGGTGCCAAGGTGGAAAGGCTCCCCGCCCCTCTCCACGGCCCCACAAGCTCCCCTCCCCCTCAGTGCCACTAAGACCTGACCCTCCACAACAGCAAGCATCAGCCCCGCCAGCACCCTAGTCCCGGGAACCACCTCCAAGGGCAGCTCCACCCCCCATAAAGACAAAACATCACCAACTCCTACAATTTGAGATCCTCCACCACTACCCCCTCCAGACCAGCCTTACTCTGTTGGAGCAGAAACATGATCTCAGAGATGGCCCCATCCTGCACACCAGGTGACTGTCTATCCAGAGACAAAATGTCCCCCGTCCCCTCTAGCCACACAGGGGACTCATGGTTGCCTCTGCAAATCCCTAAAGCATCAGTAGCTACCCCAAGCCCTAGTTCCTGGCAGGCAGGGTTTGCATTTTCAAAGGCCAAGTGTTAAATGAAGGTACTTTGGTTTTTGTCCGGCCCAAACAGTCTCTCAGCCTGGAGGGAATCCTGCCTGTGCTGCATTCGTATCATAGGGGGAGTTGCCGAGAAGTTTCTTTAGAGTCCAAGTTTTTGAGGATGGCTGTTCAAGTGAAGTAGTGGGAGTGGAGAAGGAACAAAGAAATCTGCAACTGGTTGTGATCAATCAATTGAGATAACTCACTACCTTTGGACGAGCCCTCTAGGAAAGCCTCCTCAGCAGGGTCTAGAGGGAATCTAGAGCCAAAATTCTTAAGAGAGGGATAAAGATGGGCAGGGGCGGACTCCTGAGGATTCCTAGGTTTAAAAGTCTTGAGCGTCCCCTCTTCCATAGAGCGCAGGTCGTGATCTGAGGGACAGACCGAAGGCGCTTGAGAAAGTGCTCAGGGGATCTTAGGGCAGGTAGAGGGGGAGTAAAAGGCTTCTTTGAAGATTTTTTTTTTTTATTAATAAGCTCTTGTATGTTAGGGGAATATTTATAGACCCTAAGAATGTCATTAATATTCAAAAAAGGCTTTAAGGTCTTTTTTCTTTACCCTAGTTCCTTGTATCTTGAGGGGCTCATTTATGCCAGAAATGAATAAATCTCGTGACGAAGTTGCCTCTCCCATGGCTCGTCACTTTCTTACCTGCATCGTCTCTGCTCTCCTCCGGGATCGAGTCCTGAACCAGGCCATTTCAAGGGGATCCAACAACTTCACCAAGGCCTTGGTCTTCCTCCGGGAGACGAGGTTCCGAACCTTAAGAGGTGGTTTCATCCACATTGGGCTCCAGTCGCCCCGGCCAGCAGGGCTTCAACTAGTTCTCAACCACCCTAAGGAGGGAATGTAGGGACAGGAGATACAAAGGAAAACACACCAAGTCTAGATTCTGATCAAGGTGCCACTTTATTTTCTTTCATAAGGGTTTATATAGTTCCACAGGGTGGGGGGAGCAAGAAGCTGTCATTTGATTAAGGTGGGGCAAGCTAACAGGATGTTTGTATAGGATGTTTACAGGGTGAGAAGGTCAAGGGCTCTGACTCAATGTCCTGTTGCTAGGCAATCTGACTGTAAGATGATCTAGTTCCCTGTCTTATTGGGGGGTCTGTATTTTTCCACTAAATAGAGATTCTGTCCTTGTCCCTGACAAATTCATGCAATGCCATGATTGTTCCTGAGAGTAAAATAATTAGTCACTCAATGTTTCATGTAGTTGTAAAAACAACTCTGTGTAGATGTAACCAACTGTCTTATTAAATAAGAAACACAGAACCAATGTAAAAGAGAAAGCCGAGAGGTCAGAGCTCAGAGCTAAAATTTCACCCTTCCTCCTGCGGTGGTCCTAGCTCTCCAAAAAAGAGTTATTTCGTGTGTGCATGTCTTTTCATAGTCTTTTGTTCTGCCTTCTCATTGGTTGTAAACCCAAACACGTGACTGCCCCCCTGTACAGCCCCCCAGGTCTTAAAGGCATATGTCTTCAATGCTGGCTGTATCCCTGAACACACAGAGATCTACCTAGCTCTTCTACCAAGTTCTGGGATTAAAGGAGTGTGCCACCACCGCCATACTCTTGCTATGGCTCTAATACCTCTTACCCCCGGGCAACTTTATTTATTAACATACAATCAAAATCACATTTCAGTACAATTAGAATACCACCACAACTCTGTCCTTTAAATTACCCTCATTCATAATTTTCCCTTAAAGTACTAAACTTTTATTTTTTTAGAAAATACTTATTCAATACTTAGATATGACTCAAGCTATATATTGATTATAAAACTACAACAGAAATAGAAGAGACAGTAGACTTTTCCTTTAAGAAATTTCAAGAGTCTACCAGACCACCTATCAAAATTACAGAGGACATTTATTTAAATAGAAGACTCCAGTATTTGAAAGCTTAAAATCAGTTAATCAAGAATAACATGTAGAAATCTACCTGTTGAGCAGATCCATGTGGATCTGATTATGATTTTGAGGAACACATTTTAAGACTATTGTGTAAAGGTGAGCATTAAACCAAGTTTCCGTATTTTGTGTACTTTGCATCTGGGTATATTGAATATAGACCATTATGCATTCTCTCTGCTACCCAAGAGTTAAAGATTAAGAAGTGAGAAAGAATTGCATCCCAGACTAAAGTCCAATCCCCTCAGGAGCATGCTATCAGTGATAGCCTGGCCTACAGGATTGAATGAGCTGAGGAGATCCCTGCTCATTTACTGTAGATGAGATTTTATGAGTGTGTCACCATCTGGGCATCATGCTGTCCCAAAGCTTTTAAGGTATGTTAGAGGAGATCCAATAGCCATAGCAGAGGAGACACAGACTCAAGTTTCCATAGGAAGGGCGTGTCGCTTAACAATACTAACATTCATCAATGACTAACCCTACTCAGCTTTCAAAGCTAAATTAGACATCAACCACCATGGAGAATTTATACTGTGGGTTCAGCATAGCCTCCCTTCTTACAATACTCTCTGCACACCAACAAGGTAAAATTAAATGGTTGTTCATACATACATCTCTTTAGTCATAAAGGCAAGCTATTTTCAAATAAAACAAGTAATCGCAAATGTATATTTTTTAGGAAGAGCAAGCTTCTGTTGTTTTTAGAAAAGTCTATTATGCTCCTTGAAGTATTTTTGCAAGTTTCATTTGATGTTTTCTTTGAAGTAGCAATTTTTTTTTCCTGTTAGACAGGTCAAAGCTCATAGTTCTTCCAATTACCTCAGATGTAATCTTGAATCCTCTCTCAGTATTCCCCATTTTAATTCAGCAGCTTTTTTTTTTTTTTTGTCAGTAACATAAAGTAATTAGTAACTGGATTATAGGCAAAGGCTAATTGCTTATCACTTTGATCTCCAATATCATGATACCTTTCATATGTAAACAAGTTATGAAGCTCACAAAATTATTTTAACATTGTTACACTCCTGTAAATTTTGAAATATTCCCTGGTTCTTATTTTAGTTCTATCTCTGTCATATGTATATAATCCACAAATAAAATATCCATGATTAATATTACATATATCCACTTTAATTGAATAATACATTTCTAAACCATTAATGCACACGTTTGAGCTCAAACATACCTAAAAGGCCGATTGGTGAACTTTTTAAAAGATAATGGAAAGCACTTTAAAAATGAATGCCACATAATCTATGAGCAATCATATCCAAGAAGCATTTTTTTTCTTTTTGTTAATTATGGCCTTTTACTTAGAGGTTTCCATAAGCATGGCTGTTTCTGAAGCAGGGGAAACCCTTATTTCTTTGTGACCTTTAAATCCTCACATGTAAAGTCTCTGGAGCACTCGGAGAGGCTGTTCCTGTCTGTTTAAAAGGAGAAACTGACAGCTGTTCAACTACTAAGACAGCTCAGGTCTCTCTGCTGGGTGTCCCTGAAAACAAAGAGACTGGATTCCCCTGCTGGGTCTAATTTTATGAGCTCTGTGGGGAAATTTTTCTATGATCCTTGTCCCTGCTGTCTGTAATGATTATCTGGAAAAAAGCAACACATAATATTTTTAGAAATCTCCAGCCTTAACTAAAATAAAATTTTAGAATGACAAAGAATATTTTGTACCTTACACAAACTCTTAAGCTTACTTCATGGTTTCTTTTCTGTGCTATGCTGCGTGGATCAGACCCAGGGCTTTCCTGTGCATTCTAGACAAGCTCTCTTTCACTGAGCTAAGCATCATTCGTAATGTTTTCAAAAGGCTACAATTGAAATATACATTAGCATTATTGTAATGTCCTCATTAGGAACCCTCTTGACTATATAGACTGAACAAGGGGGATGCCATTCTACCCTAACTTCCATTATAAAAGTGTCATTTGAGCCGGGGTGGGGGATGGTGGTGGTGTATGCCTTTAATCCCAGCACTTGGGAGGCAGAGCCAGGCGGATCTCTGGGAGTTCAAGGTCAGCCTGGTCTACAGAGCAAGATCCAGGACAGGCACCAAAACTACACAGAGAACCCCCACCCCCCATCTCAAAAAAACAAAACAAAAAAAAAGTGTCATTTAACCCATGATTTGCCTTATTGTCTTTGGGGATAATACTGTCATTTTCCTCTATACAATAGCCTTCATTATTGGCAGCTTCACTTTCTTAGATTTTATTTAACTCTAATAAACTGAACTTTGATAATATTAAATGAAAAATCCAGTATTAAATTATTCATAGGTTTTAGATTCCATTCCATTAGAGTTTTCCTGCTTTGCCCACAGTCAGGACAAATCTCTCTCACCCACCAGTCCCATAGCCACTCAGACCCAACCAAGTAAACACAAAGACTTATATTGCTTACAAACTGTATGGCCATGGCAGGCTTCTTTCTAACTGTTCTTATAGCTTAAATTAATCCATTTCCATAAATCTATACCTTGCCACATGGCTTGTGGCTTACCGGTGTCTTCACATGCTGCTTGTCATGGCAGTGGCTGGCAGTGTCTCCTCCCACCTTCCTGTTCTCTCAATTCTCCTGTTAGTCCCACCTATACTTCCTGCCTGGCCACTGGCCAATCAGTGTTTTATTTATTGACCAATCAGAGCATTTGACATACAGACCATCCCATAGCACTTCCATTCTATCCTACCTGGCACAGGAATCATCTCTTTGCATATCCATGTAGTATATGCTACCCATCTGCTAGCTATACAGAAGCCCTTGGGTAACAGATCTATATTCCCAGTATCACAAGTGACCCTTGCATGGAAGCCTCATGCAGCCTCACAATGGCTCCCTCACTTACTTCACTTAATCTCCATCATTTCCACAAGAATGGTGAGTATAATGTTATTAAGATTTTTGTGCATGTGAGGAAGTCCACAGTCACATGTGATTTACTGTATGTTGTTATATTTGCTCCATCCTATCTTTGGCTACTATTGTTAATCTCTTATTGTGACAGACCTATTTATTAAATTTTAGCAAACAGGGCTTAGCACAGTTTGAAGTCCTGAAGTCTTTGCAATATATTTCCCATGAATATTTAGAAGACTGCTATTATTTCTGTGGTATTTATTTACATGCCAAGTGTTTACTTTCACTAATTTCTGGGCAAAGTGTTGTGCAAATTAAAGGAAGCATCAGATTTTATTAAATCTGAATTTTATTAAAATCAATCAATCCTTGAATACTGAAAATTATATTCTATAACATTGAATAACTTTACATCCTTTATCAAGCTTTATATCAGATAACAGCTGATTAAAAAAGTGCTTGATGATTTATGAAAAAAACTTCTTAAAACTTAAGATGAAACTCTTCATATGAAATAAATCACTACTGGACCCATGGCACATTTTGAAAGACATGAAAGATCAGAAATAGTACCATGACAGCATTCAGTTGAAGAAGCTTGATCACTACCAGATTTCTGTGTTTTATAACTTCCCCATTCTGGAAACTTGGTAACAGAAAACAAAACCTGTAATGCTTTAACTTACATTTCACAGTATAATGTGTTTGACTATGGTATAAAATGGCTTCTTTGGGAATCTAGAAACACTTAAAGTTCAGAATGAAGGTGGGGAACAGAGAAATCAGAGAGAAGAGAGAAGGGAAATCTTTTGTTTCCTCCTCTCTTCCCAGGAGTAAATTACATAAGCTAATAGAGGACCAATGAAGACCCCAGGTCAGCAGAATAATAGACTGGACAACATTGTGATAGAATCCAGGAGGAATCATGGTACCAAATGCAAGCAATAACTTCTGTTTTAGTACAATCATTAGTATGATTAATGTTTCTATCTTTTTTATTAAGGTAACGTATTTGTTTGATAATGGAGGGACAGTCTTCTTTGCTATTTTTATGGCAATATGGGGTAAGTATTCTCTTTTGTTACTTATTTTCCAATTCTGACTTTCTAACAGTATTTCTGTGCTGCATACACATGTATACCCGCATACACTCACACACACACACACACACACACACACACACACACACACACACACAAGTACACATGTAAGTGCCACTCACACTATGTATTCATTCAACAATAATATCTCTAGGATGATGCTTACTTTTTTTTTTGCCTTCTTCATACATTCACTCACTGGGAATTTAACTCTTATTTAATACTCTAATCTCCAAGGCTTAGACTATCAGAGACAAACTAAAACTAAAGTTAAATCTCTTGTATTTTTACTGGTACAAGAAGTGGTTAATGAGTTGGCTTGATGCTTTTACTTGTTGTTTTGCCTTGTTCTTCATACCTTTAGAGGGACAGACTGTTTCACATATGACTGAACAAAAATGTATAATGTATTGCAAATTCAGTTTCTAGCTAGCAAGTTAAAATCAGACTAATTATGTATAGGTATTCTTTAGCCTTTTCCTCATGTTTCTCATTGAGATTTTAAGGTGCCTAATTAATTGAAACCCGATGTGTACTCATGCACATTGGAATTGCTTAAAACATTGAGGACTTTTAGGGCAGCTATCATTTTCCTGGCTGGAGTTGGTTTACTTACTGACCCTGCTGAATGCATTCATTGTCAACTGGCCAACCAAAGAGACTGACCATGTGTGTGTGTATGCTGTTGTAGAAAAGTGAAATGTATTAGAAGACGACAAGGCTTTCATTATTATTGCCTTAATTTCTCAGGATCAGAAACTTTACCATATCATATTTCTGGCTTTGAACCAAACAAAAAAATTACCATCCAAATTGTACCCCAAGAAAATGCTTGTTTTGTTCTGTAGTTCTTGATTACAGACAAGAGGAGTGAAGAGTTAACTCTAGTTTCTTGTTTAAACACCAAATATTTTAAGAACATGTAGTTTTGGTCCCCAGATTTTGTGTGAAGAATGGTTATTATTAAGTTATCGTTCAGTGCTACCATGGTGATGTGTATTAATTTTACCTTATTCCACAAAGGTTTTCTAGAGAAATAAATGGAAATACAAAGTATGATTATATAGTGCATGCTTCAGCCCCTCTGAAGACTGCAAGGAAAGAAAGCTTTTGGGTGATGGACCTGCTGTTCTGCTGCACGGCTCCTGCCTTTGCAGCTCTCCCTGTGCAGAAGGCACAGCAATGATCTTGCAGAACCTCTTGAAAGGTGAATTTATTAAAAGGTCACGATGGAGATGAACTCTTGCCCTCTGTAGCCATTCTTCTCCTAGTTTTATATCGAGGTTCGAAGTGAAGGTATATCATCCATGGGAATGCTATCATGCACACTTTCTCCACCTTCTGGCATGGATGAATCTCTCACAGTTGAGTTGTAGTAACTAGAATTTCCAAAATTGATATCATAAGGTTCTGGTGCATTGTCTAATCGCAGAACTGAAAAAAAAAAAACAGCAAAACCAACAAAATAGTTTTATGGTGATATTCTAAATGATGAATGCTCAGCCACCTAATTATATGATCAGACTGTACGAATTATTCTAAGTGATGAGCAGATACATCTTCTATGTGGGCTTCTCAGACATTACTTTTGAAATATTAGATAAGTAGATTTTACATGACACATTTATTTCTATGAATAAGAAAACAGGGCCGGGCGGTGGTGGCGCACGCCTTTAATCCCAGCACTCGGGAGGCAGAGCCAGGAGGATCTCTGTGAGTTCGAGGCCAGCCTGGGCTACCAAGTGAGCTCCAGGAAAGGCGCAAAGCTACGCAGAGAAACCCTGTCTCGAAAATCCAAAAAAAAAAAAAAAAACCAAAGAAAACAGTGGTATTTCTAAAATTCTAAATTGGACACAAAATTAAGAAAGTAAGAAAAGCATCTCAACAAAGCATACCAATACCTTATACATGAAAATATAAATATAAATAATCAACTTTGAATTTTGTGGTTTCAATCTCTGGTACAAAAAATATGTTTTAAATAAGGACAGTTAATAAGACATCATTATTTACTGATTATCTTAATACCCTGATAGTCACCCCTGTGAATGTGTAAAAGGAAGCAAGGAGTTTATGAAAATATGCTTCCTTCTGATCTGATAGATCCAGGTAATCACTCAAGATAGTCTGATAGACGATTCAGGAGATTTCTGTTTCATTTTTAGCAAAGTGAAATACTTTTTTAATGAGCTTGAGTACATTTTTTCAGAGAAAACCTAGGTTGTCCTGGGCATCTCACAGTACTGCAAGCAGGGACTAATTACTAATTATATTAGTGATCTAATTATTCCTGTAAGTATTATGTTGCCTGCCTATTTATTAAGCCATCTGCTTACAAACTAGCCTCTTGGGAACTCTGGGTCTTCAAAGAGGTCTCCTAAACTGTATGGAAGAGATCAAAAAGGGTCTCATGGCTGCCTTGCTCCTCTAAGCATTAATTACAACTACAGAAAGTAAAAAGCTGACAGAATGATTTTTTTATATTATGTACATAAGACACGCTTCTTATTAAAAAAATATATATATACTTGAAAACTTTAAAAATCCTCCTCTTTAACTTTGAAACATGTCACTTTCTTTCATTTGGGTTAGTAGAAACCCATAAACAGAATTATCCTGAATTTACAGTAAATGGATTTGATTTTGATTATGTGTAATATATCAATGATGAACTGAACTCATGAAAGTTCAATGGGACTTCACCAGTAGACTCATTAGAGGAAAGTAACTATTTGTTATGGGGGCAGAAATCTTTTCAAGAAAAGAGACCTTCTCCTAGAGCATAAGAGAGAGAAGAGTCAAATGTCTGTAGTGATTTCATTTATCTTTTGTTTGAAAATATATATTAAACTCTCGGCTTTATTTAGTATATCTATTTATATCAGCTACAGATATTATTGTTGCCTTTTTAATCTAGTGTGTGTGTGTGTGTGTGTGTGTGTGTGTGTGTGTGTGTATGTGTGTGTTTTACGCTTATGCATGTTTGCATGTGTACATGTATGCATATGGAGACTGGAAGTTGATGTCAGGGGTCTTCCTTTAAGGGATTTTCACCTTATACATTGAGACATGGTCTCTTAGTTTAATGCAGATCTCGGCAGTAAGACTAGGATCACTAGTCACCTTGTTTGGGGAAATTCTACCTAACAAGTGCTGAAATTACAGGCTCATTTATCAGAAGTTTCCATGGGTTCTATGATCTGAACTGTGGTTGTTACGCTTGGGAAGCAAGTGCTTCAACCATTGAACTATCTCTAGAGCCTGGTTAGCTTTTAAAAAAGCATTATATGAGTGGGGAAGTTCTGAATTAAGGTATGATGTTTTTATTTCTGTACATAAGCCTTGGTGTAGGGAGGAGGGGACTGGACCTGCCTCAACTGAATCTACCAGGCTGGGCTGACTCCCCAGGGGAGACCTTGCCTTGGAGGAGATGGGAATGGGGGGTGGATTGGGGAGGAAGGCTGAGGAGTGGGAGGAGGGAGGAAAGGGAAATCCGTGGCTGATATGTAAAATTAAATTAATTATAAAATAAAAATATGTATTAAAAACATATGAAGCTTTCAGACACTGTGTTTCAGAGCCACATCTGTTTTCTGGGTTTTGCTTTTATTAATATTATTATTATTATTATTATTATTATTATTATTATTATTGACTAGAACTGTTTGTTTTCTTTTTAAGGGATAACAATAAAAATACAATATAATAAAGATAAAACAAAGACTAACACATTGGAATTGGATAAAACAAACACACAGAAGAAGAAGAGTCCAAGATAAGGCACAATAACCACAGACTCACTTGTTCTCACACTCAGGAATCTCATAAAAAGACTAACTAGAAGCCATGAAATCTAAACGGGGCCTAGTGTAGAACCATGAAGGCCCTGTGCATGCTGCCTCATTCTCTATGAGTTCATATGAACTCTGATCATGTTGCTATAGAAAGCATTATTTTGGAGGGTCCTCTATTCGCTCTGATTCTTAAAATCTTTCTCCTTACTCTCCTGTGGGGCTCCCTGAGGCTTGAGGGGAAGGGTTTGGTAGAGACATCCCACTTACAGCTGAGTGTTCCAAAATGTCTCACTCTGCATAATATCTACCTGTGGGTCTCTATTTGTTCCCATATGCTGCAAGAGGACTCTTTGATGATGGCTGATTAAGAAAGTCATCATAATTTTTTTTCTGGGTCTGGGATATCTCACTCAGGAAGATTGTTTTGTTTCTAGTTCAGTCTACCTGCAAATTTCAGAGCCACATTTAAGAATTTCATATCACTGTCTTCAAAATTTACATATATGTTTTGATTTAGGAAACATTGTTTAATGCCACTTTTAATACAATGAACAAAAATTCCAAGTGTTTTTTAAGTGTTACAAAAAAGTAATGCTAATTATCATTAATATTTAATAGTAATAATAATTTGGCGAAGGAGATGGGTCCAAATGAATCTTGTCTGCTTCTGTCATACAGCTCTGACTCCTTCCTAGGTAGAGGGTGGTCACCTAACTAAAGCCATTGTGTGTGAGTGACAGTCTGAAAGCAGTCTTTACCTGGTTCATTTCTGTCATCATAAAGTCGCCGATGGGAAAATGAATCTGTTTTCCGTTGTCCACACAATAAGTAGCCAACAAGGCTAAGCAGGGAAGCACCCAGAATCGCCCCTAAAATGGTGCCAAATACTATTGCTGTATTCTTAGTCTCTGGAAGAAAAAAAAACAAGTTATAGTTCAGAAATAGAAAAGGAATTATTCAACAAATGAAAATGGATGCAAGGACACAATATATAAAAGATTTGATATGTCTTAATAATTAGATAATGGTAACAGTGTGTCTCTGTACATATGCTTTATCATGTACTCAGTATTTGTGATATAGTGGTTAAAAAATAATTAATTGTAAAACTGTACATCTACATTTTTACTTTCTTTGAGATACTTCCAAGTTTTTTATTTATAATTGTCTTATTACTTATTATCACCAACAGTACTAAAATGCCATATTTTGTAGAAGATCTAAATTCAGTAATTAACACTGTATTTATTAAGCTTTTTATAGACACTGAATCCATGAGGAAATTTAAAATAAAAATGAATTTGACTTAGTATCATATGTATAAAACAATAAGTAAGTGAGTAATACATAACACAGCCACTAAATGTCAAGAAGAAGATACTAAAAGGAGAAGCAATCTACTTTGATATAAGATACTTACAAACTAAGCAAATGAAAGAAACAAAGGACAAACCAAGATGTTTGTAATGTCTGCTTATACCTCAGCTCAGATATCAAGAAACTAAAATTTTACTGTATTCTACCACGTTGTGGAATACTTGACCTGAAAATTAAGTAATCCTTAACCTACTACCACCCCTGGTCTCTAGATACCAACTGTACTTTTAAGTGTCTTGAGAAGTTCATTAATTAGATAATGAAGCTATTCTTAGGCTCTCTAAGCTATATACCAGATTTCACTCCTAAAAAAATTAATTCATTTGGAATACAAAAACAAAAAGGTTGTTACAATAAAAAGAAGCAAACATAACAATTTTGATAAAAGAGCTATTGTATGGGTCAGTGCTCTGTATTCACAACATCTATTTATTGAGTTTAGACAGACAAAGAAACATTTTAAGTATTCTCTCTAATGGATAAAAGAGTGTTCAGGAATGATGGGATGTGTTAAAATCATAACATGAAACATTATAAAATTAAAAATGAAAGTGTATGCACACACCGTATATTGCTATCATGTTGTTTTAAAAAGCCTAGATTTTAGAAGTTAAAACATTTCCCATATGCTGACAACAGATTACAAATGCCAATCTGATTATGTGTTTACATATTTTAATAATTTTGGCCTCAAAGAAAGTCCATCAGAAGGCACTGAGTTCATTTCAAAAAAGGAAGTTTTTATTAAAAATAATAAGGTCACTTAGGCATACAAACATAGAGCCCTGGAAAAATTAAGCTTAATAAATGCATAATAAAGCCTCCAATAACTTTCCAACTTTATGTTTTTAAATTAGACACAGTTTTTAAGGGAATCACACAAATGTTTATTTAATAATGCTGTGATCCAAAATTATATTTATATGACTCTCATTAGATATTAAACTAAAAGTTAAGGACATTTTCTTTGTGGTAAGGGGGGAAATTAAGCTTAATAAATGCATAATATGACCTCCGATAGCTTTCCAACTTTATGTTTTTAAATTAGACACAGTTTCTAAGGGAATCACACAAATGTTTATTTAATAATGCTGTGATCCAAAATTATATGTATATGATTCTCATTAGATATTAAACTAAAAGTTAAGGATGTTTTCCTGTGGTAAGCTTACCCAGGTAATTCTTGGAATGTCACTGCTCTGTTATTATTCTACAGTCACTCTGTGTGGTCAGATAATCTATAAAAGCACTCATTTTGTTCAGTATTTCAAAGCTCACAAGCATATATTTTAAAGCTCATTAGTAGACTATTCCTGAGAGCACCCGAAAGTCCAGATTGTCTCTAAAGAGTCAATGGAAGTGTTACCTGATGCCTCAGGTAGCATTTTCACTTCGCATCATCACCCTTTGTCCCACTCTCTCCTTATGCTCCTACCTGCTAATAACTAGCATGTGCTCAATTAAGTCCTAAAACCAATTCACAGCTTCTGTTGTTTACACCTCATAGGTAAAAATGACCCATACCCCTGTAATAGCCTGCATTTCCTAGAATGGCACTCCTTGGATTTAATTTATATGACTTCTCTAGAAATTGAGCCTTACATAGCTAAGAAATTAAATCTATTTATATATACCTTTTTGGGGGTCGGATGAATTGGGGAAAAGTTTTGAATTATTGGTGAATTTTAAGGTAGGCTGCAAAGTTGTTTTTTCCTGATATGGGGTAAACCCAGCAAAGTTGTCATCATTTATGTCAAGCCATCCAGTAGGTTCGGTTGTCAAAGGGGTCACGGGTGTGGTCATTGGAGGCAGAGGGAGGATGCTGGCTGTACTGGAAATATTGTCAGGAATATGTAGGGTGTCATTGTCCAGAGACCAAGTAAAGTTATCTGGTGATGTGGCATGTACAGAATTGGAATGTGCTGAGACTTGTATAGGATTTACATCTGCTGTGGATGAGTTCAAAGGCAACTTGGAAACAAAACCATGAGCCAAGGGAGGGATAGAATATGTAGAGGTGGGTCTTGGATCCTTAGTAGAGATAGCTGTTAGCCAGTTACTGGTGGAATTTCTTGTTTCGTAGATTGTGGGTAGATCCAAAAGAGAGGCATCTGTCACCATGGGTTTGGAGGTGTTACTACTTTCATTCTCTGAAGTTATGTTTGTGCTCCTTTCCAAAGGAATGGATTTGTTTCCCATTGTTTTCAAATCTTCTATGGTATACTGAGTTGCATTTCTTCTTGGATTTTGTTTCTGAGGCCTCCCAAATGGTAACATAATGAACAGACTTGAGATCAATGCAACTTTGGCTAAGGTCAACATGGTAGCCTTCTTTGGTATTGGTTTTAGTATGAGGAATCTGAAAGAAAATAACAATCATTTAAATTATTAAGAGCATCCTGAGTTTTTCTATGGATCTTCATTACTAAAAGGAAAGAAATACAGAGACATAATGTTGAGTTGATAATATATTTCTTATTCTAAAATGTTTGCTTTGGATGGATTGTGGATTTAAACCAGTGCCATTAAATTCTATTTTCTATATAACCTTTCCTTCTAGGAAAATGGCAGAGAACAGCCTTGTCAAGTTAGATACTGCTATTTCAAAGATCACTGAGCTTGAAATAATTTGAAAGGATATTTATTAATATATGTGCATATCCATAGGCTGCTAAGTAATGTTTTTAATGTTGTAAATATAGAACATGCAGAGCTGTCTGGTTTCTTCAAACTATCTAAGAAAGCATTCTCTTTACAGAGATGTTATTTTGAATGCTGACTGTGAAGATGATTCTACTACTCACACACTAAATATTTCATTCTTATATCTATGAAGGAAGTCTTTCCAAAGCTCCTTTGAATAAATTTTATTCATATTTACTTTTAATTCATTGAAGTTGAGATAGCAGCTGTGTTATAATAAATGAAGAATATGGTTGAGGGCATGTGATGTAAAATACTAGGTATTTTACCTAGGTAGATTATGGCACTATTAGCTAATAAAACCATGATGGTGACCTTGCTAATCCAAGCACACCATTCTGCTTAATACGGAAGTTCCCTAACACGGAAGTAGGTGATAAGGGAAAAATTAGAGTAGGCCTCTGTCATAAATAACTTATAGAGTCATCATTAGTATAAGTTGTTAATATATTATTGTAAAAGTAACCAAACTTTTTTACAGTATTATTTTGAAACTAAATCAAATAGTATATGAAGAAACATTCAGAACAGTATCTGGCCTAAAGTAAGTAATATCTCTGTGGTACAGCAGTTTTCAACCTTTGGATAGTGACTCCTTTGGGGGTCAAATGACCCTTTCATAAGAGTGACCTAAGACCTAAGACCATCCCAAAACACAGATTACAAAATTACAGTTACGAAGTAGCAACAAAAATAACTGCATGAGTGGGTGTCACTACAGTATGAGGAATTGCATTAAAGGGTCTAAGCATTAGAATGGTTGACAACCACTGCTATAATGTCTTACAAGGTTTACAATTAATATTGTATTGATCATTGGTACATGATACCTTAAGATAAGAATAGCTTGTGTTATGTTCTTCATGTAAATGAAGAAACTGAGACTCAGAGTGGCTAGTAATAGAAACTAATAAATAGAAGAGGCAAACAAAATGCTAAATGATGCAAGTATCTTTAACTGAACTTTTCTATTTAAAAAATGTTAGCCTGGAGCTGAGAACATTGCTTAGTTGCTAGAGTGCTTGCCTAGCATGCAAAAAGCCAACATTCCATCCCAGCATTGCACATACCGAGCAAGCTGGTACGTGCCTGTATTCCCAGCAGTAAGGAGGAGTGTGGAGAAAGTACAGGATCAGAGGCACAGAGTAATTCTCAGCTACACAGTTCGAGGCCAGCATAGAAAAATATAAGGCTCCATGTCAAACAATCTCTTCAAACAATAAAGTCTGAAAACTGATTTGATGCTCTTCAAATTGGGTTTTACTTTTCACTAAAGCATTCCAACTCAACTCAGGAAAATGGAGAAAGTTCAACTGCTAAATTTTAGGATTTATGTTGCCTGCAAATTTTTTTTAAGATTTATTTTTATTTTATGTGCATGAGAGTTTGCCTGAATGCATGTATGTGTACCACGTGCATGTTAGGCACCATGGATATCAAAAGAGGGCATCAGGGATGATGGAACTGGAGTTATAGCTGTGAAGTGCCCTGTGGATTCTGAGAATCAAACCAGATTCACTAGAAGAGCAGCCAGTGATCTTAACCACTGAGCAATCTCTTCAGCCCCTTGCCTGCAATTTTTAAGGCCTTTCCCTGAATTTTCCCTGCCAACATTGCTGTTTTTTTTTTTTGTTTTTTTTTTGGTTTTTCGAGACAGGGTTTCTCTGTGTAGCTTTGCGCCTTTCCTGGAACTCACTTGGTAGCCCAGGCTGGCCTCGAACTCACAGAGATCCGCCTGCCTCCGCCTCCCGAGTGCTGGGATTAAAGGCGTGCGCCACCACCGCCCAACATTGCTGTTTTTTAAACAGGGTGTAGAGAGCCTTCATGCCCCTCTGATTATAATTTGATTGTATTGACTGCTCTCACCTTCCACCCAATGATCTGTTGCAAGTTAAAAACATCTGCATTATATTCCGATATACCGTCTCATCAAAAGCTTTCAGAAACCAGCCTGAGGTTTTGCATTCCAGAGGTTTCACTGGGATGAAACATTTCCCATCCCCGTTCTAATCACTTAAGTAAGAAAAGTCTTCTTAAAATATAAAGCAGGTAGGCATGCGGGAATATTCATAGGCACATTACTTATGAGTGTCTGGCTAAAATCCACCAGCAACAGATTGAACTACAAATCCTGGCCTATTCATATGCTGAAAATTAGCATCTTACAGTTTTATGCAACATACTGGATGATTATCATCAACATAATGCAAAGCCTAAAAATCCAGGCATATAGTGTAATCCCATACATATAAAGTTCAAAACAGGCACAACTCTCTGTTAAAAGACAAGAGATAGTGGATGGATACCTGTGGGAAGAGGGTACTGTTCACTTAAAGGGTTCTTATTTGCTCCTCATACTGTTTCCAGATAGGAACTACAGAAGTATTTACATTTGTGGTAATTCCATTTCCTTATACTTTATTTCCTTTTTGGTAAATATCAATATAAGTGGCTTCAGTCCTAAAATTGTTAATATAATCAGGAAATTGCATTATTAATTATACTTATTATATATTAGAAGTTTTATACATTTTTCCATTGAATCCTTACAAAGCAATCAGACAGAACAAGATTTGTCACTGTAAATAATTTATAACTACAAATAATTAAGTGTAGGCATAAAGAGTGTTAACAATGTATCCAAGGACTCACATTGGTGAATCAAATATAGGGGTAGAATAAATCTTTGCATACTTGAGTTAAAACTAATATGTGGGGTTGTTACTCAATAACTGGAGTGAACTGAATTTAGAGTCTTCCAAGAACATGGATATCTGCAGCTGGTAAAGTCTTTTATGGAGTGTGGCTTAATAACTGACATATTACAGAGTCCAATCCTCCTATATACTTCAAATGCTTCTAAAATACTGAAGATACCAGAGACAAGAGATAAATAGTGGAAATGCTAGCAAGTTTAAGAAACAATGACAGGAAAGCATTTGCCCATGTTCAATGCAAGCCTTTATTCTAAACTGTTTCAATTTGCCTTTGCTTAAATATGTGGACACATGGCCCATGAATGTGCAGGGCCAACTGTACTCTGTAGAGCAATTGCAAAGGAACATACAACTTAGTGCATTCTGTCTTTGTAGACCTTCCCACCATCATTTTAAACAAAGTTTCTAAATTGAAGGGTTTAAGCCATACTAAAAATGCTGCAAACACAGGTCCTTCTAGCCTAAGTACTTCTCAAACATGATGAGTGTACTTTTGTCTTAACATAAAAAACTCTTACAATTTTCTGTATGGTTTCTTGTATGATCCACATGAAAAAAACATAATTTTTCCTAGACCCATAGCTTGTCAATATTCCATTCAGGGAGAGCCATTTGTAGTTTAGCTTGGTGAAGCTACTTGTGCATTTCAGAGGTAGTTTTCTCCAATGAAATCTGTACAGATCACAGCACACACTGTTGTCTTTCTTTCCATCGGCCGCCTGTGCTCTGCTTTAGGCCTTGTACTTGGTCACTCTTTTTATCATTATTATGCCAGTTGGTTTCTATTCTACTTAGTCATTTTCCTTAATTTCTTCTCCTAAGAGTATAGTCACCAGAGGCAGGGTAAGGGCCTTAGCTGTTCTAATTTTTTTTCAGTTTTTCATGAGGAACTTAGCCTGGAGCTTTCACTCCCTTCCTGTAATGAGAATCCTCATCTCTCCTGCCAACAAAGTGAGCTTTATTGTGCCAGTTTCACCTCGCCTGTGACATTGAACCACCCAGGGCATCTCTCATTCCTTCGACTCACTTTGGAGTGTAACCTGAAAACCTTGGGTATCAATACCCCAAATAAGCCAAAGCACTGTTACTACCTATAACTTATCTCCTGGGAAAAGATTTAAAATGAAGGAAGAGAGGAACAGATATTATGCCTGAATACAAGGTAAAGTTAATTGAGAAATGGATACAGCTGTGGCCATGGTGTTGCAAAGACTTATTTAGGCCTATAAGTCTGACATTTGTATCAGGAAATAATTTTGCTTCTCCTCCCTGGCTTCTAGGGTAACCATATAACATGTCTTTGATACCTCTTATCTTAAAGGGATAGAAGAAGCCCCAAATCTAAGCCATCAGGTATTCGGAACTCTAGCTCTGACAGTTTGCAGAAGCAAGGACAATGTGACTCAGTTTAACTTGGACCCATCCGAATTAAACAGTGTACACTGTGAACAGTAAGAGCTAATGATGAGGACAATATAAAGCCTACAGAGGACAGTGGATCAAATTTCCATTTTTCCCCTTTCATTTTTCTTTGAACCTCTCCTCATATATAGGTTTCAAGCATTTAAATGATGTGGTGTATCAATGTAATATGTTAAGCTGAAATTAATTATGCTGTCTTATGAATGGCATGCTTGAGTTTGCCTAAGTTCATCTACCAGATAGATGTCCTGTGGAGTGGGAAGAAAGTGATAAATTGGAAGATGAAATGTTCAGAGAGAGAAAAAATATCAGGAATACGAAGTAGCATATTTCTCCCTATTCTTTTGCCTCTTCTTGCACTTGTGTGGGAGTAATACTGGGGGTATAACATGAAAAGAAATTTAGGAAATGTAACAGAAACAGATGTGTAATTATCATAAACTTTAAAAACTAAGGATAGAATTGTCATGCATGGAACAGAAAGGGAACATGATCCAGAGCCAATCTGTATACCTTAAGTCCAGATTCTAAATGTCCAGAAAGTGAATTTGTTACTGCTCTTTGTATTTAACAACACTTAAAATGTGATTTCAAAGAGTAAATTTCAATTTTTGAACAATTCTTCTACAAGGAGAATGAACACTGTCGCATTCCCTTTCTTGGGTCTTGGCACTGTAAGGTGGCTGCCTATGGCTAAATCTCCATGGAGGGGTTGGACACACCTGGAGAGGAGACAAACTTATTCATGGAGGCAAACCCTCCTGCTGTGCTCCATTTTGATTGCTCTTAATTGTATAATGTCATTATTCTGCCAAACCTCCCCTTTGTAACTGAGTCATACTCTTCCTACCAAGTCTTAACAATAAGGAGGTACCCTGGTTGTGTCTGGCTGTAAACTCATGCCAACAAAAGGATGATGTTCATTCTTAACTCAGTCAGAAGAAGGGTTTTCAATAACAGTATCAGTTCAGCTCTTCGGAAGGCGTCATACAATGTTGTGTGCCTGTGGTGAATACCTGAGGGCATAGACCTTCCCACTTTGCCCAGTTGCTTTTGATTGCTTCCTGTCTCAGATCTTAACTTCCCTATATAGAAGGGGTTATTTATTCTGTTTAGTTTTGTCATAAAAAGCTCAGTCATCCATCCAGGCTGTACTTAAGTAGTTGGTGTTATTGAAAGTAGCTGTTGCAATTTTGGCTGGTATTAAGTACGTTCTTTACAGCCAGATTAAAAAAAATGTAAGAAATTATGTTCTAAGACATAACTACATAAAGATTGGAAAACATGAGAAGCCAGACATTCTACTTGTACCTGAGAACATTCAGTATAATTATTGTTTCACTTTTATTTGAGGAAAAAGAAAGAATCAATGAATGATTTTTGTTGAAAGAAATTCTCCAAGGTTTCTGCTACCATTCTATTAAGAGACTCAGATATACATAAATCCTGGAAAAAATAAAGAGAATGACATCTTGCTTGCTAACTTGGGAGTCCAGTCATGAATTTCACGACTGTGAAAAAATAGATGGATGACTACAAAGCTTAGAAAGAATGTGTCTCCAAAAGAAATATTCTGGAGCCAAACTCCCAAGCATGAGGGGTTAGACTTCTATCACATTTCACTGTCTTTAGAAACAGCTTCTATGGATCAAAGAGAAAGTAGGTCAACAGGAAAACTTTAAAAAAAAAAAAAAACAAAAAAAAAAACTCAAAGGGCCGCAAGCTGAAAATGACTTTCGCAAAGCCTATCAAAACCCTCATTCCACAGCAGGTTTTCTATGAGTGACTTAGCCTTCTGAAATTTCTAGGAATGCCATACATGCTAGATCAAAATAATGAAATGTACAGTTTTCAATTTTTTTTAGTTAATAACACCATTGAAAAAGATGTATGGAAGCTTTTAATTCACTGCATGTAATGATAATTTTAAAAAAAAAAAACAGTATTATACTTAAAAATAAAACTTTAAGCCTAAATGCCTATTTGAAAGCTATTCAAATTGTGTTCTTGCCTCCAGTTCCACCTTAAACATTTTGACAGCTTTGCTCAGACTTGACGAAACCCTGTATTTGAGACACACATTTAAAACAGTATTTTCACTGAACTCTTGTGCTGGGTTGGTCAGTTACCAACTCTGGCAGTACTTCCTAAAGCTAACTCATTTTACAGTGCAAATGTTCACTTAGAAGGTAATTAACTAAGGAGACAATGGCCTGTTTATACCAGAGTCTCTGTAGCTACTTGCTTGATTGTTCTGTCAAAGGTGAGGTCACCGTGATTCTCCTTGATAAAGGAAAGAGAGAGAGAGAGAAACAGAAAGGGAGAGAAAGACAGAGGGAGGGAGAAAATGAATCCCAAGAGGCACACACTTACCTTCAGAAGTAACAGGTGTTTACAGATGGGAAATAAAATATCAAGTTGTTCTAGCTGGAATGAGTCCTCAGCGCATGAAACAGCAGGTGGGTTAAGTGTGACAAAGTGGCACTGAGCAGGACACAGGCAGATGCGAGAGACACAAAATTAGGTGGGGCTGACTGGCTGACTGGTTGGCTGGCTGGCAGTATCTTGCTTGTGTAATGGAGCAGCCAAGAACCTGACTGACCTGCCTCTCAGCTGTAAGCAATAGGATATCACCTCACTCAGGTCTGAAAAAAGGCCCAACCCTCTAGTTTTCATAGGTTGCTTTGTCAGATTTTGAGATAGGCTCGTTCTCTGCAGCACTAGCAAAAGGGGAATTGTTTATTTCTTGAAGGGGAGTGGATTGGTAGCATCCTCTGGTGTATTAAGAACTCTTGAAACATGCTGGCTACCTCTTTGCAGGTACAGAAACCTGAGTGAGTCATGCTCCACACCTACTTCTTTATGCTAGCCCCAAATTATTCATCCTCATAAACAAATACTTCAGTCCTTCTCTGCAGTGGCCCTTTGTTACTTTAAACCTGAATGTGAAATATTCATAGGTGTCAGTAGTGAGGGACTTACCTGAGATGCATTGAAACTGGTATTAAAGAAAGTCACACTTAACTTATACAAAGTCAATAAATGGTTGTTGGGGTCCTTGAGACTGCTATGGAGGGGTTACTCTAGAAATAACCTCCAGTACTATATTGAGGTTCTTGCTGATTTTTCAGGCTTCAGAGAGTCATTGGGGCCTGTGTGAGAATGAACCAAGAGCCTTCTTGATCAAGCAGCTTCCACCCTTTGTTCTATTAGCTTTTACTCTCATGTTAGAAGCTAGAAGATTTCTAGAATGCCCAGGTCATACTGAATTAAATAATTGAATTAATAACGAATTTCTATGCTTCCTTTTGGCCCCTTCCATGTCTTATCAAAGGGAGAAATTTAAATGTAGGATATTCTTCACTTCAGTATTTGGGGACTGGTACCAGTCTGTCCTGCTTAATATACCTGAGGTTTACACTTCATTTCTGTGGTACAAACAGTTAGATTCCATCTGCTGAAGGGGTAAATGAAACTTCAGCTAAAATGAATGAGCTGAAGGTTGGAGTTGAATGTACGGAATCTGCTCAGTTAATTGGTTTCAGGAAAGAATGAGGTAATTCTATAGTTTTAAATTTTCTGCACCCCAAAGGCTGGCCCAGAGTTTGATTAGAAATTAAACTCCTAAAAAGTTTTCGTTCAAAGGCTATTTAAGTTGTGTCTACATTGGCATGAAGAAAAACAAGTTAAACTCACTCAAAAAACTGGTTGCTGAGCGATGGCTAAAAAGAGTTCAATTGGTTATCTTCAGATTATCAAGTGGCTAGGAAAAGAATTTACTGAGGATGAGGATATTCTTTGTCTGAACTTAGGGAACTGAGTATGGACTAAATAGCATTGGGTGTATGGTATCCTTAGATATTCTCCTAGGTGTGTGTAGGAATATCATTACTCCTTCCTGACTTCATTCACCATAGTAATTATATAGCTGATGACTGGCAGGAACTATGTGAAGCACTTGTGCTCCAATTCTCTCCTTTTGTTGCCCTGAGGTCAAAGCTGTCTTGACCTTTTTCCTGAAGATGTTAGCTGAGAGCTTAGAACATTTATCATCATTGCCTTCCTACAGCCATAACCATCTGATTAGAATACATGTTTAGGGAAAGCCCTATTTAAACACCCATCATGAGCACATCTAGAAATAAACCAAAAACTGAAAAACATATATTAATTGAATTCCTTGGTTGTTATTCAGTTTATTTGATAGTGATCAGAAACTTCTTATTTATGTGAATCTACATGTGAATAGCTTAGATCGATAAATAGATAGATGGATAGATGATAGATAGATGAATAGATGATAGATAGATGGATAGATAGATAGATAGATAGATAGATAGATAGATAGATAGATAGATAGATAGATAGACAGACAGGTAGATAGATAGATAGATAGATAGATAGATAGATAGATAGATAGATAGATAGATAGATAGATAGATAGATATCTCCAAAAAAATTCTCATGAGATTTCCAAGCATCTAGGTAAGGCTAGTCTCTCCTGAGAATCTCAACCAAAGAGCAATTACTGACAATATCAATAGCCAGACCAGATGAAATGATACATTTTGCAGTGTTTATATACATTTTGTACTTACCCGCTGTAAATTCAAACTATTTTGTTGTTCGTTAGTTAAGATTTACAATCCACACTGGGAAGAAATACTTCTTCCTGATCTTAAAGTCAAATTTAATACGAACACATATTCCTATAGATTATAAATCTGAAAGCAAATCCCTGTAGCTCATAATCTCACTTAAGGCTGTTCTAGAAGCAAACACTCTTTTAGATACACATACATATGCAATAACACATCCTTGCATGCATGCATACATAAGTATGCTAAGGAAAGTTGTGAAGTTGATAAGCCACTAGAATTAACTTTATGTGATAGATTCTCTATTCATCTTTGGCATTTATTTCAACAAATAGTTCAAAGAAGTGATACTACTGTAACAAAATCTGTCACATTACTTTGTGAACAGATCCTGTTGTTATATTAGTCACAAAAAAAAATAAAGTATAGTTGATAGTGAGACAAACCCACTGCATTCTAATATAAGCAATAGGGCAGCATGGGTAACTAAGTCAACTAAAGAACAAAGTACTGACTGGTATCCTGATGAGATATATTTGTAATAAAATTTGTATTATATATTTAATGCTGGATGTATTATATAGTTATTTTGAATATTATATTTGGGGGTATATTTTGTTTTTTTAATTATAAGATAAATTCTATTCAGGTTGTCTAAAGTAAGTTGTAAATGACCAGAAGAAAAGGAAATTCTGTATTTTTATTGTTGCTTTAAAGAAATAGGACAACATAATTAATAAATATTTTCCAAAGTAAATAAATATTAATTTTCTAAGACAAGGGTAGAATGGAGACAGATTTAAAGACAAAATAAACTATTAAATTTTTTAATTTACAAAGAAAATAAGGGCTTACTAAATTTTCATTTTTCAGGGGATACAAGAAGTAAAGGATCATTATGAAAAATGATACCCAACAATGCTTCAAGTATTCGGATATTCAAAAACAGTTTATTGGTTATTTTTATATATAGTATAAGGCCTGACACATTGCCCACTGTGTCTGATTATCTACCCTTCAATTTCTGTAAACAAAAGGTAGAAAATGATTGTGGGCTGCTGTTTCCTAAGCACTTAAAAATCAATTTCTTTCTTAGTGTCCCCTCTATTAACAAGGCCATGCTCTATGTTAATGGAATAGCATTCCAGTATACAGCCCCACTGCCTGCTCATTCAGTATAAGACTTCTTAGGCTCACTCTGGCAGAGTTCTCAGTTCTCATACTCAGCAAGGCAGCTGTGTGCGTGGTGAGGCAAGATTAGCCACTGAGTCATAGTTCCTTTATCAAGTCCTGATTTTGCAGCTTACTCATTTCGTAACTGTGTATAGTCATATTTCTAAAGCTGCCCTCTCATTTGTAAAACAGAGAAAGTAACTCCTACTCCCTAGTTGCCTGTAGGGAGTCAATGACTTCAAAGTAGGGAAAGAAGAGACCAACTAGGCCCACTTAATGGCAAGCATGATCATTTTTATTTTTGAGATGTCAGAACTTAAAGCTTAGCATAGCCTGGAATAGAAGTTAAAATGAAACCAAACAAGGGTTCAAACACTTATATTGAATTATTCTGAATTTGTGTATATCTCTTGGCATAGGAATTGGTCAATAATACTCATTGAATAAAATATGAGTGCACTATTGATATTTAATTGATTCCATTTTTCTATAGGGACGCTTTCCCTGATCATACTTTTGGTAAAGCTGTAACCCTCTCTTTTTTAACATCTTATCACCTTCCTCATATCTTTCCCATAGCATTTGTTGACCTGCATAATACTTTATATCTTATTGTGTGTCTATGTTATATTATGTTGCTATACTAGCCTATCAACTCAAGTAAGCAGGGATTTTGGTCTGTTTCCATCAATTTTTTTGTCCACAGAACTTGATTAAGTTTATAATGTAAGGATTGGCATAGAAAAATTGCTCAACAAAGTATCAATTAATAAATAGTTGATCAGATGGATATACAAGGAAACAACACATTTAACCTCAATGGTAATTAAAATCAAGTGAATATATAAAACATCTTTAAATTCACTATATTCTACCTAGAATACATTTCTTATTGTTGGCTCATTCAGATCTGAAACCTGATGCTTCACTTTTCATTTAAGTTTATGCTTTGCCTGGATCCAGTGGCACATACATGTAAGGACAGCACTTGAAGGTTGAGGCAGGAAAAACAGGAGTTCAGAGTCATCCTCAGCTACTTACAAGTTCAAGGCCAGACTGGACTACATGAGACCATTCTCAAACAAAGGGAGCTATTCCTTGGATGTATTTGTATTTGTACATACAGTCCTGTGTTGTTTCCTCTAGTAGTTAATTAGGGGAGGGTGATCAGTCACAAATACTGCCCTTAGTAAGAAATGTATCAGTCTTCTGTTCTGAGAATGCAGAAGATATGGGCACAACTGTATCTAAAAGGACAGATATGATTTGTAGTTGGAGTTTTTCTGTGTCCACCCGGCTCCTGCAGCCACTCAGACCCAAGTAAACACACAGAGACTTTTATTACTTATAAACTGTATGGCCGTGGCAGGCTTCTTGCTATCTAGTTCTTATATCTTAAATTAACCCATATCTATAAATCTATACCTTGCCATGTGGCTCGTGGCTTACCACTATCTTTACAGCTTGTTTCTCATGGTGGCAGAGGCTGGCAGCATCTCCTGATTCAGCCTTCCTCCTCCCAGAATTCTCCTCTCTGCTTATCCCCTGCTTATCCAGCCTATACTATACTTCCTACCTGGCTACTGGCCAATCAGCATTTTATTTATCAATCAATCAGAGTAACACATTCACAGCATACAGAAAGACATCTCCAGCAATAATTGGGAGAATGCTGTCTTCTGATTGCTTCATATTTAATATTAAAGTGAACAGCAAAGTTTTTAGTGACAGAAATATAGCTGATAGATATTAAATGGGAAAAAAGAAAGTATTATAACATGGCAGCTAATGATGACCACACAGAGTTAATGATCATTAACTTAAACAAGTCACTCAGTATAAAGCTTTTTTTCCTGATCATGTTAATATGCATGAGTACAGATAGATATAGAAAAAATGAGGAAGAGGATGAGGAGGAGGTAGAAAAACAAGAGGAAAGAAAAAGGAGAGAGAGAAAGAAGAGAGAGAGAAATTATGACAAACAGGAATAAAGGACAATAGACTTATGATAGGATCAATAGTTAAGAGTCTGGATCAAGAAATTGTTGAGGACTGGAGAGATGGTTCAGTGGGTGATTTATGCTCTTCTAAAAGACCGGAGATCACTTCCCAGCTTCTGTGTCAAACCTCTCACATCTGCCTGGCAATCTTTTGGCCCCCATAGAACCTGAAAGCACATGCCATGCACATAGACAGACAAATACAAATAAATAATAAGTAAATAAAAATAGAATATATCTAAAAAACAAATAGTTGGAATTTATAAATAATAAATTGGACTGATAGATACAATGACTTAAGATCATGGTGTGCTTAAGATCATCAAAAGCATGTCCTGAGAGGGCGTTATGAATCAAAGCAGCTTGGGTAATCCAGATCAAAGAACACAGAAGCCAGGGTACTGGAACAATGGCCTCTGTGTACTGTAATTTATGAGTTATTTTGGGAGACTGGTTAGCCAGATTTATACTAAGCCATGAGTTAAAAATCATCTAGAGAAGTAGAATAAGAGTGTCTCCAGGGAGTAGAAGACAACATTGAGAGGCAGAAGAAAGTATGAATCAATAATGAATATTCAGACCTGTGACTATTGGAAGGAGATAAAATGGTCCTGGGTCACAATGAGGAGCAAAAAAATTCAGCAGCTCATCTTCATTTATTATTGATGTTAGAGACAGCCATCAGCTGAGAGCATTTCATGGAAAGTGGGAATTTAAGGGAGTGCCAAGTGACAGGGCAAGAATGTAAGGAAGCAGAAACCACTTAGCTATTGATTGACTGAGTGACAGAGGGGGCAGCAAGCATGCCATAGGAGGTGAGAAGATGGCTTTTCAGAAAAGCAATCCTCTTTCGCTGGAGGAAGGAACATTAGGGAGTTGAGGGGTGATCTGGAAATTTGGAGCTCCTTTAAGTAATTAACAGGTGCAGGGTTAAGTTGTACAATGATATTTACTCTAATGTGCCAGTTGTGATTGGTGATAAGAAGATAATGAGACTAAAGCATTATGATTATATGGAAAGGTCTAGGCATTCTCTGGACACCAGCTGACTTTAGAATTCCAAAATGGAACACGTTCCTAGTATTCAAGGGTCTCTAGAATCTAGAAGGGTAGCTTTTTGCGTTGTAAAATTACATTGCTTTCTGCAGTAAATGCATATTATTCTTTTGTGCACAGGCACCAGAGCTGATTCACAATAATCCAAGTTTTCTTCCTTTAAATCCTAATTTCATTACAGAGTCTAGTATCTTTTGGTAACCCTTGCCCAATTGATCAAGCATTCACTTTATGTGGATCTATTGTATTAACTGAAGTTACAGTCAGGCATTAAATTTAATAAAGCAGGGAAGATGACAGATTAATATTGCTAGGACTTGCTATAACACTCTTAGGAACAGACCCTTGTGATTTATTCAAACTTCTTAAATCCCTAAGGCAAGATAATCAGAAACTCATGGAGAAAAATCACTTATTTCTACTTGGAAAAAAGGTGTCATAAATAAAACACCTCTGCTACAACATCACACAAGAATTTTTATTGAGAGTTCTCACTACTGAGCTATAACTTTGAGAGGATAACAAAGGGTTCATGAAGCCACACCACCAGTGTGCACCCTAAAGAGAAATCTTGGTAGGTTTCTTGACTCAAACTCTAGCATAGGAGGAAAGGGGCACTTATTTAGGACCCAAAAAGGTTTTTGAAATCAAGTTCACAGGCACCACATAACAATGCCAAGTGGTCTTTTCATCGACTGAAAGAACCTTAAACCTTTGTAAAGTACATTGAAAACGCATGGTTTTTAATTAAACTCCTTTCCTAGAGGTCCTTAGCTACAAAGAAAGGATATTTCTGTGCTGAATCAGGAAAGAATCCTGAAAGAGTGACACATAGAGATATCATGAATCCCTTCCTTTAAACCTGGAGTTCCAATTAGTAACAGGATCTCAGGCATCAGAGCAACTTGAGTCAAGTTCATTCTCAACAAACTTGCTATACTTTCTGAGCTTTAATGGCTTACCTGTAAAGTAACTTCTTACAAAGGAGACAGTGGCAAAGGCTTAATGAGTAAATGTGCCGAACATGTAATAGAGTAGCAGGTCCGCATAATACAAGGAAGTTTTGTATGTGTTTCGGTAGAGAGACGAGGATTCCTTATGTAGCCTAGGCTGGCCTTGAACTAATGACTTTCCTGTCTCACCCTCAGTTCTAGGAAATAGTTATGGGCCATCATCACCCTCATGTGTTTTTAATGCATTTTAGCTATTTGTAAGAAAAGGAACAAAATCTTTGAAGACCTGACCTACTTAAAGAATAGAAAACAAGTCATACAAAACACAAAATTAGGCACAAAGGGAAGGAGACACTGTATGGAAATCTGCATCTAAACAATTTCCCAGCAGTCAGGGGACTGAAACAAGAGGGGTCATTTAGGTCTCTGACTCAAAACCAACAGGGTAATAAGTGAGATGAATAAAGAAACCACACATGTCAAGGGCTCCAGAAGAATATACAGCAAAGCAGAGTATAGAGCTCGCATTTTATCAGTTCACTTCTTGATACTTCTCTGGGATGCTTTTGATCTTGGTTTTTCTGACTTTTTTTTTTCAAATATTGCCTCTTTAGGGAACAGTCGGTAACACAACTCAAGAACACCAGATAGAATTATACTTTCCTTTCCCTCCAGATTGTCTAAGTCAATATCATTTTTATTATTGATAGTATAAAACATATTCAACTTTATAATGCTGAATGTATTGTGCAATTTTTAAGATTGTTATAAATTCCATAGTTCAAAGCTCACTACATTTCAAAACTAATCTCTCTCATTGTCTGTGCTGAGCCGATGGAGGATATGCAGATAACCACATAAGCCCTGGCATGGCTCCTGAGAGACTCAACATAGGAATGCCAACAACATTCCTCAGGATCCCTTGCTACATGAGCACAGTTTGAAATAATTAGGCAACTTGTGAAAGTGCTGGTATAGCACATATATGTGCCTTCCTACTCACAAACTAAGTATATTCTGACTCCATATTCCTACTGTCTGCTGTCAGAAACACTCAGGGCCACTCTGCCATCCCCTATTTGAAGAAAGTCAAGATTGTAGCTATGTTTACAGGATGCTTTTACACACAGCAAACTGTGAGCAGATCAATTATTGCTTGAAAAATTGCATGTTCTTGAGTTTTATATCAAGAAGCAGAAAATGTGGAATATAGGTATGGATTGGAAACCAAAGTATTTGGCTACAAATTCTCTTGTGTGTAACAACTAGGAGTTTAAAAACAGTAATTAGAATTTAGTATACCCTTTAAGTCCATTAAACAGAAACAGACCACTGACAAACTGCCTATAACTTTATTTTCCAGAAAGCATTATGAAGTCTATTTATTAGTCTCATTTTAAGTTGCAAAATGGACATTCACTATTTTTTAATTTATCCAAGACCATACATTCAGAAAAGAATACAGACATCATTTAAGCCCAGAAGATTCCTAATTTAACCCATGCTCTTTGTCCAGCGCACTACCATCCATTCATAGGTATTCTAAAGACGAGACTTTGATCAAGGTATATTTTATTGTGTTTGTTATGAAAAAGAAGTTAGTATTTTTTTTGTGGCATTTTCTATGTTTTTGTCAGTATGTTCTAACTATGTTACTACATCCAGACCCAGACAAAAGCTTAAAGGTAGAAAAAATAAATACTTTATAATGTTTAGGTTGCTGACATCTGCCAATCAGGAAAAATGAGGGATTCGAATTTTGAGCGGTTTTCTGGGAGGCACAGCTATTCCAGATATTAACAATAGATGGAGATGGAAAGCTTAAATCATGTTTAAGAAAAATACTTGAGTGCCTATGTCGATAGTTGCTGTCTATTAATGGGACAGCGATGACTATATGTGCTTCTCTACAAGTGTAATTCATTTGGCACAGACGCCTATATAACTAGATTTCAACGAAAGTCTTGATCCAGTTATTTCTGCTTGGTATTACATTTGTAATAAAAAAAAATGTCAAACAAAATTAACCAGAAACTCTACCAAATAGGTGAAAGGTAAAGTGAGAAAGGAACACAAGGGAAAACAGCCTCAGACTTAACAGTGTTTTACTTGTTTGATAAGAATGCACTGTAGGGACTGGGAGATGGCCCAGCAGTTACCAGCTCTTGCTGCTCTTTGGGGAAACCTCAATTCCCAGCACCCACATCCAGTGGCTCACAACTGCCTATAACTCCAATTCCAGGGTATCATACGTTCTCTTTGGTCCTTTTCTGCTCATATTCACAGACATGTGTGCATTCACACACATGTACACACACACACACTTAAAATATGATATTTTTTTAAAAAATCAAAGATAAAAAGCTGTCATGTTTATATTTGTATAGGCACATTTAATATTTTAGTAACTAAAATGTGAGTACCTATCTTAATTTGAATAAGTGGTACTACAATATCTATTTAATATAGAAATTCCAAAATCAAATTAAGTCACAGAAGATTTCTTAGTTTTATTTTTTATTAGATTTAATTAATTGATTACGTGTGTGTGTGTGTGTGTGTGTGTGTGTGTGTGTGTGTGTGTGTGTGTGTATCTGTGTATGCTTTTGCACCCATGCCAAGAAATGCATGTGGAGAACAGAGGATAACTTGAAGGAGCTGCTTCTCTACTTGACAATGGAAGAGAGTGGGATTCAAAGCTCAAATCCTTGGGTGTCTTTGCCGGTCAAGATTATAGTGAGAATTCTTCCTCCAGTCCCCTTCTATCATCTCTCCTTTATCTCCCCTCCTCTGCCATTCTTTCTTTCTTCTCACCTCATATCTGCTCAAATCATGGGCTTCAGTGACCCTCCTCCTTCAGGCTCCTGCTTCTTATTTCTCTGTGGATTTTCCTAAGAGGTAGGGAAAAACAGTTAATGATTTCAGAAACTTGTAGATAGTTCGAGAACTTAGCAAGACTGACTATTTTAGCATCTTCTCTCTTACTTAATGTTAGAGAATGAGAGAGGATGGGAGTGTGTGGGTGAGACACTGTATTTGAAGTTAGAGAGAGAGAGCTTGAACTAAGACTAACAAGTCTAGACTAGTCCCAGCTATGTTTCTCTGAGGTAGGCAGGGCTGAGGTCAGCCTTCAGATCTTCCCCTTCACACACATTCTTCTTTCACAGGCTTTCCAGACCAAAAGCCATCTCTAGGCCATTATTGCATTCCGATAAGATGTTAGCTGTGGGGCATTTACCCACCACCCCCACAGCTTCCCAGAGTTTTCTTGAGTGCGATCAGCAGGAAATATTAGATAGAAGGATTTATAGCGGAGAATCTTGCGGAGATAAACAGATAGAAAATACAGGATAGCCTCGAGAGGGCCTGGAACCTATTCCAACGGGCCCCGACTGTCTCTGGTCCAGGGTTTTTATAGAGACGCCAAGGGGTGGAGCAAAAGACCTCCTCCCCCAGCACAGCCAAGTGCAGGCCATCTCAGACACCTGCACTCAGGCCCGTGGTCCTGATCATCCTCTATTCGGACCTGCTGGGTAAAGCCACGAGGAACCCCAGAACGGGCTCCCACAGGTCCCCCCTTCTTAATATATAAAAAAAAACTATTAATGGCGTACAGCAATCTCCATAGCTGTTACACCTCCCAGTATGGGAGTAGAGGATGATATAGATGGCATTTCTCTTTTGAATTAGGTCCAAGGTGACTACAGCAGTCTTAGCTGCCTCAAGCCCTTTCTAAACCAAAACTCGGTGACTACAAACTTAAAGAATCCCTTAGCTTCATCATTACCATTAACAGGTTAACATAAATATTGCTAT
This sequence comes from Peromyscus maniculatus bairdii, assembly GCF_049852395.1. Lineage (NCBI taxonomy): Eukaryota > Metazoa > Chordata > Mammalia > Rodentia > Cricetidae > Peromyscus > Peromyscus maniculatus. The sequence continues at coordinate 86,785,764 of NC_134855.1, read as the reverse complement.
ACATAGTCACAATTCTTTCAATCTTACAACTCAAAGCAAACTCTTAACAGAACCATTAGAATTAGCATATATGGTGCTATATATAGTTAACAATTTTCTCCGTCTTACAACTTTAACTCAGTCATTTGAATTTTCTTGTTAACAGAACATAGGAAAAACTTCGATGTATTCACATTAAACTTAAACATTTCCTCAATTCCACAAAGCCAGGGTGCATTAATATCAATAGGTTTCTGCGAACATAATTCAATCTCATAGCTCCTCCTTTTCTTTATAATTTTTAAGCAAAATCTCAAGCCTAGTTAGAAAACCCAAACTTATCTGTTTGAACAGTTCCATTTGTAACACAAAACCAGTTCCATAAGTAATTCCATTTTTACATAAACAGTTCCACAAAACAATTCATAAATCTCCAGTTAATAAAGCATATACGCATACACAAAATTGCATCTTGATTCTAAGTAGAAATACATTTCTTCATTTAAACAGTTTCATTTTTAACCCAATTCCAGAAAACTGTTCCTAGGTCATTACTATAAGTAAGCTCAAAATTGTCCCATTGCAATGAAATCTCTATTGTTCATTTCATTTAAGTACCAAAATCCAAATGATAAATATTGGTACTAGCCTTCCAAATTTGAAGAAATCCATAACCAAAATGTTTTTGTAATTTTATCTCATTTTAAGTTCAAAAAGTTCAAACAAGAAATAAATTCTGGTATCAGGCTTTCACTTCCAAATATGAAGAGATGTTTTTCAACCAAAACTTTTTGCAGTTAATTTTTGTTCAAACAAGCGTCTCTGCAACTTTTGTTCTCACAGACAGACCTTTTTAGTATAGTAATATTTTAAACCGCACCGTTTTTGCTGTTAGCTCAGGTTTTTCTGTGCTGCGTTGATATTTCACGGATCTCAGCTGCGGATGCCTTGTGCTGGTTCTGGCGTCCGCCATTCTTAGCTTCTTAGCTTCTTAGCGGCTTCTGGAGCTTTTGAAACCATTCAGACTGCCTACCTTGCAGTCTACTAGGACACTATCTCCTGTGTCTCAGGTGTTTTCACCATATACATTAATAGACTCACACTTAACATTTACACTTTCACAAACTCACATATAACATTTTTTGCCTTGCAAAGCATTTAGACTCATATTCAACATTTACACGTTTTTATAAATTCACATACAACATATTAACATCTACTTATTTATACTTTATAGAACTACTTTAGCAAATATATTTCCTATTAATTCTTATATACTTATAACTAGCATCTTACAAGCTTATTACTACATGTCTTAAGACTACCTTAGATACTTCTTACAAGCTTATATTCTTAAAGGAACTCTATAGATCTATTTTACAAACTTATATAGGCTACCATTAGCATATATCTAACTTAGCAAACACCTAAAGATTTCTTAACACAGATATAACAAGACAATTTTTACAAACTCACATATCTTATTTTCATCTTTCTACGTCTTACTCTTTATTATCACCATCTCTATTAGAAAGATTCTCTTAACTAGACAGGAAGTACATACATCATTTTAAAGTTTCCAGTTTCCAGTTAGCTTTGTTATAAAGCACTGGGATATAGTGAGTGTTGTCATTATAGAGTTGTGATACTTGTTGCTAGGGGATTGTAACATTCTCGGGACGCCACACTCCAAAGTTGTCAGTTCTCTCAGCCGTTCCGGACCGGCAGAGATGCACTGTCAGCTGTAGACAGTTTTTAACTAGAGGTTGTCCCTTCACCCAAATTCATAATAGCTCCCCTAAGAACTTCAATTCAAACAAACGTTTCTATCACAGCAGTACTTTTGGTTTGTTCTACTGAAAAACTTTATGCTGAGGGTGAAATTATCATATTTAGCTGTTGTAAAGCTCTTCGCCAAAAACTGCACAGCTATTAGGTGATATTTTAAGGATTTTAAAGTGACTTGTTTGCTCTTATAGGTAGCTTTTTGTCATCCAACTACCGTAAAAACTTTGCACAACTATTAGGGTAAATAAGGCATTTTACCAACGGCGCCCCAAACCATGAAGCACCTAGTTCCGAATCCTTTCAATTTTTCATTGGAACTGACACTTAAACCCTTAGACGACTTTTCCCCTTATTTTTAAAAGCTGTATTTTAAGTTTAGAGCTGACAAAAATGTTTCAGGGCAATGTCGCCATCTTTAGCAGAAAAACTACCTTTCCCAGAATGCATTTCCCTTATATCAGTCCATAATAATATCAGTCCCATATCAGTCCCTTATATCATTTCCCATATTTCTTATCGTGTTTGAGAGTCAACTGGTTCTCTTTTACCAGACTTGCTTACAAATTCTTGCCCGGGAGGTTTGAACAAAGTTTTTTGCTTTTGCAATGGGAGATTTGAACAAGCATTTTACATTTTCAGCTATGGCACATTGGGAGGTTTCTATTCTCCTCAGCTGGCTTTAACAGGTGTCTCTCCTTCATCAGACACTGGACCCCGGATCAGAACCGCACCTGCCTCGTTAGCGCGCATTGAGGCTGGCATTTCTGATAGCAACTTTCCTCAGGGCTTGTGTTTGTCTTAGCCAGTCAGTGAAAAACAAGATCATTTACAACAGCTTTTCCATAGCTCCTTCAGAGAGATTTTCTCCCACTGATCTATCTCATTTTGCTTGCTCCTTCCTTCCCCAGATGCAGAGCTTCAGCTATCTGCGGCTCTGTACCTCTGCTAGCTGCCTTTGGAGGTAGGGGCTTTCTTTCTCCCCCTGAATCTGCCTCAAATTCTAGCAGCTTTTTCAGGTCATATTTTCTGGGGAGGATTTTGTCCCTTCTCTGTTTCTTCAGAGTCTTTCTCCCAGACAGTTCCCAGTTTGGTCTCAGTTTATCCCCTCTACCCCAAGAAACAGTTTCCAACACTACAGTAGCGGCTTTTCCTGCTACTGAAGGTAGGGGCTTTTTGTCCGTTTCTGTTTTCAGGGTCTATGGTTTGCGTACAGACTGAAAAATTTAACAAGGGAGGTTTTTGCCGTTTCTAAACTCCCATTAGGACAGGTGTTTTGCCTCATCAGGCCTTTACCTGGCCCAGTCCCCCAGTGGGTTGCATTTGCTTGTCTGGGTGTTCAAGGACGGAGCTTATGCCAGAGGCAATCACCCCTTAGGGCTACACTCCCTCATCTCATCGGGAGTCAGTTGAAACAAAGCTTTCTCAAAGAGATGCTTTCTCTGACAGAAAAGAAAGCTTTACTCCTGGATAGTTCTGTTCTGCCCTGGCTGGGCTCTTTCCCCAGACAGCGTTCTGACTCAGCATCACGAATGCTTCATACACAGTTCAGCTTTACTGTTTTCCCAGAAAAGTCCTTTCTCTGATAGGAAAGCTTTTCTCAGATTTCTTTTGGCAGCTGTGGACCTATCAACCTGGGACTTGTAGGAAAGTGGACAACTGTGCCGTTCCCACCAGCTTTAGCTTTGTTTGTTCATTAGCAATCTTCCCCCGGGTCCTGCACCTTCCTGCCTCAGCTCTGTGCTCCAGGAAGTTTACAACTGCAGGAACCCTAGTATCCCGGAAATGCACTCCAACTCAGAGACGCTGGCCAGTCGCCTCTGGGTTTTTGCTCAGAAGCGAGGATACAATGCTAACAGTTTCAGGGAATCTTTGCATTGGACGATTAGGAGCACCTTTTCATTCTGAAATGCTCACTCAGAACCTTTGCTGCCTCAGCTCGGCTCTAACTGAAAAGCTTGGCTTTTTTTCTTTTCTCAGGTAAAGTTTCCTGCCCTTTTTGGGCTCTCTGTAGCTCTTCACCCACACTCTCCCCAAGCGTTTCCCTCAGGGTACTCTGACCCACTGTCTTTTACTAGCTTGAAGAGACAGAGCTTAGAAGAGGTTTTTAGGAACTTGTCCCTGCCTCCTGCATTGCAGGGATGATTTTTAAAGCTCGAAAGAGAACTTAGAGGTTTTGCTGTCTTAAGAGGTTTGTTGTTTTCCCTTAGAGCTAATCACAGGTGGTCCCCATACTAGTATCTTCAGGTGATTCTAATTTTTGTCATCTCCCAGAAGGACAAATTTAGTTTTTAAGTTTAAGAGAGCTTTTGAGAAAGATTAAGGCTTTTTAGAGAGATTTTTCCCCAAAAAATTTTTCAAGAAAAGCTTTAGAGTTTAAGAGAAAGATTTTTTTTCCCCAGGAGAAAGACCAACTTTTCCCAAAACTTCCCAACTTTAAACTTTGACTTCTTACACCCCCATTTTTGCCTCAGGGAGAAATTACTTTCTCCTGCCGCTTGGACTTGGCATTTCAGCTGTCCCCAGGTCAAAAGCTTCCATAGGAAACTTTTTCTTCCCCATAAGCTCAAAGAAGAGCTTTTTTACTACCCGAAAAGCCCAAAGAAAGATTTTTTCCCCAGTTTGCTTTCAAAGCCCCCAAAGTTAGAAAATTGAGTTTTTCTGTCTAGTTGCCTTACTTATTCCTACACAATCTTTCACTTCTAAGTTTTTCCTAACTATATTACTACCCTATATCTTATACTTATCACAGATAGAAATTAAGGGATAGAAGATAGAAAATTTTGACAGAAGAGAATTTCGCTGCAGCATCGGACATCCTTCCAGTCCGCTTTCCTTTTCTCTCGAGGATAAAACCCCCGCCTCACCAAAAATATATATATATATAAATATATATATTCCATAACACCGGCATGCCTTTCCACTGGCAGGGCTAACTCAGCACTTTCACCAAAAACTCTGTAATAAAACTATTATTTTCCTTTATCTTTAGTCTCTATTACTTTGTCTTAAGTCCCTGTTCATTTGTCTTTAGTCCCCCCTTTTTTTTTGTTCCCTTTTTTTTCCGTCCCTTTTTTTTTTTTTAGTCCCTTTTTTCCCCTTTCTTTAGTCCCTTTTTTTCTTTAGTCCCTGTTCACGGCGCCATTCTGTGGGGCGTTTACCCACCACCCCCACAGCTTCCCAGAGTTTTCTTGAGTGCGAGCAGCAGGAAATATTAGATAGAAGGATTTATAGCAGAGAATCTTGTGGAGATAAACAGATAGAAAATAAAGGATAGCCTCGAGAGGGCCTGGAACCTATTCCAACGGGCCCCGACTGTCTCTGGTCCAGGGTTTTTATAGAGACGCCAAGGGGTGGAGCAAAAGACCTCCTCCCCCAGCACAGCCAAGTGCAGGCCATCTCAGACACCTGCACTCAGGCCCGTGGTCCTGATCATCCTCTATTCGGACCTGCTGGGTAAAGCCACGAGGAACCCCAGAACGGGCTCCCACAGTTAGCTTAAAAACAAACAGGAATGTACCCCATAGAAGTGTACCATATTCATGGCCCTTTTTTTTTCCTAAGTGTAGAACCTGTTCTACAAGGTCTCTAATTCTACCTGTGTGTAATGGTGTTGCAATACTGCACAGGGAAAACACTTTATGCTTGAGGATGTTACCGAAAATAAATCCTAGAATAAAGGAAGGTCTTCAGTTGCACTTGGGTGAGGTCCAAACTGGCAATCTGCTGCTCTGAATCGGCCTGCTTCAGATGGGCTTTCCACGGAGAAGGCTCCAAGGCTTTATCTCCTTTGATGAATACAATACCTGTATTTCATTTTGTCCTCCAGGTACAGACATATTTAGCATCATTTGGAATTGGACTTCATCCTTTTTCTCTGCCTTTTCAAAACCCATTTCCCCTTAGAAATGTAGTAAAGTAGTTTGCAGATTTTATTTTTTCCAAAATAAAATAGAACTTGATACTTGATACCATGAAACAGACAAGGAAAGAGGGAGTCTCTGGTCAGTGACTGAGTCTTCCCCTATCCCAGTGAAATTCCATGCAGCATAACATGAAAGCCTGGAATAATGCAAATAGCACAAGACAAGGAGTGACAGCCAAACCCCTGGAAGCTCAAGTCATTTTAACAAACTTTTATAGACCATTTAGCATGGAAAACGGTAACAAGGTCAGGGCCTGGAGAGACAGCTTAGCGGTAAGAATGTGTGCTACACATGGGTTAGATCTGACTCAGATCTGAGCAGGTATGTAAAAAGCTGGGCCTGGTCACACATGTACCCATAACCTTCCCTTTGAGCTATGTGGTTGTTGGAAGGGTGGGAGAGATACTGAGACAGGACGATTGCTGGGATTTGCTGGCTGCCAGCCTAGGTCCAAATTCAGAGACAGTTTCTCAAAGAAATAAGGCAGAAGGCAGAGAGTGACCCAATATCCTCTGCTGGCCTCTGCATGAATATGTACAGGTATGCACAAGCACATACATGTGTACACACACACACACACACACACACACACACACACGAGGAATGGATTAAGAAATTGAAAAGAATCAAATGAAACTCTATTAAGTATTATGAGTTCTTTACAGGTTTGTTGACCTTACAGGGTCAGGAAGGTCTCAATCACGATAGGCCTTCTATTTTGTGACTTCCGTATAAATAAATAACTTGAAACAAACCACATCATCCCTTAACCTCCTTTACATGACCCTGTGATTCTGTTCTCTAGCTGTTCACTCTAAATGAGGAACCATGAGCAGTCTGTGCCTGATCCCTTACTTACGGTGAACATGAACAATCTGTGTTCCTCTGTAGAGAAAGAATGGGATCATCACATGTTCCTCTCTACAGGCCTGTACTCTGCAGAACATGCATGTGCTCTGTGATCTACTTCTTCCAGACAATTTCTATTAATATATGATACATGTTCTTTGAGCATTACATATTCATAATAGTACTATATCTTACATATCTGAGCACACACATGCTTATGTGCAGTTCTACTTCTAAGCTGTCCCATGTCTATCCCTGCATTGACTTTTTTCCCTCTTTTAAAAATTAACCATGGCTTCACTTCATACACTTTTTATCTTAAGGCATTTTTATTTTTTAATGAGTAAGCTTTAGTGTACTCCTTCCCTTCTCCACTCCTCACTCCTGTTGCCATGTTCATTTGGGGCCACTGTCTTGTCTTTGTACTCCAGGCTCCCTCCTGTGAGTTCCATGGGATTTGATTTCTTCTCATTTTTTTGTTTCCTCGCATCTCCAGGACATTTATTTCACAATGGTATCATGATTATCACAACTTGCTCTCAGCTCTCCATTCTCACCTATCAGCATCTCAATTCTCAATTCTACTCAGTAACACGGAGAAATGCTTTCCAGGGTAGAAAGGTAGTAATCTGAGAAGTAGGATAACTTTCACAGTTCACTTCAGCTTTAAAAATCCCAAATTTCTAATCTGGTCAATAATCATTACTGCTGTGTAGCACACATCATGTATAATAGATGACATGCAGACTTTTGTTAATAATTGTGAGATTGAGCATTACAGATGTTGTTAAGGGCTGTATGCGTTGCATGATCCAAAAGTGCTTCCTATATGGTTACAAACTGAGACAAAATGTTAGTCATTATTCATGTCAGTTTGGTCTACAGCTTTGGCACTGAGGTTCTACTATGTCAAGAAGTGTGACGTTGATTTCAGTTTCATTTTTTTTTAATCAGTATGACTGTTTTACCTAGGAGATGGTGTGCAACATTCACTGCATATTAGAAAACTTTAGGAGCTTTGAAAAAATACTAATGCATAGCCAGGTGTGGTGGCACACACCTTTAATCCCAGCATCTGGTAGGCAGAAGCAAATTAATTTCTGAGTTTCTAATTTCAAGGCCAGCCTGATCCACATAGTGAGTCCTGGCCAGTCTAGTCTATATAGTGAGTTCCAAGACAGCCAGAGCTACATAGTGAGACCCTGTCTCAAAAAATACAAGTAAAGTTATGTGGTTGTTCCCAGAGGTATTATTAAAGCAAATGGCCAGAGGCACAATCAGAGCATTAAATTTTTTTCAGGCTATAAGATGCGAAGGACAATGAATCTGGCCAGTTCCAATTTCTATATCTTTCAATATCCCACACTCCTATCTTCTAAACCCTGTCTGGACCTTTGTCATTAATGCTCCTATGTTCTTTCATCCATTGCTTGCTTCAGAGACTGGATAATCACGCAGGATCACAAAGTCAACTGTGCATGCCAAGCTTCCCTCCAATGATTACCAGGAGATAACTAAAATGTCTTTGCTGCTTTCTGATAAGTTTTAGGCCTCCTGAAGGCCTCTCCGCTGACTCAGCAAACCAAATCAGACCAAATTAGAAAGTCCAGGTTTAATGGGTAAAATGCTCCCAGGCGATTCCCCACCCTGTAGAAAGAAGCCAGACTGGAAGAACCACCTGTCTGTTTTCTGAGATGTCACTTATATACCCTGTGTTTGTGGTCTTGAGCCTCTCTGGGGGAGGAGCTGTGTTTGACTGGCTTTGAAGGGGTAGGTTTGGGGAGGAGATGTATTTGGTGGGCTTTGAAGGGGTAGGTTTAGGGAAAGAGATGGGGAGGGAAGTTGAGGTGGATCATCCACCAGACTCCTTCCAAACATTCTAGGCTCTTTAGGTATAGGGATGCCAGGGTGCCAGGTGTTGAGGTGGAGCTACTACCCAGACACTTTCATTATTTGTGAAATGGGTCTTTGAAGTGCTGGATCCATGGCACCCCATGCCTTGTACTCAGTGCTGAACTAGATGCCAATTCAACCTCCTTCTGCATCCTATTCCTTCTAGTGAGAATAGAATTCTCTCAGGATGTGGTGATGCATATCGATAATCCAAGTCAAGACAAAAAGACCATGAATTCTAGGCTAACCTGAGCTATATAAGGAGAAACTGGCAGAGAGATGTGTTGGAACCAGGGGGAAAGAGTCCTATAATCTCTGAGAGAAGAAAAGCATTAACTGTGTTTCCATCTTCTACACCCATCATTTGAAATTTGCTTTTTATTTTGGGATGATGTTAGGCAACATGTAAACCAGTAAGTCAAATAAATCTTCACTTTTTAAAGAGCAAGCCATGATTTTTACCTATTTATTTTTTATTGAAAATAAATACCTCTCTCATAAATTCATCCCTGACCACAGGTTCCCCTGCCCCCAGTTCTCCTAGCTCCTTCTGCTTCCCCTCTTTCTCAGATTCGCCCCCCCCCCCCCCCGCATTTCCCTTTAGAAAAGTGCAAACCTCCAAGAGACAGCAACCAAACACGACAAAATACAAGACACAATAAGACAAGGCAAAACCCTTCACACCGAGGCTGGACAAGGCAATTCAATAGAATGAAAAGAAGCTGGTCTCTCTCCAAATTTTTCATTTTTTTAATTAAAAATATTCTTTAGGTGTTTGTGAATTTTGTGCTTTGTGGTTTAGTATTGTTTACCCTTTTCCCAAACTCCTCCCAGGTCCTCCACCCTTTTGTATGTACTCAACTTGGTATATTTTTTTAAATCTGATCAAATACAATTTGTGCAGCCTTTATAGACAGATGTGGGGCCTTCCACTGGAGTGTGCTCAACTTATCAGGTACAGTCTTAACACAAACTGACTTTCGTTCTCCTAGAAGCTCTCAATGGCCAATTGTCTCTTTAGTTAAGGGTGGGTGCCTGTCATTTCCCTTCAGGCTTGGGTCCTGAAATGCTGGCTAGGGCCAGCAAAGAGATGAAGAAAGGGCATTCACAGAGACACACATACAAAGAAGCTGGCATCGGGTGGGATTCTCCAATCACTACCACCACCGCCCAGAACCTCATGTCCATTCGGTACAGTACATAGGGAAGTTTAGCTGAGGCCTCTGTAGGTTAGTAGCCTCAGTCTGTAAACATCCAGGAGGTGGAAGCTGTAATTGCTAGTCTTCCCACACACTGATCAGTCCCTCATAAAACTTCATACTCATACTCCTGGGGAAAGCTTTGCCATCTCTCTTGAACCTGGCCTATAAGAGTAATGTCTTTGCCAATTTACCATGGACCAATTGGTCTAAGAGTCCTTGCATGGCCTTGCTCATGTCAAAAATACATTCACCCAGGACTTCACTCACTCAGTGCTTCCTCTGTTCCTTACAGTAGGAACCCACCTCTGTGCTCCATGCTGGACTTCGTCTTGGCCTGAGCCTGCTGTGGTCTTGTGTACCTCAGCTGCTATGGATTCATTGCAATTGCCCCACTGTATCCTAAACCACTGTTTCCTTATAGTCATCTATAAGACAGTTCTACCAGGGAACTAACTGCTCGGGGTTCTGTTTGTTTTTGCTCAGCCTACTTGTCAGATCATTTCTAGTCCCTGTACTTCTCATTTGTGCTAATAGCTAAATTAAACCTGATTATGTAATGGCAATGGTCATGCAAGCTGAACTCCCTACTGCTTAATGACAGGAGTTAAAATTCCCATGACATCAGAAAATTCAAGCCTGGGGAAGACCACACTGTTGTTATGAGGATCTAGCCAAGCATTGTATCTGATCTGCTTTGTTCTTTTTCTTAATTAGTGTTGACTGTATACGTGAATTCATGTCTCTAACAGCAGCAGTCTGAAGACTGAAGCAGGATATTCAGTGTTTTGAGACTAGCTGGAGCAATACAGAAAGCTCTAGGCTAGCCTAACATACACAGTGAGAAACTGTCTCAAAAGAAAAAAAGTATTTACTTACTTCTGTTTGATACTGTAGGATGGTGGTAGAGTGCCCATCATTGAAAACAAACTCCAAAAAAAATAAATAAATAAAATAAAAGCAGGACCATGGTGGTGCATGCCTTTAATCCCAGCACTCGGGAGGCAGAGGCAGGCGGATCTCTGTGAGTTCGAGGCCAGCCTAGTCTACAGAGTGAGTTCCAGGATAGGCTCCAAAGCTACACACACAAAAAAAACTCTGCCTTAAAAAAAAGACAAACAACCAAAAACACCAAACAAATGTTCTAAAACTGTTGGAGTTGTTTAGTTTTGAGACAGATTCTCAGTATGCAATCCTGGCTAGCCTAGAATTCACTGTGTAGAAAAGGCTGGCCCTGCTGGGCGGTGGTGGTGCACGCCTTTAATCCCAGCACTCGGGAGGCAGAGCCAGGTGGATCTTTGTGAGTTCGAGGCCAGCCTGGGCTACCAAATTGAGTTCCAGGAAAGGCACAAAGCTACACAGAGAAACCCTGTCTCGAAAAACAAAAAAAAAAAAAAAAAAAAGAAAAGAAAAGGCTGGCCTAGAACTCACAGAGGTATGCCTGACTCTGCCTCCTAGTCCTGGGACAGGGATGTGCTCTACCATGCCCAGACATCATAACAACAGTGTGGGCTTCCCCAATGTCAGAATTCCTAGCTACTCCCCAGCTACATGACCATGAATGCACTGTCCATCAGGCAGGCAGAATGCTTAGTCACCCCAGGGCCTTGCATCCTACATCATCTGTCTGCTATGAGATCAAGTAATCTGTGTGCATGCATTGCGTAGCTACATAAGCCCATATGTGCTTGCTCGGGGGACCCATAAAAGCAGATTCCACCCGTTCTCCTGCCACCTTTTTCCACACTGTTTGCTTCTAGTAGGTTTATTGCACGCCTCTTCACCCTCCCCTAATAAAACTCTTATAGTGAGTTCCATTGTATCTGGTGTTTTCTCTCACATGGTAAATAATGGTAAATAGCGCCACAAATAAATAACACCCAGTTTTGCATTTCTTTTTTCTTTCTTTCTTTTTTTTTTTTTTTTGGTTTTTGGAGACAGGGTTTCTCTATGTAGCTTTGCGCCTTTCCTGGAACTCACTCTGTAGACCAGGCTGGCCTTGAACTCACAGAGATCTGCCTGCCTCTGCCTCCCGAGTGCTGGGATTAAAGGCGTGTGCCACCACCGCCCGACCAGGTTTGCATTTCTTGATGTCACAGTAATTTTAACTCCTATGGTTAACAGTAGGGAGTTTGGCTTGCATGACCATATCACATTCCATAATACATAATCATTTTTAATATCCTAGATGCATGAACTGGCTTTTTGGAACCCATTCCTTATGGCAGGATAACTGTTCAGTCTTGATGCAGGGGAAGGGGCTAGGCCCTGGCTCAGCTTGGTATGCCAGACTTTGTTGACTACCCAAGGGAGGCCTTACCCCCTCTGAGGATTGGATAGGGGGTGGGATGGGGGTAAATGGGGGGAGAGCAGGAGAAGGGGATGAAGGGGGAACTAGGGATGCTATGTAAAGTGAAAAAAATATTTTAAATAAAAAATAAATAAACATGAAATTTAGATCAACAGTTGTGCAGCCTGCATGGGACTGGACTGGGTCCTGTAAATAGTGAGACAGTTGTGTAGCTTGATCTGCGTAAGGGGCCCCCTGGCAGTAGGATCAGAATCCATCCCTAGTGCATGATCAGGCCCACTACCTGTGGTGGCATACTTCCCACAGCCTTGAGGCAGGGGGAGGGTCTTGGACCTGCCTCTACTAAATGTACCTCCCCATTGGAGGTCTTACCTTCTTGTAGGAGGCAATGCAGGGTGGGTTGGGAGGGGGAGGCTGGAGGGGTGAGAGGAGGGAAGAGGGGTATCTTTGATTGGATGTAAAATGAATAAAAAAGTTTTTAATAAAATAAATAAATAAAAATAAAGTATAAGTAAAATACATCAAAAATCCATAAACTAAGTACAGTATTACTATTTTTGAAGCATGTATGAACTTGTGAAAACATCCCTTCATTAAAGAAAGAATACACTGTATCTATCACTTTGGCTGATCACCAGAAGCAATGACAGTTATAATTTTTCAAGTTAGATTTTTATTTAATTAGTAAGTTTAGTAGTTATTTGTAAGTAATAAATTTCATCCTTCCTCTATGTCTGGCACACTAAATTATTCTGGAAGCTTTCTTTCTAATTAAATTTAAAAAGTAAGAATATGGATGCACTTAAGAGCTCCAATAAATAAGCCGTGCATGAAATAAATGTGTCTTGCTGAGAATGGACTTTTAGCACACAGCCCAATTCAATATTGAGTTCAATGAAAATGCCATCTTGCCTAGACTCAGTATCTGTTCCTGAACCTTATTGCTTTGAAACTTCAATTGTTAAAGACCACTTTTATTTTATTTAGATTTTCTGTTAGATGCCTCTTGTTCAAGGGCGTGCTAGTGAGGACGTTAAGAGCCAATTTCACACAGTTCAACTGTAAGCCTTGACTGAGACTAATGTCAATTAAAATGTGATTGAACATTCTGCGTTATTGTCCATATTAAAAATGTAAAGTGCTCTGGGCCAGAAGTCATGGCATCTTATCATTGCTTAATTAAAACCGTGCCTCATATTCTCTCTCTGTCTCTGTCTCTCTCTGTCTCTCTGTCTCTGTCTCTCTCTGCCTCTCTCTGTCTCTCTCTGTCTCTGTCTCTGTCTCTCTCTCTCTGTCTCTCTCTCTCTCATTTCTTCCCATCCAACTTCCCTTTTAAGTCTTTTAAGATCCCTCTGTTGATAATAGTGTTTGTAGTCTGTTGTTTTAAAAGCTAACCCAGTGCAGGGAAAACCTCATTTGTTTTTTAATCAGTGAAGTCTGGTGATGTTGCCTCTTTTAGCCATTACTACTCTTTTAAGATTTTGTAAGAAATCAGTACATAGTATTTATGGGACATCCAGGAATGGCAGAGAGAACCTGCAGGCACCAGCCAGGCTTGAAAGTGAAGAGCACCAGCCCTGGATCTACGATTATAGGCACAGGCTTGTATTGCCTCTGTATTCAAATCTGAGTAATCATAATTTTCATCATCTTCTTGAAAATTTTAGGAGATGATTAATTATCTCCTAAATAAAATTAATAATACATAAAAAGGAACTTTATACATTTTAAAATGAGATTAAAATGTAATGTAAAGTAACTGAATATGGTATTTAATAACTAATATATATTCTGACTTTTAATTATAAAATTAAGTCATAATAAAAAAAAATCTCTTTGGCACTGAAGTCAAGAAAATAATGAAATCCCATTGAAAGACCTGACTTTGCTTCATCAACCCGAACTTTTCTTAAAACTGTATCTTGCTAATTACACTGTAAGTCTTCCTCGTTATAACTCTTACATTTTATTTGTGAAGACCAGTGTCTTCTTCTGCTAGATATGATGATCTTTGAGGTTACAGTGCCTTGACCAAAATACAAGCATAGAACATAGATGGATACTTGTACAGATAGTACATTAAACATTTGGGAATGTACAGGTTAGCTCTTAGCTAGAGTCACAATATCCTCAAAGGTATAAAGTGCAGCCACAGTCTCTCACATTTTTTTTTCAACTGTTACCTTCCTTTTTTTTTCCTTTTATTTTATTTTACAATATCATTCAGTTCTACATATCAGCCACGGATTCCCTTTTTCTCCCCCCTCCTGCCCCCCTCCCCTTCCCCCAGCCCACCCCCCATTCCCACCTCCTCCAGGGCAAAGCCTCCCCCGAGGAATGAGATCAACCTGGTAGACTCAGTCCAGGCAGGTCCAGTCCCCTCCTCCCAGACTGAGCGAAGTGTCCCTGCATAAGTCCCAGGTTTTAAACAGCCAACTCATGCAATGAGCACAGGACCCGGTACCACTGCCTAGATGCCTGGCAAACAGATCAAGCCAATCAACTGTCTCACCTATTCAGAGGGCCTGATCCAGTTGGGTGCCCCTCAGCCTTTGGTTCATAGTTCAAGTGTTTCCATTCATTTGGCTATTTGTCCCTGTGCTTTATCCAACATTGGTTTCAACAATTCTCGCTCATATAAATCCTCCTCTTTCTCGCTAATTAGACTCCCGGAGCTCCACCGGGGCCTAGCCGTGGATCTCTGCATCCAGATCCCTCAGTTGTTGGATGGGGTTTCTAACACGACTATTAGGGTGTTTGGCCATCCCATCACCAGAGTAGTTCAGTTCCGGCGACCATTGCCAGCAGTCTTTTGTGGGGGTATCTTTGTGGATTTCTGTGGGCCTCTTTAGCACTTTGTTTCTTCCTTTTCTCATGTGGTCTTCATTTACCATGGTCTCCTATTCCTTGTTCTCCCTCTCTGTTCTTGATCCAGCTGGGATCTCCCACTCCCACAGGCTCTCTTTCCCTTGACCCTCACCCTTCATTACTCCCACTCATGTCCAGGTTGTTCATGTAGATCTCAGCCATTTCTCCATCATTGGGCGATCCCCGTGTCTTTCTTGGGGTGCTGTTTTCCAGGTAGCCTCCCTGGTGATGTGAGTAGCAGTCCAGTCACCCTTATTCCACCTCTAGTATCCTCCTATGAGTGAGTACATACCATATTTGTCTTTCTGAGTCTGGGTTACCTCACTTAGGATGATTTTTTTCTAGATCCATCCATTTGCCTGCAAACCTCATGATGTCATTGTTTTTCTCTGCTGAGTAGTATTCCATTGTGTATATGTGCCACAATTTATTTATCCATTCTTCACTTGAAGGGCATCTAGGTTGTTTCCAGGTTTTGGCTATTACAAACAATGCTGATATGAACATAGCTGAGCAAGTGCTCTTGTGGTATGATTGAGCATTTCTTTGGTATATGCCCAAGAGTGGTATAGCCGGATCTTGGGGGAGATTGATTCCCAATTTTCTAAGAAAGCGCCATATAGATTTCCAAAGTGGTTGTACAAGCTTGCATTCCCACCAGCAGTGGAGGAGAGTTCCCCTAGTTCCACATCCTCTCCAGCATAAAGTGTCTTCAGTGTTTTTGATGTTAGCCATTCTGACAGGCAAAAGGTGGTATCTCAGAGTTGTTTTGATTTGCATTTCCCTGATGATTAGGGATGTTGAGCAATTCCTTTTTTATGCAGAAACTTCACATAATAATTGAGGCATTTCTTTACTTTTTCCATTGAGTCTCTTCCAGCTTGTACATAACCAAGTATGCATCAGAGAATCATCTCTGATCTCTTTTCTCATCTTTACATTAAGATGGGCTTGTACTTTATCTCTTTGTTTCCACCACTTCTCTTGGGTATTGGAAGAATAGTATCAGGTTTTGATTATCATTAGTAGTTGAAAATTTAAAGTTTTGAGGTAATTTTGAATAAGCATAAAAAAGACAACAGCATTTCGCTCTCTAATCTTGACTTTCTCTCCCAGCATCACTTCAATATACCATGCCAACAAAAACATCACCAGTTTCAGTGTTAAAATTTGCCTGTCCTTAGTCATGAATATAGACAGCATTATATAAAAACCAGAAAGGAAGGTGATAGAAATTCAAATTCCAATATTTATTTAATAACAACTCAATCACTATAAAGAATTTAATTATACGATAAAATATACCAATCTGAAGAAAAACAATGTGGTGTGCTAGTGATGGAGAATTATTATTACTGTATAATTATTATTATCATTATTATTGTTGTTGTTATATTTATAGCCACAGTCTTTCTTGAGTTTTGGAAAAGAAGAAGAAGTATATTGACCTATGCTTGGGACCTTATTGAATGGGAAGAAGAGGAGGTAAGCTATCAGGAAGTCAGGCGTTAAGGAATCTGGGAAATCATAAAGCTTAGAGCTCCTCAATGCACAGATCAGGGACAGATTCATATCTTTAAAACACATTGACAAGATTCCTCACTTCATGAAGGTAACAGGGATCAACGATGAAGCATATATTGCTAAAACCATTTCTATAATGTTTTCTTAGAGTGGATGCATAGAAAATTGTGTTAATTAAAAATACACCCATGGTTTTATTTGAAATTTAAGTAACATTGTTCTTTAAAAGGTTGTGTCTTTCAGCAAATGACATAAAAGCAGGCTAAGTTTAAGAGTTTGTGTTAATTCTTGGAAATTTTTTTTTAATTTGTGGACTTGCTATTTAAGTAACCTTAGTTTCTCTCATAGGAAACACTTCGCCCCCAGTTTGAAGCCAAATATTACAGAATGGAGGTGATAAACCCCATCACAGGGAAACCTGAGCCTCACCAGCCTTCATCCGACAAAGTCACACGTCTTCTTGTGTCTGTCTCAGGAATCTTCTTCATGGTAAAATATAGTCATTGGTATGAGAATGTTGTGGGATTCCAGGTTTAGAAGGATAGTCTGGCATACCAACTCATTTTTGTACTCCTAAGAATGCAAAAGAAAATGACTCTTTTTTGCAACACACACACACACACACACACACACACACACACACACACGCACACACGCACACACGCACACACGCACGCACGCACGCATGCTCGTGTGCCACCTATAATTGGAAACTACAGCCAGTTTGTGACATGTTCTCAGAGCATCTCAACATCTATTTGAATAAATACTATTTGGAAGAACAGCTAACATAAAGTAGAAATTCTGAGAGTTAGTCTCTACAATAGAAATGTCTCCTTAAAACTAAGCACTCCATTTGAAAGAGGAGCTTGGGACAGAATTTTGCACTTTAGTATGATAACTATTTTCCATACTAAAATAGCTTGAATACTTCTTGATTCTGTTTTGATTTTGTTTATTCCCTAATTTATTTATTTTATTACATATAGTCTTTGAGTGCTGGGGATTGAATTAAGGGCTTTACAGATGCTGGGTGCATACTGTAGCAACGAGTTACTATTTATGCATTTAATAGAATATATAAAGTGTGTACTTAGCACATGAAGCATGATGTTTTGAAGTATACTTGCAAATGTAATGCTTCAATCTGGCTAACTAAAAGTGTATCACCTCATAGCATTTGTGGGTTTAAGCTTAAATCTTGCATTGCTTTCTAAGTCTAGTTTAACTTCCTTCCTTAAAGGAGACAACATAATTTATTATTTTTTCCCAGAAAGACAAATACTTTCAACTTTTGAAGTACTAATGTGTGGCTGGCTTGTCACTTTTAGTGACACAAAAGACCAAGTGTCCTCTCTGCGCTCTTACTCTGCAGATCTCCTTGGTCATCACAGCCGTGTTTGCAGTTGTCGTGTACCGCCTGGTTGTCATGGAACAGTTTGCATCATTCAAGTGGAATTTCATCAAGCAGCACTGGCAGTTCGCTACATCTGCTGCTGCTGTCTGTATCAATTTCGTAATCATCATGCTGCTGAATCTTGTAAGCGTTTATGGCATCATTTTCAATAGTCACAAAGACTGTGAGAAAAGTCTACATTTCCTCAGTGTTGAAATGCATGCATGCGTGTGTGTGTGTGTGTGTGTGTGTGTGTGTGCACTTACATATATATATATTTCTGTTACAAACAGCTCATTTTAACAAGAAGTATTTGATACACTTTGGTTTATTCACCAATTTTTTTTTTTGAGATAGGGTCTCATTACATAGTGCTGGCTGGCTTGACTCGCTCTGTAGATCAGGCTGAACTAAACTCACAGATCTCCACCTGCCTATGCCTCCTGGGTGCTGGAATTAAAGGCATGTGGCACCATGCCAAGCCTGCAATGGATTTTTTTAAAAATCAAAACCAATTTCAATTGTATTGTCTTCCTTGGCCAGTGCCATTGTGGCCCTGGCTATTTGTGGTCTCAGTTTTACTATTTGGTATATGCTAGAGAAAGGGCTATGCACTTTTTGAACGAATGAGGTATTGTTTGTATTAGAAAAATCAAACAAATTCAGCCCTCTAGTAAAAGAATTTATTGGAAAGATAGAGGAAAATCTACCTCAGAGTGAAGCCCCAGTATCACCCTTTCATTTTCTCTAGAGCTAATTCATTCTCTCTCTCTCTCTCTGTGTGTGTGTGTGTGTGTGAGAGAGAGAGAGAGAGAGAGAGAGAGAGAGACAGAGAGAGAGACAGAGAGAGACAGAGAGACAGAGACAGAGAGACAGAGAGACACTATCACAATTTTTAAAGTGTGGGTTATGGTAGGAGGCAAGTTAAGTCCTAGTGAATATGTGTTGTTAACATGAGCATGGCTGAGTCAAGGACTCCAGTGCTTTTGACCCATCAGAAATAGCAAAGTCTCCTTGTTGCTATCCTCAGGGAAATGGAAAAGCTTTCTCTTCTGGTCCAAATGCAAATGTCCATAGTGTGTGCAAAAATGACCACCAAAGCTTTCTCCTCAAAGCTGCTTAGAGCCTGAAGACTGCTCTCCTACAGAGGATCTCCTGCCGGCATCAGCTAAACCCGCCTCCCTGTTCAACTGTATATAATAAACATGCAGAGCTTCCAGGATGCTGTAGTTTGGCCATCTGAGCCCATTCTGACTGATCAGTGTTTCTTCCCAAATAACTGCATGTTTGCCTTCTCTTCAGCCCCTTTGCACCCATGGAGCTCAATCCTTGCAGGATGTAGGGGTTTATCTTCTTTGGCTCTACATGATCTGTCAGGTTACTGGGTCATGATGTCTAAAATGAACATCTTTGTTTCAAAAATCACATGTATGTGTTGACTCATAATGGAATGTCTCTTTATGAAATAGCATCATGATGCTTGGGCTAGCTTTTAAGAACTATTGTCAATAAAAAGCAACTTTATCTGAACATATAAGACATGACAAATTAAAGACAGTATCTGTTACCTAGAAATGATATAAAACGTTGATTCTATTTTTCTAGAATATGTATACACCTATATAAACATCCCATTCTAAGCCACATTTATCCTCAGCTAAGTTTCTTACAAAAGGTTCTTTTATTTCTTAATCTTACTAAACCAAACTTTGGCTAAGTTCCCACAGATGCACCAGATTCTAGTTTCACTGTTCTAATTGTTATCACTAATCTCCTAAACTGGGCCTTATTCTGCTACCCATCTCTATCTTGAGTTGCCACCTTTGGCTAGAATCACACATGACTCTTGCGCCTGCAGTTTTTGCTCTTCCCCAGGGATTGGGCAGATGGGTAAAGCTGTTGCCATACAAACATGTACTGGAATTTGAATCTCCAGAATCTGTATAAAGCTGGGCATGCTAGTGTGCATCTATAAGTGTAGTTCTCCTACAGGGAGATATTAGACAGAGACAGAAAACTCCCAGGAAGTTCCTGGGTCAGTCAGCAGGCCATCCACTGCAACCAACACCAAAAGACCATATCTCAAAGTGGAAGCTGAACACAGGCACAGACCTCCATGTGCAAACCATGGCATGGACAAGCCCACACCCCCAAATACAAACATATGAAAGACACCACACACATACACACACACACACACACACACACACACACACACACACACACACACACAAATAAAAAACTGTAAAAAATATTTTAAAGAAAAATGGTTCAGAGACAATTTTTTCTCACTAAGTGTTTGTTTGGGTTGGAGGCTAACATAGTTTTTATTTACAAAAAGAAAAGACTAAAGTCAATAAAGTGAATGTCTACTTGTGAAGAACTTAGAAGGTAGCTAAGACAGTCCTAATATAGCCATCAAGTCTGTCATCTAACAGCCTCATAGTCTCACTACCTCTACTCAGTGACTCTGGAGCCAAAGTCTTTTTTGATCCTGAAAATCAAATACCCAGAGCTAGGAGAACTCAGGCTCAACCAGCTTTCTACTTTCATGTATCTTTGTTTGTTGGGCATTTTTACATTAAAATTCAGAGATTATTAGATTATAAATTCTTTTTCTTCCTTACAACTAGACCATTCAGAAGAATTGTAAATGAGTTTAGCATAAGCAAAGGAAGTATAAAGCCAGCTCAACCAATGTGAACACTGTTACATTCTTCTGAGTCAGTCAGTATAAGTTAATAATGCTCTTCAGAAATTTATGTATTTGCTTCCTATCCAGACTGTTAAGGCACTTCACAAATTATTAGACACTCTTTCCAATTCACCTGAATATGCAGGATTAATTTAAGAGCTTAATACAAATAAGGACACAATAAAATGTCAAATACTATATCATGAAAATGTTCATCTGACTATCTAAAAACTACCACTTATTATTTTCAGGTCAAATTCAATATGCAGCTTTAAAATGTGCTTATAAAGGACTGAGCCTAAGTAAAGGTATTCTGTTAGTCTAATGTGCTTTTCAACTCTAATCTGAATGCATTAATTTATGAAATGTAGGCATGGAAAAATACTTTAAATCATTAAGCATTTGTCTTTAAATCAGGAGTCTTCTAGGCTCTTTAGGAAATATAAGGTAGTCCACAAACCATATGATGTTCTGGTGCATTTTTTTTTCTTTTTTATCCTATTCCTGATCACTTGTTGTGAATTTTGTTTCTGAATCTCTATTATCAAGGCTCTGCTCAGAATTCTCCTATCTGCTTTTTTAGTTTAGTAATAGGCACCTAAGAATTCAGTCTTCCTGTGATTTTTCTCAGACCTTCTCCTCTCACTGGCCACATAGAAGTTGAAAGGATATGTGTAAATTACATATTTGAAGGTTTTCTTTTTTGCCTGAGATTGTTTAATGGTTTTTCCTCCTTCCAATGTAAATTATAGACTTGTTAGCTCAGTGAAGGAGAGGCTGCTTTATTTAAGCCTGTTTTTCCTTTCGTCTACATCCACTCCTCCTTCTGTCCCTCTCACCACCCTCCCTCCCTTCCAGTCTCCCTCCCTCCCTCTCTTGTCTATCTTCTAGCATGAAAAACCACTTTTCCTCCTCCTGCGCTTTGCTAATTCACACCCCCTGTTTCTTGATTCACAGAGCTGTCTCTGTCTGGAATGTCCTGTTTTCCCTTGGTATCCTTGGAGAATATCTCTTCATCACTGAAAATAATAGTTAAGGATCACTTCCTCCATAAAGCTTTTTCTGGGTCCCATATGTAGAATAGAATTATCTCTTTGTTTTATTCTTGTCACAAGGTTCTAGAACTGCCTGTTGTTCCCAGCCATGGGATCACTAGAGGAAGTAAACAATATCTTTGTGAACATTGTTCTGTTGCTTGTCTTAATACTTTTCCCTCACTGTTAAAATGTTGAGTTCCTTTAGCTAGGGCCATAGCTTCCTATTCTTGTTGCTGTTTGTTGGTATATTTTAATCTAGATCCTCAGGTCTTTTTTTAATACTGGCATAGCATTTAAAATATATCCTTTGAGCACATTGTAGGGATTTTACTTTCCAAATGTTCTAATGGCCTGCATATTATGTGACCAAGTTAATTTTTGTTACTAGAATTATATTCTTAGTGTCTTCCAAGTTTGCAGCATATATTTTAATTTAAACTAAACCAAAGGCTGTACTTCCCCAACACATGCACATTTTGAAAGAAGTATATCATGACATCTCTAAATAAATATTAAACTGAGGAGAAAAATATGTTCTACTATAATCAAAATTTAAACACAATTCTATTATACTAATCATGAAAGTAATTTTAAAAGTGTGTCCCATTCAAATTGTGTATCAAATTGCTTATAGAAACTCCTTTGTGTGGTTAGAAAAACTGTATTAAAAACAAAACATTCTAAAATTCTTTGTTGATTCTGATCCAGTCAGCCCCTAAAATCACTAATTTGTGAGATCCAAAATAATACTGATACACAGCCAAGATTGAAACTGCATCTTCAAAAAAAATAATTCACAAATAATTCAAACATAGTTAAAACTTCAATTTCTTGTTTTAAATCTACTTACCAAACATCTATCGTAAAATCTGGAAGGACAGAATTTGAAGAAATGTTTGCTTCCTAGATCCGCCCCTTTTCTGACTTTGCTACTCTATTTATGTTGTTGTCCATACCATAGCTCCTATTACACGTGGAAACGTTCCCAAAAGTACTGTGATGAAAACAACAATGTGAAATTGTCCAAAAACATACTCCTGCTACTTGACAGTTAAACCTTAACTGGTTTTGTCATATTATAGTAAAATAACAGCTGCTTGCCATTCTAATTAAGGAATAATTCTTAACAAAAACACAAAAGAAAAGAAAGAGAAAAAGGAAGGAAGGAAGGAAAGGGAGGGAGAGAGAGAGGAAGGGAGGGAGGGAGGGAGGGAGGGAGGGAGGGAGGGAGAGAGAGAGAGAGAGAGAGAGAGAGAGAGAGAGAGAGAGAGAGAGAGACTGAGAGAGATCTGAGCAGTTTCCAGGAGTAAATCACCCAAACCTTTACCACAAAGTCAGTCAAAGAATGACCTCCTTTGAGTACTTCTGTGATCATAAAATGTGCTTAGTATACAGAGTATATAATATGGGGATAGGGGGCTCTAATGTGCTAGCTAATGTAAATCATCTACATTAGGTCTGTAGTCCTCTCCATCTTGAACTTCCATCTGTAGAGAGCAGAGCACACATTCCTGTTTCTTTCAAGGATCCAGTCACTGCAACAGAAAACTTCAAATATACATTGTCTTCCTAAATGGTTAGGTATCTCGTCACCAATTATGTCAAATAGGTTATTATAGAATAGGATAGGTCAATGATTTGGGCCCCACCTCTTAACTAGGAAAGTAATTCATGCCAAATGTATTTAGTAAAAGGCCTGACTTTTAAAAAGAGCAGTGTGCTTATTTGATTTGTTTATGTCCATGCTCATGGTTTCTAGGAATCTAGAAGGTACAGATACTAGAAGATCAGTCTCTTATACCCTGCAATTCTGTCTAGAATTCATTTTCACAGTGGACGTTGGACAGCCCTGTTACTGATGCAGAGACAGTACACACTGAAATGGGTGCAGAACTCCCTGACATGCCTTTCCTGCATTTGCTGCTCTTTTCTTCCCAGTTTATTGTTATGTAATATACCAACAAAGCATTAGTGGAAAGCTGATTCTGTCTAAGCTCAGAATGAATTCTAAAATGATTGTCATGGCCAAAAATGTCCTAGAAACCTGTTTCCCTCCAGGATTACTCTGGCTCATCAATTACTAATTTGCTCTGCTATTTCTGCCACTGCTGTCCTAAGTCTGTGCCATTGTGATGAGACTATCAATCTAAGGACCTTTGCATTCTTGTCCATTTTTCCCAAGGTATTTACTCTGTCCACATTTTTTTCTTGACACTCCTCTTTGCTTCTTAAGGAAGTGCTCTGTCCTTCAAGAGGCTTTCTTACTGTAAAGTAGGAGGTTTTTTTTTTAAACCTATTTGTTTTTGTTTTTCAAGACAGGGTTTGTCTGTGTAGCCCTGCCTGTCCTGGAACTCACTCTGTAGACCAAACTAGTCTTGAACTCACAGACATCTGCTTTCCTTTGTCTCCCCAGCACTGGGATTAAAGGCATGTACCATCACCACCTGGCTTTACCTCTTAACATACGTTTTGGTCATTTTTGCCTTCCCGCTGGCAATTAAGTTCCATAAAAATATAGACTATGTCTGCACAGTTATCAATTGTTTGATTTTTCCAAACACTATCTAACATATTAGAAATTATTGATGAATATTTAATAAAGTAACTGTATATGAGCAAGAGAAATTCTGCTTACTGTATGTAACAGTGGGCAATTTTAGAAGCATACCAATGTGGTATCCTCTGTAGTGTACTGTGTAGGGGTTAGAGCCAGAAGGGTTGTCTGTGATCCTGCTCATTTTTAACTCCCTCAGTTATACAGCCATTTCACTTCACATAGTCAAATTCACGCACAACCTGCTTTCTCTACACAGTTGCTGCCATATGCCATACATCTGAATATGTTTAAGTCATGGGTTCTTCCTGCCTTTATTGTTGGATTCAACAACTCGTTTTGTGGACTGACTGTGGAGTATAGCATGTGGGTGGTATCAATTAGCTGTGTCATTTGGGTCTAGACTCTTCAGGTTGTGAATTACCCTGGATAAGTTTCTAACAGCCATTTATAACTATGTTCCAAGTGTTATTGTCATCCCTAGAGACATTTCACCATAGACTTATAGATGGATTATATGTGCCAAGTACTAAGACAATGCCTAGGAGGTAAGAGGTGCTCATAAAAGAATATTCTTACTGTACTTCTTAGTATTTTATTTTTTTATTAAGAGATTTTTCTATTCATTTTACATATCAACCATGGATTCCCCTGTCCTCCCTCCTCCCACCCTCCCCCACCCTCCCCCCACAACTCACCCCACCCCATTCCCACCTCCTCCAAGGCAAGGTCTCCCCTGGGGAACCAGCAGAGCCTGGTACCTTCAGATGGGGCAAGTCCAATTCCCTCCTCACTGCACCAAGGCTGAGCAAAGTGTCTCAGCATAGGCACTAGGTTCCATAAGGCTGGCTCCTGCACTAAGGACAGGTCCTGGTCTCACTGCGTGGGGGCCAATGGACAAGAGAGAAAGGAGGGATCCTATGAGCAAGAAATATTGAGACCATGATTGGAAAAAGTACAGAGACAACTAGCCAAATTAGTGGAAACACCTGAACTGTGAACCAATAGCTGAGGAGCCCCCATGGAACCGGACCAGGCCGTCTGGATAAGTGAGACAGTTGTTTAACTTAGTATTTTATTCTATCAGGGCCACTTGCCAGGTATTCTCAGTCGCAATCCCCTGTTCTGTCAAATGGGGTTGTTATACTTACTTGACAAAACTGTTATATAATTACCACATGGAAGATGATGGCACAAGTGAAATACTATAAATGGCAACTATTTAAACAGCATTGGTCTTCAAGCTGCAGGAGGACATTCTGCTCAGTGCTGACAGACACTGGCTGGTCACATGCTGTTTGTAAGCTGATAAGGCTCATTCTGTTAAAATCCTGGGAGGACCTGTTACTGTCATCTGACTGTATAATGGGGCCATGGAAAAGGGTGTGGCTATTGTGGGGCATAGAAAAGGACATGGTGCATTGTGGGGCATGGAAAAGGGCATGGTGCATTAAGAATAGCATGTCCTTACAAAATCAAAGTAATCTTGTTTAAAATTTGAAAATGGTAGCTCAAGAGTAGAAGTAAAATAAAAATCAAAATAAGTCCAAACAAAATGCTGCACTAGAGATAGAAGAGTATTTACTTAATATAATTGGTTTCAAGATAGTCTTGATCTTAAAAAGAGGTAGATTTGGATCATGGCTAAGATGAAATAGTGATAGTTTTATTGAAAGGGCAGGCAGAGAATATAGACAATTTTTTAAGTATTCAGATACATTCCTTGAATGTTTAATACTTTAGGTATGACTATTGCTTTGTTGTGTTCTACTTTACATTATGTGTATATACTGGTGTCTGGATGTGTGTATGGCACATGTGTATGGGTACCTGATGAGGCCGGCAGAGGGCATCAGATCCCCTAAGGCTCAAGTGGCTGACTATAACATGAATCTTAAATGGTCTTGTTAATAGAAAAAACTTGGGAGCCAGGTATTGGGGTGAATTCTGAAAGATCAGAGAAGCAGAACAAGCCACAGCCAACCTCACCTCAACAACTCCTCATTCAATCCTGTTTCCACAAATCCTCAGACTGAAAGCTTCTGAGTCCTCACCCGAATGTATCTCAGCTGAACTGCTGCTAAAAGCTTAAAAGTTTAAAAGCCTCTAGTTCCTGGTTCTCATGTCTTATATACCTTTTAGCTTCCTGCTATCACTTCCTGGGATTAAAGGCATGTGTCTTTCATAAACAAAGACATGAGATCACAAGTGCTAAGATTAAAGATGTGTGCCACCATGCCTGGCACTGTTTCCATTGTGGCCTTGAACTCACAGAGATCCGGATGGATTTCTGCCTCTGGAATGCTAAGATTAAGGGTGTGTGCCACCACTGCCTGGCCTCTATGTATAATCTAGTGGCTGTTCTGTTTTCTGACCCCAGATAACTTTTATTAGGACACACAGTATATTGGGGGACACCATATATCACCACAGCAGACAGTTATGAATCACATCTCAGCCATTAACTAACTGAATGAATTTTGTTAATTTTTGTCTTAGGTTTAGGGAGTAGCTATTCAATGAACATAAAGACAGCAACAAAGAGTTGTTTTACAGATCATAAGGTATCTACATGTATACATACACATGTATTTCTAAACACATTCACAGGTCAGCTATTTTGTGTGTGTATATACATGTATAGAACACTACATATTGTGTTAATAAATACTTCTACTTCTCTAAAAATATATCCTCCTTGTAGATACACTTTGGGAACTTCTTTGAAGAATGTCAATTCTAGCACTGTATAATATAGAATAATATTTATCTGTACACTCCTTCGCAGGCTTATGAAAAGATTGCATACCTCCTCACTAACTTAGGTAAGTTCCTTTTCCTTATTTTCCTTGTAGTAAGCAAATGACTGTATATTAGTCTTTAGTCATTTTGTATATTTTACCATTTTTATGTCTTCAGTTATGCAAGAATTTGCAAATAACCAGAGAGAAATGGGGCTGGAGATTAATCTACCTTAGACAACACAAGGAGGCAAAGTGTGTCATCTGAAACTATCCATCAAGAAGACAGGAAACTTATTTATCATTACTTGGGAAACTTTTCCCCCAGATTTCTCAGTTCTTTGCCCACCTCTATGTGTATGTGTGGAGGGGTGAGTCACAAACATGCTTTGGCCTCTGTGTGGAGGTCAGTGGAAAACTTGAAGAAACTGATTCAATTCTCTCCTTCCAATTCAATTCTCCATAGGCTCTGAAGTTGGAACACATGAGTTAAAATCTGTGTTCTACAACTTATTCTAGTTAGTTACAAAGTAGTGACCAATAAATAGCCTTGCTTCTTGAAACCTCAAATTCATTGCCTAAAATAAGGATTTTTTTCTTTCTTCCTTCCTTTCTTCTTTCCTTCCTTCATTCATTTATTCATTTATTGAGTTAGTGGGGGCAGGGGTGGGGCAGTCAAGACATTGTTTCTCTGTGTGGCCCTGGCTGTTCTAGAACTTGCTCTGGATCCTAAGCTGGCCTGGAAGTTAAAGATCTGCCTGCCTCTGCTTCCTGAGTTCAGGGATTAAAGGCATGAGCCACCATCACTTGGAAAGTGTAGTATTTTCTAAGAATGTCATTTAGTATTACTGTGATACATACGAGTTTTGATCCACAAGCCCTTAAGAAAAAAGGTAGTGGTTAGCCTCTAGAATGTCTACTTCCCATTGGAGAATATTAAATTTCCTTTCTATCTGTTTGTTCCTTTCATTTCTATGTTTTGATGTCTTTCTTGTCTTTCTTGTAAAAGACTTTTCTGAAGTGCTGGGTAAATAACGACTCTCATTCACTTAAAGTTTTGGATTACATTTGTTTTTATTTTGTGTGTGTGTGTGTGTGTGTGTGTGTGAGAGAGAGAGAGAGAGAGAGAGAGACAGAGACAGAGACAGAGACAGAGACAGAGACAGAGACAGAGACAGAGACAGAGAAAACTACTTTTGGAGTCAATTTTTTGCTCCCACAATGCAGGTTCCAGGAATTGAACTCAGGTGTCTGATTTGGCAGTAAACACAACACAATAAAACAAAAATAGAGCTCATAGGACACCTGGTGTGTGGATTGTCTACTGGTTACCAGCCATTTACAATGAAAAAGATTCCAGTTCCATCTTTTGCTTGAAAAGCTCCAACTGTTAGAATTTTAGATAATGTCTCAGATTTGACAATTTCCCTTCAGAGACATGTTTACCTGTTTGCCCCACATTGTCGACTACTGACTCAGAAAAACAGCTATGGCTTTCAGAATATGCAAGTGCATACAGTATCTCTCCTAGGCTCCTCCACGTCATATCTTTATTGATTCTATTTTGCTATAGTACTTGTGATTCTTCTATGATTCTTTCTGTGATCTGATAAACATGTCTCGGCATTATTTTAGGAGGTTGCCATTCTTCAACCACTAGCTCCATGCTCAGACTTTGGTTTCGGCCTCTTGATTCCAATTCATTTTAAGTTTCTAAGAAACAGACTTCTCCCATATGCTGGCTTCTCCTTTGACCCAGTCTCATTAGTTTTCATGCTTCTGTATTAATACCTATTTGAATACTTTGTTTTGGGGCATTCATAAAAGATCCATCTGAATATGTATACTGCAAATACTTAAAGTAAAGACAGAAAGAAAAAGAAAAACAAAGAAAAGAATGTGGAGAAAATTCATTTCTTGACACTTTGGTCGTGAGCATAGCCTTTAATGGCTGAACAACCTCTCTAGCCCAAGGTTCATTTCTTAAACAGTTATATAGTAAGAGATTTGTTCTCCCCCACTACTCCCATCAACATGAACAAAAGCTATATTCCAAGATTCTGTCCTGCTAATGCCTACAATGAGGAGGGAATCACTATAAAGTATTTTTGTTTGTTTGTTTTGTTTTGTTTTGAGACAGGGTCTCAGTATGTAGCACTTTCTGCCTGAAACTCACTGTGTAAATCAGTTTGGCCTCGAATTCGTAAATATCCACCTGGCCCTGCCTCCTGGGCCTGGGATTAAGGGCATGTGCTGGACTTGGCTCTTTTCTTGTTATTGTTATTTTTAGTGTAGTATTTGTACATGAAAAATTTGAGTAATAGTTCCCATTTCATCATTGTGGATCAACTGCCCAACACACCGCAAAGTGTACATTAAGTGAGAATCATCTGTTTTGTTGTTCTTTTAGGGTTGGATAATAAAATACTTGAACTGAATTATCAAAAACTTTCTTACAAATTGTTCCAAAGCTCTCTTCTGTCTCTGAAACCTATGTTGATTTCTTTTAAGATATTCTATCTCCAGAACATAGGAACTTACAAGAAGAGGGGTGGTGGTGGCTATAATTAATAGGAAAAAGAATAGCTATTTGTTCTAAGTAGCAGTAATGTCAAAGTTTTACCTTAGTATTTGATTTTTCATATATGAAAGCCCAGTGATGGCATAGAGTCTATGGATCCATAGTTCTTAATTACTAATGATGGGTTAGCCAGGCGGTGGTGGAGCACACCTTTAATCCCAGCTCTCGGGAGGCAGAGGCAGGCAGATCTCTGTTAGTTCAAGGCCAACCTGGTCTACAGAGCAAGATCCAGGACAGGCACCAAAACTACACAGTGAAACCCTGTCTTTAAAAACCAAAAAATTAATAATAATGATAATAATAATAATAATAATGGATAATACTGATATTTATGTAATACAATCTGACTATATGTTTATGTGTACTTATTTCTTATATTCTTTATCTAAGTTAATATATAGTTCAGATTAGAAATTAGATGCCATTCACCAAAGGGACAGGATTCTAAAAGAATATTTTTTGGTTTTGTTTCTTGGACTTTTCCAAATATTTTATTTTCAGAAGCAACAACAATAACAACAACAAAACCTGTTTAATCAAAGTTTCAGTTCACACTGAACAAAGTTTCATAGATCCAAAGTGAGATTTATTTCACTTCAGGTTTATGGTTACTGAGAATTGCACCAAGATGATTGTTAGCTGTTTAAAAAATAACCAATTACCTATAGTAATGAGTGACCTTGATTACACAAATCCGGATTCGAAGCAACAAAGTCAGCCAAAGCATGAAAGTATAGGTTTCATCAGAAGTCAAACTGAATCATATCACTACCATCTTAAAATTCAGAAACCACGTAATACACACAGAACAAAATTTTAAAATATAGAAATTAACATTCTCAATTACCTACTTTGTGACTGGTGGTGATGTCAAATAGCTAGATTATCACCAATAGCTAGTTTATTATCAGTGACTGGATGCATTGAGGGAAAGCTAAGAAATAGTTTGGCCATAAATGCATTACCCAGGAAACAATATTTAGATTGTCAAGGTTTAGAACTCATTTCCCCTTCAAGTTAAATGCTCATTCAAAAGGAGCCAGAATTTGTTCCATGAAAGGATGTTATAAAATCATTGTGTTATTACTTGTAGTAGAGGACCTAGGTTAATATTAAAAATTGTCATATTAGACTAAACTCTTCTTGTTATACTTATTGATACATAGCAAGTTATTCTGAACTTCGTAACAGAGGACAATAATTTCTTTGGTTTATTGGGATTTTGTAACCAGGTTAACTTGTTAGGCAGTTTTTCCTGCTCCATGAAGTTATCTGCTAGTATAAAGATATCTGCAATGGCCTCTTCACTCACGTGCTGAACCTCATGTGGGCTTTTGGGATGGCTGATCTCTTTCATGGCCTTCACCTTTCTCCATGTCCTTTCTTGGATGTCTGTCTTGAGTTTTTCTGGAATAGGACAAGAGCAATTATTACATGACATCTAGCTTGTAAGAGGAACTACACACATGTAGAAGCTCTTATCATGCTTCTATATCTCAACTTCCTAGTCTTTTGTTGGTAAGATTGAGGTACATTGCTCAAGTTCAAAGTCAACATTAGAGGCAACTCTTTCAGGTCATATGTATAGATACTAGAAGAAATAATCCCTGAGGATTGATATAAAGATCTTGCCTGAGAAACCTTCATGCCAGAAATACTGTAATCTTGGTCAGAATATATAGAAAACAGAATAGCACATTTTGAAACCACCCGACTTCTCAGAATGATTTCCCCAAATAAATCTTAGCAACCTCAACTTCTTAGTCATTCCAAATCTAACCTATATGGAGCTTTTATTGATCCAAAGGGAATTTTCCACACCTGACTCTTCTCCTAATGGCTTGTGATTATTTTGTTTTTACAAATAATGTACAAATCTTTTGCATCTATTTCTATTTTGTAGCCTATATATGCTCTCTTTTGCTTTTTCACTGCAAGACTGAAAACCTTTTAAAGGTATAACACTCATTTTTTTTTCGTTCATCGCATGTAAATCAATAATCTGTGTTTCTTATAGAATATCCTCGAACAGAATCAGAATGGGAAAACAGCTTTGCCTTGAAAATGTTCCTTTTCCAATTTGTCAATTTGAACAGTTCTATCTTCTATATTGCATTTTTTTTGGGAAGGTAAGTTAACTTTACACATCCTGCCATTGCCAAGGAGAAAGCAAAACACAAACATCTCCATTGCCAATTAGGAAACCGAAGTAGAGAATTCTTAAACTCTGCCTTAGAATGTTGTGTAATAGATTTTACATATGTTCTTACTTAGTAACCTCTGAAAGCTACTACCTCTTAAATTTCACAGGTGCATGCATGTGTGTGTGTGTGTGTGTGTGTGTGTGTGTGTGTGTGTGTGCATGAGAGACAAAAACAGAGACAGAGAGAAAACATCACTTGTAAGTCATCATCTAATTATCATTAACTATTATTTTGTTTAGAAGGAAATTATTTTATTTTATCCCTGAGTTATAATTTCTTGGTGTGTAAACCAGGATTTTAATTATTTTTCCTCCTTTGCTCTAAAATTTGAGAAACAAACACAAAAAATTAAGGAGCCCAGTTTGCTATTTGATTAACCCTCCATACACATGGTTCCATGGGAACATTCAGAAGCTAGAAACATTTTGAACAAAACCATTCAGTACATGATGATGATATTCATTAACCTGGCCCACACAATATTAAAACTCTACATGGAACCAAGTATTAAATGTCATCAGATTGATATATCTGCACTCTATCTACTTATTGGTACTGAGTTTATGCATCGCTTTCTCCTTTTAAAGTCAGTTACTTTGATGTTGTTTAAGCATAGCAAATATCAACTGTATGGGACAAATCGCACCAGTGAACAATTATGTCTGCCCACACAAGCACTCTGTGTGATGCATCAGCGGGTGAACTTCACTTAATTGCTAATGAATTCACACACTTTTTACAGATTCGTAGGCCATCCAGGAAAATACAATAAACTTTTTGAGCGATGGAGACTGGAGGAAGTAAGTAAACCCATGAGAGTGGGTGTGTGGATGGGTATGGATACAGGCCAGTGACTGTGGGAGGTAATGGGCTGAGGAGGGAAGATTTCCAAGAGTGTTAGAGGCAAAATTTGGAAGAGAAGAGATTTCTGTGTTCAAAATGGAAGCAGCTACATTTATTTTAAAAAGGATTAATCTTTTACAATTTAACACCAATATTCTGGCCTCTTCCCTTATTGCTTTTTAAATCATAATTGCTTGCTCTTGCTTGTTTGTTTTCTATTATAAGGTTCACGAATATAACCCCATAAGTTTACTCATCTTGGAAAAGTATTATCATCTATTGAATGAGTTTCCAAATGTAAATATGTAAATATGTTTCCCTTGATGAAATGAAAATTCAGTCTAAAAAGTATGAAATAGTCATCTATAAACATATTGCACATCACATGTGCTGGAAGCTCATATTTCTTTATTGATTTACAATTCATATGACCCAGAGAAACAAGACAAAGGGGGTAGGTTCACTGCATCTCATGAGTCTTCACTGAAGTGAGAAAAAAGTCAGCACTTCCTAGAGTATATATAGTCTCTTTATCAGACTTTGACCAACACAAGCATTTGTAAACGATATAACTAGTGAAAGGATATTTCCCTGTGATTTTGGTTCCTTCAGTGGCAAATGAATCAAGAAATACTATTTTCTGTCTATGGTTATGTTATATTACCTTTTATGTGTGCTCTTTGTGTTCATTTTCATGATATTCTTTCCCTGCTTATTAATTCATAAACTAATACAAGTTGAATCTCATATTTCAAATTTGTTTCATATTTTCTCAATTTGTTTCTCTTTTAGTTTCTTCTTAATATCTCATTTTAGAAAAATATTTAGCATTTATCTAATGAAAATGGCAGATTTTTTTGTTTTGTACATGTTATTTCCTTACTTTTTGTTAGTTCAATTTGAAAAAAAAAAGTCTCATGTAGCCCACAAAGGCTTTGAACTAGTTATGTACCTGATTAAGATCTTGAACTCCTTGACCTCCCAAGTGATGAGATCATATGAATGCACCATTATGCCTAGCTTAAATGACACTGTTCTTATTGGATTTATTGATATTATACTATAAAATTTCTTCTCAATTCTAGGACCATAAAATAATTCATTTTTATTACTGTTATTTTCTATTATGTGATATTTTACTAATTAAAAACTTACTTTTGTGTAAAGAATAATCAAGTATTTTCTACCAAATAGAAGCTGCATATTTAATAGCAAAAGGAGACTCTAGATTTGTTGAAGCCTATGTTTGTAATTTTGTCTGTGTCTTATCTCTGTTCTCCTGATCAAAATGTTGTTCCTTCTCTTAATCAAAATGATTTTCATGATTCCATTATAAAAATCCAATGATAGATGATGTCTTTGATATGAGGTTATAATGTAGAAGGAGTGAAGAAAAGATTGCAAAAGAAAAATGAAAGGAGATATAATTCTATTCTCTACAAAAAATGGTCCTTAAAATCACAGGGAGGCCTCATTTATGTTCTTTCCAGATTGTTCCAGAAATTGTCTCTGTACATGAATAAAGCCTAAAACTTCCTAAGAATACATGCTTTACAATAAAAAGCTGGGCTCAAATGTTACTTACCCTTGTAATTTGTTCTTTGTGCTTAATTCATCATTCATTGACTGGTTCGCCATGCTAAACCAGCAGTAGTAATAATTATGTTGGCAAGTTATTTATAGATAGTAGTTAATTTACAAAACACAATAAGCACAACCGTAGACTATGGGAAGATCTTCACAAATTTGCTGATACTTATCACTGTTATGGCTTCGTAGCTACAGTTGTAGTATTCTGTGGGCAAAGGCAGACAAAGGCTGAGTGCCATGGTACATTCCTGTAATCCCAACACTTGAGAAACTGAAAAAGCAAGGTGACAAGTTGGAGGCAAACACTGAGTGCATAATGAGTCCCACATCTACATAGGCTTTTACAAAGGAAGACGTTGAGGGTGTGGGAAAACACTAAGACCTTTCATAAGCCTGGGATTGCCTGGAAGTCTCAATTTTATTTTCAGTTTTATTTTGTTCTATTTATCCATACGTCTGTTAATTTATTTTTGTTGTTATTTATGGCCAGGAATTATACCCACATCCAACAAAAGCCTAGTTACCCTGGTCATCCACTTAGTAACTTAAGGCTTACTTCTATCAAAAGGGCTTGACTGGATTAGTTAGGAAGCCAAAGGTGGGAACAGAGTGGTTATAGCCACATAGATGCATATTGACACCCTTTTAGGAGTTATTACTACCATTAATATTCAAATGTATATTCTTGTTCTTAATGATGAAATTGTGGGAAATCCTAATTACTGTTTGAAAACTCCAGAAAAAATAATTATAATACTGGTATCAGAAAAATGTCTCATAATCGTTCTCCACATTTTCCATTATAGATGAGATATGTGGTGGCTATATTTACCCACAAAGGAAAACATAAAGTTAGCATTGTAATTTATGATACACTTTAGAAATCTCCAATTATAGAGAGAGCATGAAAATCAAGGAGAAGTATCGAGTCCGTATTCCTTCACATAAGCCAGTATGAGCACAAGCTCTATGGCAAGCCTCTGATGGAGGGTCTTCAAAGGACAGTCTCATTGACTTATTTGATAGTGTTAATAATCACGAAGTATAGGATATAATCACAAATGAACAAATGTTTTGTCCTTAGGTTCTAGTAGTCTGTGTACTAGAATTTCCCACCTAGAGGAATATCTTATCTGGGAATCTCAGCTCCTTCCTTTTTAAACTGGTAACAGGAAGAACAGGAAGAGGTAGCACAGTATTCTCATTTGTGAAATTAAATTATGCATTTCAAATAACAGGCCCAATTGATAGGAACCAGTATAAAGAGATTTAAAAAATATAATTTATCAGAACTTTTATGAAGTGGTTATATTGGATTTGGATTCTCACTATAGTTACGTGATCTCACAAAAATATCATGTAAATTCATTATTAAATTGTTCTAAATTGCTGACATTAACAAACACTAAATGCTGGCATATTGCAATAACTGTTATAAGTGCTCTTTCTGTAAAATTTCATTAAATCCTCATAAAAATATTATTATTATATTAATTTCATAGATGGGTGAACAAAAGAATAGAGAAGTTTTATAATTTGCCAAAAGTCACAAAACTGATGAAACTATGATGCATGTAAAATCAGCATAGCTTCAAAGTCTTGCTTTGCACACTGTTTGCCAGCCACCATTGGAATGGGATATGTGAGCATAGCCATGGAAATGCATTTGGCTGAGAAGACCAACAACTGTGAGTTGGCTTTGGAGTAAAAATTGTAGAGTAGGTAAAGGTAAGGATTGTGGAGCCTGCCAGTCCTGGCCAGTCCCTCGCTTCCTCAACGAAGGTATAATGACTGAAGACACTCAGCCTCCCTCTCACCTTCCCTACACACATTCTCACCGAGAAGGAGAGAATATGTGAAAACACTGAACTTTGGTTTGCTCATTAATGCCTCGGTCTTTTGCACATTCATCCATGACTATTTATACATTCTAAGTATGAGATGTTTTAACAAGTGAAGTTTACAGTATTTAATGATTAGCTTTAGCTCAAGGCCATCACTATGTGAATTGGACAAACTAACAGAAACCAATGTTCCTTCTTGTTCTCTGTAAGAAAGATAAAGAAATTTGTAAATTACAAATTCTTCAAGACTCAATTTTAACCAATTCATTATTGACTTGCCTTTTCACTTTCACTTGCCCTTTACTGGAATGATTCAATCATATGTCTCTCATTATTTTCTTTCTCCCGTCCCTTTATAATACTGCATGTGTGCCAAGCCTACACTCCAAGGCAACTGACATATTTGGTAAATGGAATTTATACTTAGCGTGATGCATTATGGGAAGGAGACCAGAGTATTCTTTCCTCAGACTCTGAGCAAGTCAATTTTCCTCCAAGTCTCTCTACAAAAATGAAGAACCATCTTGTTGAACTGTGATGATCCCCTGTATCTTAGTGATTCAGCTTCCACATTCCACTGAACACATTAATGGTATAAAGTGAGGAAGAAGTCAGGATGACATACGCTAATGCTAGAAGGAAGAGGTGTACTAGGATGATTGGAATCTGGACCCTGCTATGCCATGAGCATGGCCATGGGCAAACCTATTCTCTAACTGGTTGCTGAACTACTGGGCTGGAACAGATAAAGGAGGCTCTTTTATGTCTTAATTATTCATTCCTTTTGAAGTCCCACTAGTACCAATTTGACAAAAATAGAAACTATGATCAAAGTCACAGGAACACTCATCCTTACGAGCAGGACATGATCCCATTTCTAAAGTTCCAGACCCACACCTGAATTGCTTTTATAGTGCAGTTTCAAGCAGCACAGTTTGGTTGCAGTATTCACTTAAGTCACATTTTGTGTGTGTGTGTGTGTGTGTGTGTGTGTGTGTGTGTGTGTGTGTGTGTGTTTCATACCAACTTATTGAAAATCTAAACAACAGCAAAAACTTAGCACAGAGAAGAAAATCGACATTAAAAAAAAAAAAAAAAACCCAGGCAAGGAGACCTGCATGGACCAGTAATCTTCAAAACTTCTTGAGGTTACAAAAATGCTGTCCAGAAGAGAAGAAAACAGGGAGACGTGAAAGACATGCAATGCAGTATGCTAATTTCCCTGTTAAACAGTCCTGGAGGAGAGGGGAGAAATGCCAGTGATGACTGCAGTTTATTGAATTACAATGCACTACTGTTAGTTTCTTAGCTTTGGGTTGAATGGAGAGGAATATATGAGAACTTACTAAAATGTATGATTTTTTTTTTCAGAAAATCTAAAATTATTTAGAAATAAAAAATACTTGAAACAAAATCATAAGCTGTATCAGAATTACTTTTCTAATATCTCATTTGCGGATGTAGAACATTTGTTAGCATTCCCTATATGGGACTATGATTGACAGTGGGAGCTAGCAAGCACTCACTAAAAGCTAACCCAAATTCCACCGTAATTACTGAAAGTGTCATTGTATCTGTTTCCATTTTTTCACATGAGAAAATGTGACCCAGATGTAAAGTTTACTTTGCAATTTAAAGTTGGAGATATTTGAACCAGCTTGGGATTCAGGAGCAGAAGCAGGATCCTTGGGGTGTGGGGCGTGGGAGCAGGATCCTTATGGCTCTTGCTGTTCTATTTTAGTGCCATCCTAGTGGCTGTCTGATAGACCTCTGCCTGCAGATGGGAGTCATCATGTTTTTGAAGCAAATATGGAACAACTTCATGGAGCTGGGATATCCGTAAGCATTCTATCTTTAGATGTGTCTTATCTGTAGTTATAATTTAGGGTTCGTGAGCTGTGAGATGATCGGTCACTGTCCCTTACTAAATGTGTGAATGCCTGTAAGTTTAGGCTTTCTGAACCTCAGTTTTCATGTCTTTAAGAAAAGATAAATGGTATGATCAACTTCAGGACCAACTGATGAGATTAAAGGAACTAATGTACATAGAACACTAGTTCAGCTTGTTAGCTATTTTTAAAACATTAGTAAGAAAGTATCTTAAAAATAATTTTCTGCTGTCTTTGAGCTATCAAGAGATATAGGTGATGGTGACATTGCTGTTAAATAAAAAGGGCCTCCTTTCCTTCCAAAATGATACATTCAAGCAAAAGATGTCAGGCAGAACAATGTTTTCTAGTCCTTTCATGATGCTTTCCTCACGTCTACAAAAATCATTAGTAGCAAATTGATGTGATACTATCCTGTGAGGACATTTAATATGAGGGAGAAACTGATTAGCTGACTGATGATATAAATGGATTTGATCATTGATTAATGATATAAAGCAAGTTTACTCATCAAATTCTACTTTCATTCTTTTTTATGTCTTCCTATAAATGACATTCTTGAGCCACCAACCTAGTGGTGGAGAAATTAACACAGCAGCATACTGGGTATTGGTAAACTATGGGGAGATTTAGAGCATGGATTCAGAACTATCTACTCCTGATTTGAATTCCTTCTCTGTTTCTTACTAATTTTGATCAGAGTTTGTGTCATCTCTCTGAGATTTTTCTTTCACTTGTAAAACAAGAGAAAGACTAAATGAAATGACCCAATAGAATTTAAATTTTAGATAAGAAAACACTTTGGAAGAGTGTATATTATATACAAATGTGTATGTAATGTATTTGGATATAATGTATGTATAGGTTATATAACAGATTCCATGAAATCTCTTCTACATGAAGCCTGAATAAAGGGTTAGAGTTCCTCGTGCACTTGCTACGTCCCTTCCTCTCCTTTGCTTATCACTTTAAAATGTATGGGATGGGAAGTACATAAGCACAACTGAGGAAATTAGGCATCAAGTGTGGGGCATAGGATTGGATCTGCCATGAGCACTTCATAAGTTCCAGCAGGGTGGAATTGCGGCCCTTGTAGAACAGAGAAGGGTTCTTCGCACCACCACCACATGTGGTCTGCTGTGTGCATTGTTTATGTCCGATACTCATTTTAACCATGCCCTGAGTCAGATGGTAAGCCTGGATCACGCATGTCAAATACTGAGGGAAAATAGCAAGAGATACTCATTCCATGTTTGTTTTTCAAACACTTAGGAAAGGCCTTGTAGGTGAATACTTAGCAGGACTGAATGGATCACCAAAGCAGTGGTTTTCAAATTTTAAACCACAATTTTCCATTCAATTAAAACCGTAAGCAAAAACAATACAGATAAAATTTAAACAAGCAGAGCTGTGTCAATTCTAACCTACCTCCCTTTTCACATCTTTGTGAGATTCCAAGGGCGACCTCCATGGGATGTTGACCAGAGCACTCTGTCTTCAAACAGATTCTGAATTTCCAGTTACTTAAAATTGAGCCTTAAGTGTTATTCACTGAATTGTGAAAAAATATGTCATCCTAGAGTATCTTTCAAAGTCTTATGTAATTCATCATACAAAAGCCGCTCACAGTGCACACCAGGCTATCTCTAGACATCATAGTGTCATGACCATTCCCAGGCCAGAGATAGAGTATTTTCACTTATTTTCCAGACCACAGACTGGAATGTAAGCATATCCATTGCCTGACAACTTCCGTTAATGATAGTAGCAGAGTGTTGGCATTAGTGTTCAAACTTTTCATGTTTATAAACTGAAAAATGTTAATTGAACAAATATCCCACATGCAATGCAAGACAAGATGGACCAGAGCCTAGGACTCTTGAAAGTTTATGTAGGCCTACTGTTTCATGCAGAACGTAATTTTATTCACATCCACATGTACAACCCACACACTGATGGAGTATGAGCAATGAAAGGCACAGAGCTAAAGACAACAGGCAACGTAGGAGTTTTTATAGGTGGAGGTAGGAGAAATGAATTTAGCCGAGTCAGTATCAAGGAATGGTTCAGTTTAATGGCATTGAATTCCTAATAAATATCTAGATGTTTGGAGGACCTTAGAGAGTTCCAGGACGATAGAATCTAGTAACTTTCACTATTTTTTTTAACTTTATAATTTAAAGATTTTAAACTTTTTAAAGTTCAGACTTACTTTTTTTTCACTTATTGAAAAGTTAAAACCACTGACTGTCTTCACTTCCAAAAATACTTGATACAACAAAAAGATTAGTTGAAATTTGTTGTTTCTTAGTAAAATACACATTTCCACAGATGGTTCAGTAACAGGTTACATAGCCTTGGTCTGCTCTCTGATACAGGTTAATCCAAAACTGGTGGTCACGACATAAAATCAAGCGTGGAATACAGGATGCTTCCATACCACAATGGGAAAATGACTGGAATCTTCAGCCCATGAACATTCATGGACTGATGGATGAGTACTTAGAAATGGGTAAGGAGAGGCTTTTCTGCAGGACCATTTGGCTCTGTTGATATTGCTTTTTCTAGTTAATATGAGCTTTGGTTTAAGAGGAAAACAGCAGTAATGACAGTACTCTTTTTTCACACTGATCATTCTGAAATGCAAGTGAATTTTATCCAAACAAAGTCAGAAGTGTGAGGATTATAGGCATGCATCACCACAGCAGGCTACTGAGCAAATATTTTGATGAAAAATAACAAAGCTGGATCAACTCTTTATAAAGAAAAATAGTATCCTCCTCAAAGAAATTCATGGTTATTTTTTAATAATATGTTTATTAATTCTTTAGTATTTTGATACATTATATTTGTCCCATATTTACCCCTCCTCCCCACACTCCTCCCATATCCGTCCTCTCCACACTCTCAAACCCAGTCTGAGTTTCTGCAGGAATGTCCTTAATTTATACTAAGAAAATATGGCTTCCCAGTCCAGTTGTTGACTTATTTCCTGACCTTCAGTATCCACATCTATAAAAAGAGAAGATAGGGTAGTGGAGTAGAGAGCTTTGGGGTCCCTGCCAGAGCCTTAAGGGAAGTGTTCCTCTTTGCTTGTCTTATTGATAGCTTTTTCTTCCTCCTCACCTTTTTCTTCCTTTATCTCCTTCTCCATTTTCCTATCCTCCTCATATTATATGGGGAGTGGGAGAGAAAGTAGACGTTAAATATACCCATATCTGTGATGGAGTACAGATTTTTAACATTTTCTACCCATCTACTCTTTAACAAGTTTACTTATCACATAGGATCAAACGTTTCTTCAACTGTAAAAATAAGAGTGTTTACTGAGTAGAGGTATCATTAAAGGTAATTCATCTAATGCTCGTAATTGGTGCAGAGAGGCACTCAGTAGATTTTATTATGTAATTTATAACTCCCTAATGTTCCTGTCTTATAGTTTTGCAATTTGGTTTTACTACCATCTTTGTTGCTGCTTTTCCTCTGGCCCCTCTTTTGGCTTTGTTAAACAATATCATAGAAATAAGATTGGATGCATATAAATTTGTGACCCAGTGGAGGAGGCCTCTGCCAGCTCGAGCAACTGACATAGGTAAGACTCAATTTTCCCTTTTTTGAAATAGTATATGCAACATCTCTAGTATCTGGGGTATGTGGACTGTAGTTTAAAAAAAAAAGCAGCAAGGGGCTGAAGAGATGGCTCATCTGTTAAGAGCAATTGTTGCTGCTCCCAAGGTCCAGAGTTCAGTTTTCATCATGAAGATTATTGAGGGATTTACAAAACAATCTGATGCTCTCTTCTGCTCTCTGTAGGGACCCAAGTGCATGAGCACACACACAATAAATAATACAATATAACCCTTTTTTATTAAAAAAAATGTAAATGGTGAACAGAATGTGGCTCAAAATAAACAGAATATTATTGCCAAAATTAAATAAATCAGAATGCTTTCATCTTGTTTGCTTTTATTCACTAGCTTTATTCTTTCTCCAACCAGGTATCTGGCTTGGAATTCTTGAGGGAATTGGCATACTGGCTGTGATCACCAATGCATTTGTAATTGCTATTACATCTGACTACATCCCACGTTTTGTCTACGAATACAAATATGGCCCTTGTGCAAATCATGTAAAGCAGAATGAGAAGTAAGGTTAAAATTTACATATTTTTCTAATCTATTTCATAGTTGCAATTAAAAGGACAGCTTACTGGGAAGTTTTGTTCTGTGCCCATTAAAAAGTAATGTTTCTGGTCATTGTATTTATAATATGTTTATTAGATAAAAGCAAATGGAACTGAGAACAGAACATGCTTTCTATAGCAACTTATTTTAGAGTCTGTTTTTATTTGAAAATGTGTCAAAATGCTAAGAACAGTCTAATTCTTCTCGAAAGAGCCAGTTTTAAAGCCTGAATAGACTCTTCAGCATCTTCAAACCAGGCAATTCAGAGTTGTTGCTATGCAGATGGGAAAGTGAAGCTCATAAAAAATGGAACAAAGACAGTAAAAAGTGAGAAACAGAACCTGCAAAGTCGGCCATCTTAGTGCCTAGACATTTTCAGGAAGCACATAGAGCCAGGGGTCTGACTGAAGCAGAATCGCCTTCTACAGTACTTTTTGTTTGGTTTGGTTTGGTTATTGACATTTTAATTCAAACGGTTCTTTCAAGTTAGGAAGGGGGCTGTTTGGCTCACTGTATGATGCTTAGCAGCATGTGTGGTCTCTAACCAGTTGATATAGTGACAACTGTCTTAATCCATACATTCTGATAACAATAGGTATCTCTAGACTTTGCCTGCTGTCCCCTGGGAGGCAAAATAACTGGATATAGACAACCACTTTAGGCAATATTTGTTACCTCACATTTTTCCTTTGCATAAGGTATTAGGGGACAATTTATGTGAGAACTGACTATAGAGAACTGGGGCACCTTGAATGACTTTGTAGGCGAATATCCACCTTAGATGTAAAATCTGTAAGAAAATGTAGAAGAGTGAGAGCAACAATAGGTATGGATAGAAATCATGGGCCACAACAGGTGGAGCTTTGCTTTAGGGTGACATTGACCCTTAATGAACTACTGGCTAACTGGTGTTTCTCTAGAACACTGGAAAAGCCCTTGAACACAAGTGTCCCTTCTTTTTAAGAGGAGTAGTGATAGAAGCATTGTACAATTGATTTTTTTAAACAAGTCTTAGAATCCTTAAGAGATTTAAAGGGATTCAATATTAGACACCTTAAATTTGAATTCTAACTTTGTCATTTGTTAAGATATACATCATCTGTGTGACATGGTTGATTCATAATAGTAAGTGTTCATAGGCTGTATGATTATGAAATGGTGTCTGTGAATGCACACAGTGTAAATATAAGGTTGTTTCAATACCGATACTGAAAAGCCAAAATGCTGCCTTTTTATTAATGCAAAATGATCTAGGAGCAGATTTTAAGAATTTGAAAAGTATAAGTCAATCATTTCTCAAACTTTTGGCTAAGATCAAGTGTGAAATATGTAGAATTGCTCTCTGGTGACTTTCTTACACAAATTAATAGCTAGTAATTCTATTGCCACCTAGTGGTGGTTGAAAATTCTACTGGCTGAGTTTACATTGCAGAACCTGTCTTTGCTGTGGACAGCACCTGACATCTCCATATTCAGTGACCAATTTCAGCTGCAGATCAATTTTCAGGCAAAACTATGCAGTTCTTCTGTGATTTG
Organism: Peromyscus maniculatus bairdii; assembly: GCF_049852395.1. Classification (NCBI taxonomy): domain Eukaryota; kingdom Metazoa; phylum Chordata; class Mammalia; order Rodentia; family Cricetidae; genus Peromyscus; species Peromyscus maniculatus. The sequence goes on along the minus strand of NC_134855.1, from coordinate 86,742,336 downwards.
GACATCATATATCAAGAGGAATACTCAATTACTTTATAATCTTCTAAGAATACTTAGCAATGAAATTGAAAAAAAATCTGTCCAGGTTAGAAATTTTCAGAGCAAGCCCTGAAGAGACAGACAGTAGTGGAGGGGATATACCGACAAGAAAACACTTGACTAATGCTACAAGACAGAGAACGGACATGGCATACAGTTGCCATTGTTGCATTGTGACTAATATTTTAAAGGTAAGAATGTAATAGACACGTCCTTGGATCCAGATTTTAAAAACCATTTTTCTTAGAAGAGTATTTCTCAACATGTGGTCTGCAAACATCCCTTAGGGTCTATGATTTAAACACAGTTTTGAAATTATTATATTATTTATAACATTACTATTATATCACAATATTATTATATATTATTTATTGGTGCATTGTGTGTATGAGGGAGCATTGTGAAAGTTAAAAGACGCATTGGGGTATTTCCCTTCCAACATATGGGATAGAACTCAGGTCCTCAGGCTTGGTGACAAGTACCTTAACCTCCTAAGCCATCTATCAGCCCACATTAACACTATGTTCACAGTAACACTAAGACTTTTTTTTCCACCTTCAACTTTTTACATTTAGATTGATGGTGCATCAACAATGGTGGCTACAGTCCCATATGAATTTGCCTAACTCAGAATATTGGCACCAAGTTACTAATATTCTCAACCATCATGTAACCACCTTGAAAATTCCAATGAGAAAAGCAAAGTGTCCTTCATGAAATATTAATAATTATTAATTTTACAAAATCTGCAACTTTCAATCTTCTCTGTAAAAAATGTCACACTTTGCCATACAGAGTGCTACTAAGCACTCTGTAATTGTTGGAATTGCAAGAGAAAAGTCAGTCCCAAGAAGAAATAATAATGACTAGACTGTTTTTCAGACTCTGGAATTTAGTATCTACTCTTTTAATATGTAAAGTTAAAAAAATCACCTGACACATTTAATTATTTTTATTATCTATATTCAATGTACATGGCATTGGGTGATGTAAGAACTTTTTAATAGATGTATGCTGCATACTTAAAGTGTATTCCCTTCATGGCCACATACACTAGCTCCCCTCTCAATATTCCCCATTGTATATCTAGACTGTTTGACTTCTGCTGTTATGTCATAGTTGCATACGTAATTTTAAGTGTCTGTCTAAAATCTAGGAAACACACATGAGAGAAAATATGTAACCATTGTTTTTCTGGCACAGACTGTCACTCAATATGATTATTTTCATTTGCAGCCATTTTTCCTACAAACTACACAACCTTCTTTCTTTCTTTCTTTCTTTCTTTCTTTCTTTCTTTCTTTCTTTCTTTCTTTTTCTTGTTTTTGTTTTGTTTTGTTTTGAGACAGGGTTTTTCTGTGTCATTCTGCATATTCTGGAACTTGATCTGTAGACCAAGTTAGTCTTGAACTCAGAGACCAGACTGCCTCTGCCTCCTGAATTCTGGAATTAAATTATGCACTACCACACCTGTCTAATAACCATCTTTCTTGATGGATAAAAGCAACATCACTGTGTGTAAATACCTGTTTTGCTCATAGTTGAGTATCAAGCACTGAGAATTTTTGTAACAAAATATAGATGCACAATAAACATATTGAATAAGTAAATAGATAATAAATATTACTTATAATTAGCCAATTATGTTGCATGCATGTGTGTTTACAAAAGATTTACCGACTTTAAATGCACAAGTAGCAGGATGACTCATGGACAGAAACCACTTTTAAAAAGTAAACTAAATAAAAAAAGCAATGGGGAAAATATTGAGAAGAAATGACAGGACAAGAAGACATGAAACAGAAATAAGAAAGCTGAATACTTAAAATAGAGGGAATAATGGCATTTATTAAATTCTGTCACTTGGAAAGAAGAAATCATTTAAGAAATGTATTAATTTTTGCCTCATTTAGTCCTGTCATTTTTCCTAGTTGCCTAAAAGGATATGTCAACAATAGCCTATCCTTCTTTGACCTGAGTGAACTTGGAATGGGAAAATCTGGTTACTGCAGGTATTTACCTAGAATGTATTTATCTTTCCTGCTTGCTTTTTTGCCATGCCATCTCCTCCCTTCTACATGTAAAACAGCTCATTTAAACTACCACTTTGGACTTGGGTAATCATGAACATTTTGCTATCTTTCATGCTTTCTGTTTTTGTGGCTTGCAGGTACCGAGACTATAGAGGCCCGCCTTGGAGTTCCAAACCCTATGAGTTCACGTTACAGTACTGGCACATTCTCGCTGCTCGACTGGCCTTCATTATTGTGTTTGAGGTTAGTCACGGGAGAGGTAACTGTGAATAACTGCCTTGCTGATTGATATGTCAGTTTGATGTCAATTCTTTACTGACTTCTAAGAAAGGACTTTGGTAGGCCTGGTAAAAGGCTTGGATATGGTAAATTAATTATAAGGAACATAAAAAATAATGAGCCTGAGCTGAATAATGTAACCACAAGTTAATAGGTATTGATACAAGAAAATCAGAAAGAAAGATACTATCTCATAAAAATTGTGAGGCTCCTAGTTTCAAGTTCCTAGTGGTGACACTTAAAAAGAAAGGGATAGTTTTCATGAGCTGATAAATTAATCCAAATCTACCCACGAGGATAGAAAATTCGATATTTCTGAATAATTAACTCAAAATATAGTCAATCATGCATATATTTGTCTTTAAAAATGGGTGATTCCATATTTTGCCCAAAACTTTTACTTAAAATGATTGGAGTTTGATTATCACAGACATGATAGTATTAAACTGTAATCCTGTGAGGCAATTTTGAGAGAACTGCATACAGCATTATCATCTTGTTTCATAAATCATGATACAGTGAAGAATTTAGCACTTAGATGTATTAAACAACTTCTCTGAGTTACCACTGAGTTAATGAACAATTTTCGATGTTTTCTATGACCAAAACTCACAAAACTTATCATGGTCCAGCCTTAACAGTTTTCTTACCAGGGGCCCAGAAGAGAAGCTACGAACGATGGCATGAATTATTTTCAGGAAAAGAATCTAAGTACATTGAGCTCTTTTGTCCATCTACTTTATTCCTCTGGGATAAAATCCTATCTACACAGCTTCAGTTCTTCTCTCATGCCTAGTTCCTTTCTTGCTTGATTTCTCCTACATTTATCTGCTGTCCCATCTAAGTTCTATCTTAATTCTCTCATCTTAGTTCTGCCCCATCTAGGTTCTCATCTATCTACTTCTTTGCCATCTCAGCTCTTCTCCCATCTCCTTCTTTCTCATCTTGTTTTTCCCCATCTGGCTCTTCCTTGACTTCTTTCTTGTTCCTCTAGTACTCTCTTCTAGTCCTTCAATGTAGTTCTTCCCCATCTCAGTTTGTTTCTCTCCCATTCTTACCCATCTAGTTCTGCTATTCTCTTTTCTCTTCTCAGTCTCATTCTCCCAAGTCTCTGAGGTTTACAGTTATATACCCATACAATAACAATGCACTGGTTAAAATGAGGTCACCAGGCTTGAATTCCCTCAGGGTCAAAAGGAGTGTCAATAAGATCTACACAAAAGAGCAGTAATTGCCAGCCATCATCTGCAATCCAAAAGGGAAGTGGTTAATGGGGAATAGAATCAATTGAGGGCTAAATTCTGTTAATATGGGAGCAAGGGGTGTTTTATGTACTCAACTGTATTTTTGGAAGTGGTTAGGTAAAGTAGTAGGAGTCTATCAGTGATGAGTGAAAATAAAACTGCCTTCTTTTCCTTTGACCCTTTATATGTCCAAGCTATCTTGGCTACTGCTTTCTAGCTAGGCTGGGGAGTGTACTGGGCAGCCTGATTCAGACTGATGTACCAGTATGTAGAAACTCTTTAGTTCTGAGTTAATAGTCAGAGGTAGATCTAAAACTAGAGATAAGACTTTGGAAAGGGAGAAAGTTAAGCTTAATTAGCACATCCAACAGGCCTTCTCAAACAGATAGTCCGGATGTTTAAGTTTGTTCTTAGAGAGTACAGAGGTATCTCTGATAAGATACTTCCGTCAGTATCAGGGATAATCCTGATCAGATGCTGCTAATGATGATAATTACAGAAAGGCCTGAAATTAGGGATCCTGGTTGTGTTACTGCATAGAAGGTTATCTAAATATTCCATTAGTAGAGGGGAAACCAAACCGTGCCCAGCGAATGATGGAAAAGCTACAACAGCACAGGAGAAATTCATAGCAGGAAATGGCTAATAATCAAAAGTCAATATCAACAAGACTCCTTGACCTCTGGAAGGCCCTTGGATTCTTCCAGGTATTAGCTTGTCATAATCAGCTGAATTCCTATCTCATGTTATTGTGGCTTGCAGTACAAAAGAAATAAAAGCCATGTCTAAAATTTTTGGAACACAAAAGGTTTTGTTTTTGTTTGTTTGTTTATTATTTGAATAACCTTCTCATGTATGCCAAACTGGTTTCAAATTCACTATTTGGCCAGGTTTGATCTCAAACTCCTAATCCTCCTGTCTGTGCCTCGGAAGCACCAGAATTACAGGCATGAACCACCACACCTGGTTCCTATGAACCTGGGGTAGAACCCAGGCTTTGTGAATACTAGGCAAACATTCTACCTACTAAATGTTGAAAACCCCCTTTTTAAAGACAATTATTCATTGCAAGTGATTTCCAAATATAAATTAAAAGTTTGTAATGGAATATCTGAAAATGAAATGTTTGCCTCTAAAGGTCTTAGCCAGGACTAAAATTCTCTGATTTAATGACTTTCAGAGTCAATAAAAATATATCTTTACTGAATGAGACTTTCTACTTCATTGCAGGTAGTATAAACAGTTCAACTCATATTTTCAACACAATATTTCAATGAGATATTTATTATCTAGTTTTAAAATGTACATATTTTTTATATTCCTCAGAAGTCAAGTGAATAAAGTTAATCAGACACAATTCAGATACCACTCATGGGTCTGTGTGAGAGAGACCCTCTTTATTTTTCTTTCTTCATTCCTCATTACGGATCCCATAACCCCTAATCAACCTCTATGAAGCCCTTACACTTGTTAATTTTTAAGTATGGTTGCTTGTCTGTGTATAAAAATATAGTATTATTTTGGATATCCTATTTTCCAAATAACTTCAATTATTTTGTATCTTAAAGCTTTTTTAAATAATCTTTTACTTATTTTACTTCAGATCTAGAAGGAACTGTCAATGAGCACCTGCTTGTGTTTAGAACACATCTGCTAAACATGAACTGTAATCTTAAAATACAGTGAAGTATTTATTGTTGTAGATTAGACTTTAGTAAATCATGGCAATATTTTATTTGTACTCCAACAATTTTGAGGAACATTATTAGGTTTTTTTTATTAAGGAATTATTTTATTCATTTTAAATACCAACCACAGATCCCCCTCTCTTTCTTCCTGAATCTTATATTTAAATGATCAGGAAAGAAAGTCCTGATTGTGTGTGGGAAAATATGAACTGCTTTATTGCTATCTACTTTTCAGTGCATTTTCTTGGGACTCATAAACAAGTACAACTAAACGTACAATGAATTCTTCCTTTTCTCATGAAGAGGTTATTGTCCACTAAAAGCCCTTTACATAAAAGTATTGTTTTAACGGGCCATGCTAACCCCACAAATACCACATTGTTCTCTCTCTTTTCTGAGAAACAGAAAGACCTACCATTCTCATAGGATATGAGTAGGAAATACCATTTGAGCAGGGTTCCCACTGTGCCAACCACTCTCTGAGCCTCTGTAAGTGTGTGTTTACTTATTTCCTTTAAGAGGTAGCATTGTCATCACTATCATAGACACAGAACATAGATGAGTTGCTCAAGGATAAACAGCTGTTAGTAGGATAAAGGCTTAATTGGTCTCATTCAAATTCCAAGCTTTTACTTAGAGGTATAATGTCTTTTGAGTTACATTCTTACTTGTTCAAGTCTATCAGTAAACTGGGTGTGATGGTGCACATCTTTAATCCCATCACATGCAAGACAGAAACAGGTGGATTTCTATCAATTGGTTCACAAAGAAAGTTCTAGGCCAGGCTGACCAGGAATATATAGCAATATATTAATTCTCAAAACAAACAAACAAAAAATAGCAAACCTCCATTTTTGACAATTTAATTTTAAAACATGAATAATACATATTTTACCAAAATTATGTAACACAGCTCAAATGTTTCATAGTAGTTATAGTGACAGTGAACTTACAGAATGGAATTTATGAAAAATAAATTGGTTGTGATTGAGTCTAATAACTAGCTCACAGGTTATGTAGCATGTATTTCTGTCTATTGAAAAGACATTTTCCCGAGAATAGCCATTCATATTTGTGTCTGTTAATGGGTATTATAGTAATATTGCACAGTATGTAAGAATTTTGAACACAAGAATTTAAAATACTTTTTTATGAAGTGATATCATTAAACAGCATTAAAAAGAGGAAACATTTCGTTATCTAACTGATACATTACAGTGACAGTAATATTTGTGTTCTCCATATAACTCTTGAAATCAACATTCTAAATGCTACACATTAAGTTCTGATGCTCAATTTTAAGGCAAATGCATCATTGTTCATGACTTTTCTGTTTTACAATGAGTGTTCTGGAACCTTTGAAAACATAATTTTTCCTCTTAACTTACAGCACCTGGTGTTTGGGATTAAGTCATTCATTGCATACCTGATTCCAGATATACCAAAGGGCCTCCGTGAGCGCATACGACGAGAGAAATACTTAGTCCAAGAAATGATGTATGAGGCTGAACTGGAGCATTTACAGCAACAGAGGAGAAAAAGTGGTCAGCCTATTCACCATGAATGGCCTTAGGCAGTGCCTGTTAACCAAAAGGGGAGGTACCGTTAGTGTGAAGGAATGAGGCCCTTGAAATGTAGGTGGGATCCAACAGGAAAGCATAGTTGGCAAAACCATATGTATAAAATGTTACTTGGAAATACATCACAGCAGCCTTTGGGATTGGAATGCTCAGACTTCTGAGGAAAGAAAAGACTTGTGACCTCCAAAGGGATGCAACTGACATGGCAGGGAGTCAGGCTCGGATTCTCAGAGCAAGCCCTCAGGGGAGTTCTGTGTTTGGAGTCCATCCAGTTCCATCAGCAGCAGAGCAAGTAGGAAATGCAGTGATGGAATTTCCAAAGACAGATTTCCACGTAAATGTTCACATGCTGGGAATACTAATCAGATTCTAGGACTTGCAGTTGAGTTCAGATATTCACAAGAAATGAGTTACACCAGTTGTTGGCTCTGATGTCAGAACTCCATGTCCCTTCCATTTACAGGCTGGTGGAGTTGTTTTTGTCTCATTGAGATAATGGGTGTATGCACATGGCATTTATGCTGCTTTATGTCGACTATGCACTTGAAAAGTTGCACATTACCATAGTATTGAAACCAAAATCTAAATTCCAAAAAGAACACCTTGGAATAATTCTATTATATTGGCTGTGATTTAAGTTTGCTTTATCACTCAAAGCCAAGTGCACTACCCATTTTTAAATTAATGAATGCCACAGATCCACTTTAAATATATGAATGCCTATTCTTGTATCATGTAGACATGACTAATTTGTACTTTACTGAAGAAGCCTATCTTATATTCTATTCCATGTGCTCCTCTCTGAATTATTACAATCTCACAGAACACTATGTTGAAACAATGTAAATATGTCGATGTTCTTTCACTGTTTGCACTTTTTACACTGTGTAATGTGAGTTCTGGCTTATGGAACTCTATGACTAGTTACACAGGATGCTACTGTAATTTCTCTGTTCATTCAGGAAATCCAAAGCCAAATGTTCTGCAGCACTTAAGCTTTTTCTATAATATGCACTATCAATTATGAGCTAATGGAATAATGCATGCACAGAGTGTATTATTTGCATAAAATACCTTTCTGAGTTTCATTCTTTAATCATGGAATGGAGATTTCTTGGTTTTGATTTGTTCTGTTTTGTTTCTGATGAGTTGATTTTTATTTAATTTCAAAACTCTCTAGAAACAAAGTCAAATTAATTATGAAGATCATAATTTCATTTGTTGTGGACTCCTTATTTGAATGTCAATTTTGTCCACACACTGGAGGAGCACAAATGAAGGGGTGTTCAATTCAAGAAAGTTCAGAGAAGGCATAAATTAAGGAGGCAGAATAGAATGAAAGGCAAGGGGTGAAATATATGGTTATATGGTAAAAATCAATACCCCTTCCCTTGCAAAACAAGATGGGCCAAGCTTTTTTCCCTTGAGAATAAGGTGGGAAATTACACAGAGAACACACACATACACACACACACAGAAAGAGAGCATGAATTGTTCAGTTTGCTTTTGTTCAATTAAGCAAAACAGAAATATTTACAAAATTTAAAATATTGGATTAGGCACACACAAAAACGAAACTACTTTGCACACATATGAATGAATCTCTAAAACTAATCAAGGAAATTAGTTTCACTTACTGGAAGTGTGCTGTGCTAATTCTAACACTTACAAAAAGCTTTGTTGACTTGATTATGGTTGTTTTATAGTTTCTCCCTAGGATATTCACTTGTCTACTTTCCTTGTGATTCTGGGCCAGGTATATGCCCTGGGACTCTAAATTCTTCCACAAGTTCTGAAAATGTAGCTCAGTGGTAGTGTGTGTCTAACATGCATGAGGCACACATGGACTCAACTCTGAGCACCACTAAATACATACATATATACATAATACATACATAATATATACATACATAATACATACATACATATATACATATGAGATATGTGGTAAATTCCTACAGAAATCCTTGTTCCTGGGATTCTTTTACTTCAAATATAATGGCTAATTCCACAAATTATCCAATAGAGATTTCAGCTCCTCAATTTTGGAGCATTTTTGCTCCCTTTTCTTTATTAACTAAATGTATACACATGCCTGAGCATAATATTTTCTTTACCTAGCATTTACATATTTTCCAAATTAGGGATGCAAGACATACATGGGTCATATGGAGGACAAACAATAATAGATGTTTCTTTGAGAATTCTTTTTCTAGGGTTTTCTATAGTCCATTGGGGTTTAAGTCATATTGATTGATATGAACAAAGAAAGATATTTTAATAAAAGTTGTAGTATATTAATTTAGAAATGTGTTGCTGATATTTTTGAAACAGAGATGAGAAAGAAAGAACCAAAAATAATTGTCTGAAATATTTGTTTTGTAAGCAGTTGCAAGACAATCAAACTTGGTTTTATCATAACTGACGGTAAAACACAGACAGCCCTCACAGTATGTGAACTTTAGAGGGTCACTCTGCTTAAGTTGAGAGAAATGTTTTATATGTGTTTTTCATATGAATATGAATTATTTCTCAAAGATTTATAGCACACTATATTCTCAGGAATTCTGTATGATGTGAATGCTGCTCATATATTTTCATATTCTCACTTGTTATCTTTTTATGCTAATAATTAATGGATATGTGCATGCAGTCTGCCATGACAAGTTGTGTGAACCATTTTAAGTCTTAACTGTAATAGTTCTCAGTCGTCTGGTCTGAGTCTGTGTAGGCACTTTTCGGTGAGACACTGCTGCCTGGCTGCATGATGAGATTCAACTTGAATGCTAAATGATTCTTGGCACAATATACTATACAATGGAATGGATAGAAGATTTTTTTCACTCAATAAATTATCATTTTTACTATAATCTGCACATTACAGTTCTTTCTGTTTGGGGTTATTTTGTTTTGTTTTGTTTTTGTTTTTTGTTTGTTTGTTTTTTGCTTTTATCGAGACAGGGTTTCTCTGTGTAGCTTTGTGCCTTTCCTGGATCTTGCTCTGTAGACCAGGCTGGCCTCCAACTCACAGAGATCCACCTGCCTCTGCCTCCCGAGTGCTGGGATTAAAGGCGTGCACCACCACCGCCTGGCTCTGTTTGTTCGTTAAATAATTTAATTGGAATTTGTCGAATGGGTATGGGCTGGAAAGATTGCACATTCTTTAGTCCCTGAAAGCAATAGTTTTGTTATTCTTGGGGAAACTCACCACTTTCAAACTATCTCCTGATAATGCTCTCATCTTAAAGTCATTTGCAGTACTGGGTAAAATGGGTCAAGTGTCTGTTGTGCAAGCTTGGTGACCTATGTCTGCATCACCAATACTCACATAAAAAGCCAAACATGGTGGAATATGTCTGTGACCCCAACTCTAGGGAGACTGAAATAGGAGGATCCTAGGGGACAGCCAATGTGGCCAATTGGTGAGCTCCAGTTTAGTGAAAAAACCCTGTTTTAAAAGATAAGGTAGAAATCAATAGAAAATCCTAGACACTGACTTCTGGTCCACACACACAGGCATACACACATGTTAAATTCACCTAGGAAAAATAAACCTTAAAATATGGGTTTAAGCCGGGCGGTGGTGGCGCACGCCTTTAATCCCAGCACTCGGGAGGCAGAGCCAGGCGGATCGCTGTGTGTTCGAGGCCAGCCTGGCCTACCAAGTGAGCTCCAGGAAAGGCGCAAAACTACGCAGAGAAACCCTGTCTCGAAAAACCAAATATATATATATATATATATGTGTGTGTGTGTGTGTGTGTGTGTGTGTGTGTGTGTGTGTGTGTGTTTAAAGAGATGGCTCAGCAGATAAGAGCACTTGATATTCTTGCAGAGGACCACAGTTTGGTTCCCAGCACTCATTTGGTGGTGTACAACCATCTGTAACTACAGTTCCAGGAGATCCAGTGACCTCATTCAGTCTCTGAGAGCATGAGGCACACATGCAGTATGCAAACATACATCCATGCAAAACAATCATATATAAAACAATGAATAATATTGTTTTAAGGGAAAAAAGGCTTTTTTTTTAGTCTATGGTTCCATGGGGATAGAGTCCTTGTCAACAAAGGCATAGTAGCAAGCAAGCTGCTAGCTGATTATATTTTTCATCCATACACAGGAAGCAGAATGAAGGAACAGGAAATGGGTTGAGACTATAAACCCTCAAAGCCCATCCTCAGTGACGTACTTCATTCAGCAAGGTTCCACCTCCCACAGATTCCATAACCTCCTCAAACCGCACTACCAACTGTGGACTAAGTTTTCAAACACACAAACCTACGAGAAGCATTGCTTATTCAGACCACAGAATTTGCAAGACAGCTCTGGTCATTTGAATGTGATTTGACTCCATAATCTCATAGGGAGTGGCACTACGAAGAGGTGTGGCTTCATTGAAGTGGGTATGGCCTTGATGGAGGAAGTGTGTCACTGTGGGGATGGGCTTTGAGGTTTCCTACACTTAGGATATCACCCAGTGTCTCAGGTGACTTCCTGTTGCCTGCAAGATGTAATACTCTCAGCTCCAGCAACATGTCTGCCTGCATGCCACCATGCTCCTTGCCATGATGATAATGGATTGACCCTCTGAACTATAAGTGAGCCACCCCAATTAAATGTTATCCTTATAAGAGTTGGCATGATCATGGTGTCTCCTTACAGCAATAAAAACCCTGATACAACAGCTTATGGGTGTGAACCAAGGAGCTGAGGATTTGAACATTGTTCTAACAATCTATGTTGAAACAACCAGCACAATCTCCCTGGGACAGGACAGGAAATTAGACATAAATGCAGTGCAAACCAAGGGAGGAGACTCTTATCTTACAGCCAAGAATCACCAGCTTACCCATTTTGGGTTTTAGATTTGATGGTTCAACTTGAAAATTAGTGCTGCTTATTGAATAACTTAGCTATATAGCTGCATAGCTTAATTGGTCAATTAGGAGAAAGTTTAAAAAAAATGTAATCAGACATGTGTACTCCATTGTACCCAAATTAGATTAACTCAATGACATCCAAACAGCATTCTGGGTTTTATAGAGAGAGTCAGTTAACATCTTATCTTACTGCTTCTATTCTTGGAGCTCCAAAGAGAACATTTTGAGAAGACCAAATATTCTGGTTTCATTTGGAAAGTTAAATGTTTTCCTATAAGCATTTCTATTCAAAATGAAGTGTGCCAGCAATGCATAGTCTAAAGGAAGGATTAATTGAGATTTAGCTTCAATTATTAATCAGGCCAAGTTCCTAATACTATGGACTTTTATCTTTGTAGAGGTGATAAATTTCTTCCCATCAAACTTGCCATCTTTGATTAAGTGGAAATTACCCTGGTGACTATATTTGATAGATTTTTCCTAAAGACCATCCTTGTTTCATCCACAGTATACCTAGTAGACCTTTAAAAAAGCAAAAGTGAAAGCAGGTGGGTTGTTGAATATGTCTCCTAGTTGGGGCTAATCTAATATCTAGTGTCATCCAAGTCTACCATTACAGAATAGTAGCCTAGTAGATTCCTAAATCTTCTAGCTGTTTTGTAATGGGTGAGCTGTTAAAGCAACCTGATAAAGTTGCTTTAGCATTTCTTGACCCTAAGTGGCAACCCTGGGTTACAATGGACAATCAACATCAGCTCTTCTCTCTGTCTTTCCGTAAGAAGGCAAGGCACAATTTTAGATCCTATCTGCTCTGATTTCTTTAATTCATTTTTCCAACTTAAATATTTGGATGTAGAAAGCAATACCTTTACTTTCTATTTTTGACAAAGCAAAATTCCTAAACTACAAGTTGAAAAGAAAACATGAGAGATATATTTGGAACACTTCTCAGAAATGTAATTGTAGTGTGGATGGCCAGCCATACATGATGCTAAGTCTCACAGTCTCCATTTTACCTAATGCTACCAAACACCTTAGGCCAAATTCACTATATTTTGAAGCAAGAATTATCAATAGACACTATTTTTCTTGGTGAAAAATATTACACTATTTATCTAAATGAGCAACAAGGGATTGAATGACCAGAAAGGAAAACAAATCCAGTTGCAAAGTATTAGTGGAAGTAATAATTTGGAGGTGGTGGTGGCAACTTGGGAATATCTGACCTAGGTACAAAAGCTCGTCTTCTCTGCAGGTGCTCCTTTACCTTCAATTGTGAATATATCTTGCTTTTTTTCTATCCAGATACCAAACAAGTTCACTTCATGTTTGAACACTTAAAAACAAATGAGACTCATTTTCTTTTCTTTCTTTTTTTTTTTTTTGGTTTTTCGAGACAGGGTTTCTCTGTGTCGCTTTGCACCTTTCCTGGAACTCACTTGGTAGCCCAGACTGGCCTTGAACTCACAGATATCCACCTGCCTCTGCCTCCTGAGTGCTGGGATTAAAGGCATGCACCACCACCGCCCGGTGAGACTCATTTTCATCCTGTGTATTTGTGTTTGTGTGTCTACCATAAGGCCCAGATAAACCAAATACTGCATACTTTATCCAAAACATTGAAAAGAATGGCCTTTTATAAAATACGGTGAAGTTTATTATAACATCTGTTTACTTCTTAGCTAATAGGTCCATCTTAGTCTCTAAAGTTTACAGAAAGGTTTTCAAAGTAGTAGACCACCGTGCACCCTACTCATAGGAAATATTCCAGAGGTCATTTCCGTATTTTTCATTCTGAATTTATTTTTAAAAGAAATAATTTAAATAATCTTAATTGTACATCATTCCCCACTTTCTTTAAAATTAAATAGTTATATAAACAAGACATCAAATTTAGAAGTATCCCAGGATTCATGAATACAAAACAGTGTTAAATTTTAGAAATACAAAAACATCTCATTAAATTTCCTATTGATAAGAATCAGTACTATTATCATTGCACATTTTTCTTCTGTAACGTGAGGTATTTCTTTTCTAATTTGCAATGAAAATCTGAAACTCCCAGTAATGGTTATATTTCTACTAAGCCACATATTAGTACATGTAAATCTATTCTGAAGATTTCTGACAATTCAAACACCAAAAGTATTCTATTGGAAAACTACATTTTTCAGTATTCATTATTCGCATGTTTGCAAATCTTTATTGATTTGTTCAGGAGTTTTTAATAGTAGCATTCAGTCTTCCCAAGAACTACAAATAAAAATAACCCAACAGTGATTTCCTATCTATCAAAAGTTACAATTGATTTTGAAGGCTCTAGTATTTCAATAGGTACCCTTGGTGATACCCAACTAATTACAGTTGTTTGAAATGGCTCAGGTTACTATGTTTTTTATATTGGGCAAGGTGGTGAAATCCTCATTAAATCTACTTTACAATATTTAGATTATAAGCACATAGAATCTGTAAATACACAAATGGACACAGTAAAAATTTCTGTAATATTTTAAGATGATTTATTACTAAGAGAACAGGTGAAGGAAAACTCATATTTTTTCTGACATATCTATTTTTTTATATTCTGAGAAAATTATAATGCCATCAAAACATTTCAACAATATTCACTTTTAAATACTGTGTGGAAGTGTCACAGCCTACAGGGCTTTCTATCTTCCTATTGAAACACCGTTTGTTACCCCTGATAGTCACAAAGTGTAAAATTACGCCAAAAAAAAAATGCTGTTTGAATTAAACAAAAGCAAATCCCACTCTCCTACTGCTGTTTGAAGATTCACCCTTGCAGAATTCCCGTGTGCTGTTATTGACTTTGCTTATGATGTTGGCTCAAAGCTTGCATTTACAAATGTAAGGCTTATTAAACCACAACAGGGTATTTTGTTTTCAGTAATGAACTTGTGGATCTTTATGATGAGATCTTTCTGATTTGTAGGAATGTAAGACTTTTAATAATGCTTTATGAATACTCTAACATAAAAAAAACCTAGCGTTTGGGAATCAGGACATAATTTTTAATTTGTTATTGTGCTTACCTCGTTAGTTCTATTTCTGTACAGCACCTTTGTAATGCAATTCTATTAAGTAAAACACCTTTGACATACTGATGTAATACTGTGGAACATGGTTTTTGGACAGGCACAACATTTTAGTCAGACATTTTATAGGAACAAGGTCCTATGCTTAATTCTCAGCACCAAAACCAAACATAAACCTGCAAATAAACAACAAACCCTGAGATTTAACCTGACAAGAAGCAAAAAGAGTTTTACTCCTTGCATTATGATTAAACTCAGTCCTGACTTAGTTATGTAGCATCAGGCACTTGGGGCCTTGGCTGATTTTTCTCAAATGAATTTGGGACTTTCCAAAGAATATCCTGAGAAACAGTCTTGTCATCTCTATAAATAAGTATAAATAGGTATTGGGCATCTTAGTTTTCTGAAAAGAATCTGTACACAATTCTATGACAGGAAAAAGTAGCATAGAGTACTCTGTGTATGTGTGTGTGTGTGTGTGTGTATGAATATATTATCAGTTGCATGTATTGTTCTAGAAATGAGTGGTCTTCTCCTGAACACTGTTGCTGTAGCTTTTGTCCGTGGGGTTATAGCCTGGAATCTGGGCCAGACTTTCTTGCTTGAGTCCATTCTGTAGGGCAGATTCAACCCCCTGTTTCCAGGCACTGCCACTGTCAAGGTAATCCTGAGGAATGTAGAAAGACACATATTAAACACCAATCATGACAGGTTTAAAACCAACTCAAGGGATATTGTGCAACTTCTGCACATTTATGAAGGATGACCAGGATAGTTTTGCATTCATTTCTACTTTCCTTCAACATCTTTCACAATCCTTCCACTGCTCAAAACATACAAAAGCATACGCTGCCTCCCTCCTGCAGAGGTTCAGTATTGCCTAGCTCTTCTGCAGTTCCTCGGCTTGCTCCATTGTCAGTCAGCCCAATTTACTTCCAGCTCAAACTGATCATGGTGGGTCTTGACTGATGAGAATGCAACTCTTAAAAGTCTCTATTGGTCTATCATAAATGTACTTCTGGGGGATAAAAAGTCTAAGGAAGTTGGTTGTATTTTGCTGCTTCTTTGACTATAATTTCCCACCAATATTTAATATTTATAGTTGTTGTGGCTTAAATATGAAGTGTTTCTCAATTTCACTTCAGCTAGGGATGCTGTGGGGGAGATTGTGACTCTTTAGGAATTGGGGCCCAGATGAAAGAAATTAGGTCACTGGGGGATTTTATTTTGTGTGATATCTTTCTCTGACATCTGCCTGTATTCCCTTTCCTTCTATTTCATCCCCACTGAGAGGTGAGCAGCCTTTTCCTTCTCATGTTCCCGTTAACTTTCTGATCTATCCAAATGCATGGAACTAAGCAATCATAGATGAATGCTTTAAGACTATGAGCCAAAAACAAAACAAAACAAACAACAAAAACCCAAAACTTCTCCTTTAAGATGTTCTGTCAGGAATTTTAGTAAGAGATAATAGGCAAAAATAGCTAATATAATATCCTAGAGAATTAAAAAAGCTGTGTCTATGTCATTCTGTAAAATGTCCTTCTTTAGTTCTCAAATAATAAAAGCTAAACAAAAGGAAAATGAGACTTTGAACCAGGGACAGACCCAAGGCTGTCTGACTCTCAAACTTGTCATCTCATCTATCACATTTCACTGTGTTTTGTACTTTATTCTTTTTCTAAGACTTATTTTTATATTTTTCCTGGAACTCATCTCTCAGGGGTTAAAAGAGTTTTTGGAAACTGATCACTTGCAATGTCTACATCCCAGCCATGAGGCACATTTACCTATCAACACACACACTTAAAAGACTATCAGCTCCAGGGACTCTGGGATCAAAATCTATAATTTTGAAAGCTTTTGATATTTACTGTCCTCCATCCTTACAGTCCTTTCCCTCACAGTTGTTGCAAGGGGGAGGGAGGGCACTCCCAGAGGTAGAAGGGCACTCCTGGTAGTGGAGTGGAGGAAGGGTACTCTTCCCTCTAAGCCAATGCCTGTTTGAAGAAGCTCAGACATCCACTCACCTGCTCTGTTTCCTGGTCATGCTGAACTCCACACCAGCAGAGAGTTTTGTATTTCTTAGACCAAAAGCAAAATAAATTGCAAACTGGTCTTATTAAAAGTGGGTCAATATCTTTGCCACTTTGTTTGCCTATTAAGAAAAGGAAGATGGATTAAATGGCTTCAACCCTCCAGGCCTTCCATTTCAGTACAAGCCTATCAACTTGAGAATGGGTTACTTCTTAACAAAAATTGAAAACAAGCTTCAGAGGTGAATCTATAGAAAGTGATAGACTGTAGAAAGGGTACAAGCTAGCAGTTATAAATTTACAAGTTGTCAGGTCAAGAAAGTTCAGGACTATAAAGTCAAATGGTGATAACGTATTCATTTGAAAATATTCACTCTAGTAGTAAATTTTCAGGCCAATTGAAGAAATAATAGGAAGTACATTTTTTTCTTCTTCAATTTTTAACTAAATTATACATTTTCAGCATCATTTAGGTTAGTATATTTGAAATTAGAAAGATCATTTTTACTGTTTCTTTTTCTTTCATCACAGCATCAGCGTCTTAAACAATTCTCTAAAGTTCTGCCAGCCAATCACACTTCATTTCAGATCCTCAAAACATACCAGTTCGATCACTTTAAATCCTATTGAGGAACAAGTCAGACTGACATTTATACTAAGACTTAAAGGATGATGAAGTCATCCTCCCAGAATCTTTTCAAATTTTCTGGCTAGGAAGACTAGTATAGATACCCTATCCCATAGAATGCTGCTGGTGAGTATGTGTCAATCCATCCAGAGGTCCCTGGAGGAAGCACTGGAGTAAGAGTTATATACATTGGTCAGATTCCTTCTATGAGTTATGAGCCTGATGTTATGTCTGACTTGCTGCGGGCCACAGGAATATATCATAAGAACTCAGCTGGTTATGGCAAAGTCACTACCTGGAGGCATCAGGGAATTCCTCCAGAGGAAGCCAAATCCCAAGGAGTTTTTGGTGTTACTTGGCTTGTTATTATCAGCTGTATTCTGTTATGAAAAACATGTGTGCCTTCATAGCTTTCCCAGTTGACTTTTCCCTAGGAAGGACTAACAGTGTAGACTGATCACTCTCTGGACATACACATTCCAGGTATTTGGAGAACAGCCTCAGGGAAAGGCTTTCTCTGGAATCAGATATCTCCCTTAGCCACTTTCAAGGACTACAGGAAACACCACCCAGGTGGGCGCCCATTGTTAGTCCCAGGTGGACTAACAATGATAACAGCCCACATGCAAGTCTCCTGATTTACGGTAAATTCCACAAGGAGACACCGCCTAGGAGAGGTGGACGTTAAGTAATAGCTTTACACAATTTAGCTCGGACCCTCCCTTTATATACCGAGACTTCCAGGAGGCAGAGGAGAAGAGAAAGGAAAATGGAAGAACTAGATGGGTAAGAACTTGAGAGGAACGAACTGAGATGGGGAAGAACTAGATTGAAGGGCTAAAAGAGAGGACTAGAGGAACAAGATGGAAGATGAGGAAGAGCCAGATGGGGAAGAACAAGATGAGGAAGAGCCAGATGAGAGAGAAGGAGACGAGAGAGGAGCTAATAGGGGAAAGAACTAGATAGATGAGAACCTAGAAGGGACAGAACTAGATGAAGGAATTAAGATAGAACCTAGAGGGGACAGTAGATAAATATAGAGAGAAATCAGGCAAGAAAGGAGCTAGACATGAGAACTATCACAGAATAATAAAGTATATGAACTAAGGAGTTTCGTGTACATAAATTCATTTCTTCCCATTAAAGATTAATTATCAGCTGGTTGTAGATTCTTCCCGGACCCTGGGAGGGGACTATCAAGGGGCTGGACCCCCATAGTCACCAATACTGACTAAAATGTTGTGCCTGTCCAAAAACCGTGTTCCACAGTATTATGTCAATCTGTCAAAGGTGTTTTATTTAATAGAATTGCAATTAAGTTGATATTTGTCAATTAGTGTCTTCTACAGAGTAGGTACATTTGACTCATGCATGCATTGTTGATAATGAAGTTTATATTAATTATTAAATAATGCAACAAGAAAGTGGCCATTTGTGATCTTAAGACTGACAGTAGCTTTGTCTTAATGACATGAGAGGAGAGAGAGAGAGAGAGAGAGAGAGAGAGAGAGAGAGAGAGAGAGAGAGAGAGAGAGAGAAGACAGAGAGGTGGAAGATGATGTGCAAAACCTCAGACAACTGTAATGAAGAATGTCAGTGATGTTCTGCATCAAAGGATTTCATTTAAAACCGACCCATAAATATTTGTCTGCATATCATGTCCCTACATACCCACAGAGGCCAGAAAAACAAACATCAGATCCCCTGGAACTGAAGTTATAGACAGTTGTGAGCTGTACTGTGGGTGCTGGGAATTGAACTTGGGTTTTCTGGAAGAGCAACATTTTCTACTAACTTGATCCATCTCTCCAGCCCTGACTATCACTACTTTTACTGAAACTTTGGTTCGCCTTCCTCTGAACAAAATCAATTTTGTGTCAGTTTTGTGACCCTGTGAGAACAGCAGAAGCATGAGTTATGATCCATCCTCTTCTTTCCCCCATTGTGGTCACCATGGAGAGTGCACAAGCTTCCAAGTCCTGCAGTGAAACCCTGAATATCCAAATACAAGATAGGATTATTGCTGCGGGCCACAGGAATATATCATAAGAACTCAGCTAGTTATGGCAAAGTCACTACCTGGAGGGATCAGGGAATTCCTCCAAAGGAAGCCAAATTCCAAGGAGCTTTTGGTGTTATTTGGCTTGTGATATATCAGCTGTATCCCGCTATGAAAATCATGTGTGCCTTCATAGTCTTTCCCAATTGACTTTTCCCTAAGAAGGGCTAACAGTGTGGACTGATCACTCTCTGGACATACATATTCCAGGTATTTGGAGAACAGCCTCTGGAAAGGCTTTCTCTGGAATCAGAGATCTCTCTTAGCCATTCTTAAGGACTAACAGTAATAAAATGTCTCCTGATTTAAGGTAAATTCCACAAGGAGACACTACCTAAGTCAGGTGGATGTTAAGTAATAGCTTTATATAATTTAGCTAGGACCCACCTTTCTTACAGCCTTACTAACTTTATAGACCTTTAACTCCTTACCCAACCATTTCTAGGAATATTTAGATAACTTTCTGTGCTGACAGTTATGCTCAGCCAGAACCCCAGTTCAAGTCTCCCTGTAATTATCATCATTGGCAGCATCTGGCCAGGTCCATCCCCAGATAGAGGAAAGTACCTTATCAGAGACACCTCTGTACTCTCTAAGAACAGACTTAAGCATCCAGGCTACCTGTTTGAGAAGGCCTGACGGATGTGCCAATTAAGCTTAACTTCCTTCTTTCCTCCAGTTCTAACCTCCAGTTCTAGATTTCCCTTTACCTATCACCAGAGGCATCTACCTGTACACAGGTTGCCTAGCAAATGAGCACACTTTCCCCCACCCTGCAGAAAAAAGGCAGATACCTTGGACAGATAGGAGCCACAAGAAAAAAGAAGACAGTTTTATTTTCTCCCATTGACCTAGCAACTTACAGATTCTTAACATTTTCTACTAATCACGTTTAAGACTATAGTTGAGCACATAAGATACCTCTTCTTAGATATTACTCGGATTTAGCCTTTAGTTAATTCATTTCCCCATTGGTTACTTCCCTTTTGGGGTTGCAAATGATAAGTAATGGTTATTGCCTCTCTATGTGATTCTTATCACCCCTCCATCTGACCCTGGAAGCCTGGCTTTGCACTGCCAAGGGATTACTGCTTGTAAGTGTATATATACCAGGACTTCCAGAACACTGGAGAATGGAGAAGAGAAAAGAGAATGGAAGAACTAGATGGGTAAGAACTTGAGAGTAACAAACTGAGATGGGGAAGAACTAGATTCAAGAGCTAGAAGAGAGTACTAGAGGAACAAGATGGAAGATGAGGAAGAGCCAGATGGGGAAGAACAAGATGAGAGAGAAGGAGATGGGAGAGAGGCTGATATGGGAAAGAACTAGATAGATGAGAACTTAGAAGGGGCAGAACTAAAAGAGGGAATTAAGATAGAACTTAGAGGAGACAAGAGATAAATGTAGGGAGAAATTGGACAAGAAAGGAGCTAAAAATGAGAGCAGAGTATAAGCTTGTAGAGAGAGAATCCACACAAAATAATAAAGTATATGGACTAAGGAGTTTTGTGTACATAGATTCATTTTTTTCATCAAAGATTAATTATCAGCTGGTTGTAGATTCTTCCCGGACTCTGGGAGGGGGCTATAGAGGGGTTGAACCCCCGAAGTCCTCCATAGATTATTTTGGGAGTCAGGTCAAAAACACTTAGTATTTAGTCTTCCTTCATGGGTGATGTTTCAAAGAATTTCTTACACCCATGTATGATGATGGAATCATGTTTCAAAATATCTTATTTATTTTCTGATTGTTAAACACACAGAGACAGACAGACAGACAGACAGACACACACACACAGATCAACTTAGAAACTTAGAGGCAGTATGTATCTCTCTTTTTTAATGTCTATTATATTTATTTAGGTTATGATTTTATAAGATTATATATTTACTATATTTTATCAAATTGAATAACATAAAGATGATTTTGCCACATTTTGTCCAAATGGCATACAAAAAAACATAATCAAAATATTTTTCATGACTGAAGGCTTAAGAATAAAGTTTAAATATACTTATATATACTGTAACTTAATTTTATAAATATTAGCACATAAATCATTCAAATTTTTCCATCTCTTCTAATATTTATGATTTCTTTGTGTTATGAATCCCCAGGGGAGTCCTTGCCTTGGAGGAGATGGGAATGGGGGGTTTGGCTGGGGGGAGGGCGAGAGAAGGGGGCAGGAGGAGGGAGGACAGGGGAATCCATTGCTGATATGTAAAATTAAATTAAATTATAAAATGAAAAATTAAAAAAAAACATTCTATTAAATAAATAAATCTAGAAATGTTGAGTTCATAGAAAGTAAGAGTGGATTATTGGCTGCCAGAGGCTAGATGAGGCAGAGATGAGGAAATGTTGGTCAATGTTATCAATATATAGCTAGAGAGAGAAAGAATTTTCATGTGCTTCTGCAGAGTTGTTGGACTATAGATAATTGTAATATACTCCATGTTTCCCAAAAGCTGGAAGAAAGAATGTATATCTCTTTGAGAAGAGGACTCAGAAGCAAATTGGTGAGGCTGGCAGGTAGTCTACAAGTGCAAAGAGAGGACCCCAGATATCCCACCTGTCAAGAAGCTGATGATTATTCCAGCAGCTACGCATCCCAGGAAGCCCAAGGCACTATAGTAAAGGTAGGAGAGGGAGTACCATGTGTCTGCTAGCACAGGTCTGTGGAGAAAAACAGCACATGTCATTAACTCTGTTCATCATTCAAAAATAAGAATATGATCTCTTCCCTGTTCACTTTAGGTTCTGGCATATCTTAAAACCCCAAATCGTAATATTTAATTCTTTAATGAAAAACAATCATGAGCTAGTGTCGCTTTGTATAACTATACACAATCCATATCATCACTGATTTACAAATACAAATAAATATGTGTATATATATATGGAGAGAGAGAGAGAGAGAGAGAGAGAGAGAGAGAGAGAGAGAGAGAGAGAGAGAGAGAATTTCTCAATGAGGACAGCGTCTTCCACTCCTTTTAAGTTATTTACTACTCAATTGTTCATTAATTCCAGAGATAATGGAAAAATTGTGACTTGTCTGTGTGTATAAACTGACAGAAAATCTCCAAAGGGACTTCTCAGTCCTATTCAAGTTTTATAGACTACACAGAAAGAATGCAGCCTTCAGATACCTTGCACTAAGATCATGACCCCCATCTGTTCTTTAGTCCTCCAGTATACTATTTTCACTCTTGTTTGCCTGAATGAAGAGAATAGCCATCTGCAGAACTCTGTGTAGCCTTGCACAGTACCCTTCATTGCTAAACACATGCAGATAAGCAAGAACTAGCTCATCAAATTACCGATGAGAGAGGTCTCTCCTCTTATTTGCTGACCTACTTTGGAACTTAGTACAATTTTTAAAGTCAACATACCTGTTGGAAAGCTGCGGTCCTACTGTTGTTGTTATATTTAATTGTACACACTTTTCTGTTGATAGAGGTAAAGGTAATGTCTTAGAGTCTGGTGCAGGGTAAATGAAAGCCCCGATGGCAACCCAAAATGACAACGTGATTCCAGTAAGGAGGCCTCCTAGAGCACCCTTGGAGAAAAATAGAAGATAATAAGAAATTAGACAAGGCTTTTCTTGTTTGCAAAAATATTGATATAAGGTATAATGTATTGTAGAGAGTCTAGATACACTTACTTATTTACTTACTTATTCATTCACTTATTTTTGGTAGTAGGTATGGATTCCAGGGTCTTATGCATGTGAGGCCAGTTCTCTACCACTGAGTCATAACCTTCAGCCCCATGAAGCAATTTTTAAGTAAGAGTAAGTTGTACCTTGAATAAATTTTTTTCTGTCTCTTATTTGTTCCCCCTTTTTACTTGAAAAGATGGTGAAACCTCAGTGTTCAATAAGAGTTTCAGAGCCAGCCGGGCGGTGGTGGCGCACGCCTTTAATCCCAGCACTCGGGAGGCAGAGCCAGGCGGATCTCTGTGAGTTCGAGGCCAGCCTGGGCTACCAAGTGAGCTCCAGGAAAGGCGCAAAGCTACGCAGAGAAACCCTGTCTCGAAAAACCAAAAAAAAAAAAAAAAAAAAAAAAAAGAGGTTCAGAGCCATGGAAATCTTTATACCATGTAGTCATTTTTTATTGACAGATGCTATACCAAAAGTCTGGCTGCTATTTCTTTCCACAAGTTAGAAGAGTTTCCTGATGCTTAAGTTTGGTTTGCTTGTTTGATTGATTAATTGGTTGATTCTAAACTCGAGTAAGTGTATTTTTTATTATGCTTGCATTTAAAGACCATGTTTCTTAATAAACTTTGCAAAAGAAAGCAGATTGTTGAAGTTCCTATTATGCACAAATGAGTCCTTTGTAAGGGCCCAGAATCTTCCTCCATTATTGTTTGGTAAAATTAAAACAACATATACAGATGAATATTTGTGCTTTGGCACATGCAAGCATTCTGTGAACTTCTGCAAATAGCCAGGTACATGTATTCGGCTTTGTGATTTATGAAGTATCTGCCATAGCTATTAATCTCTGCCATTGCACCACAAGAGAATTATGGACAATACCAAATAAAAGAGGCTGGTCATGTTTCAGTGAGGTTTTGTTGATGGACATTGAAATTCAGTATTAATGTACCTTGAAATATAATTATTTTTAATTTCTTCTATCTACTTATAAATGTCCATACATTTTTAGATTGCAGGTCACAGCCTCAAACAGGAGGCCAGCTATGTTTGTTCTAAGTCAGAAATTCCTGACCACAATTTAACTGTAAAAGACAGCAGGAGGGTCAAACTAGGTAGCTGCCTAGACAGCCATGTTGAGGCAGAATCTGAAGTTGTTCTTATAGTCCCTAGGAAAAGGATTAATGATAGAGTAGTTGAGATGCATGAACAAGGGAAGATATGGCACAGATTTATAATATTTGCTACCCTCTATCTAGAATTAAGTCTTTTTCCTGAATAATCAGAAGTACTAAAGCCTACTAACATAGATTATCTCTTTTTCATTACTTATTTTATTTTTTGAGATTATAATATAATTACATCATTCTACCTTCCCTTTCCTCTGAACCCTCCAAATCCCCCTCCTTGATCTCTTTCAAATTCATTGCATCTTTTTTACTAATACTAATTGTTGTTTCATGTTCATGTGTGTGTGCGTGTGCGTGTGCGTGTGTGTGTGTGTGTGTGTGTGTGTGTGTGTGTGTATCTTTCTCAATATGTATAATGTTACTTATATGTATATGTTTTCAGGGCTGACTATTTGGTATTGCACAACAAATTAGTGCTGTGGGATGGTCTGTATGGCAAATTGCTCTGATTGGTCAATAAATAAAACACTGATTGGCCAGTGGCCAGGCAGGAAGTAGGTGGGACAAGGAGAGAGGAGAGTTCTGGGAAACAGAAGGCTGAGGCAGAGAAACACTGCCAGCCGCCGCCATGAAAAGCCACATGTGAAGACACCGGTAAGCCACATGGCAAGGTATAGATTTATGGAAATGGATTAATTTAAGCTATAAGAATAGTTAGCAAGAAGCCTGCCATGGCCATACAGATTGTATGCAATATAAGTCTCTGTGTTTACTTGGTTGGGTCTGAGTGGCTGTGGGACTGGCGAGTGACAGACATTTGTCCTAATTGTGGGCAAGGCAGGAAAACTCTAGCCACAAATTAGTGTGCCCTTTCCTGGAAATGGCTATTTCTCCCACTCTCACTAGTTCACTAGTTGAAGCTTTGTGGTCTTTCCCCTGTCCACATTGGCATGTCGATTATTATTGTCCATGAAGTATGTATTCTACTAAGAACTTACAAAGCTATGGCAAAGATACAGTCTTTTGACTGGTTTTAATGACTAGGTACTACCTCAAATTATAACTGAATGGCATAAATATTTTAATAAACCCAAATACCACAGAAGTGATTTTGACAGTGTTCTCCTAACAAGACTGCAGGATAATTTTTGCAAATGCGTGAATGTTCACTATATATCTAAGCTAACTACCTGTAATAGTTGTTTGAGTGAAAATAACCCCATAAGAGCATAGAACCTGGCACTACTGGGAGGTGTTGCCTTGTTGAAGTAGGCATAGCCTTGTTAGAGGAAGTGGTCATTGGGGGCCTTGAGGTCTCAGATGTTCAAGCCATGCTGTGTGGCTGTCACTTCCTGCTGCCTGTGAATCCAGATGTCGAACTCTCAGTTACCTCCCCAGCACCATATCTGTCTGCATGTAGCTGTGTTATCCACCACGAGGATAATGGACTAAACCTCTGAAACTGTAAGCTAGCCCCAATTAAATGTTTTTCTTTATAAGAGTTGCTGTGGTCATGTTGTCTCTTCACAGCAATAGAAACTCTAACTAAGATACTGCCTAATCCTACAAGAGCTATCTAAAATAGTATCAACAAAAACTGTATAGCTGTATACATTTATGTAGCTGGGACACCAAACTCAGGATTTATACATTTATAAATGCAGGCAGACTTTCTGGAGTCTCTACAACTGTGTGTATAAGTGTGTAGAGAACAATTATAGTGACCCTTGTACTAGGTTGAGAAAATTATATTCTAAATAATTTTAAATAGTTTTATGTTACTTTTCTTAACAGATTGTCATCCGACCTATACCTTGCATACAGCCTACCTACGTTTATCTGAAGACACACTATTAGCAAAAGAAGTACCAGATGTAACAATATCTCTGGCCTGTCCTTTCCATGTATTAATCATTCAGCATACGACCATTCAAGGTTGCCTCTTCCCTTATTTGCCTTTTACTTCTAAACAGTTTTCAATATAGTCTTATATAGGAGGGCCCAGGTCCCATTTAATTCTATGCTTGTGTATATGTAAATGTTTGTGAAAGAGAAATACAGGTAACATGAATTCTTTGGATTTATTTTCTGGAAAAAATAAACACCTTTCCCAAGCAGAAGGAAAAGGAGATAGAAAATGAAAAGAGCTGCTGTGGATGTCTTTCTGTATGCTGTGAATATGTGTTGCTCTGACTGGTTGATAAATAAAGCCATTTGGCCTATGGCAAGGCAGCTTAGAGGCAGGTTGGAAATCCAAACAGATAGGCAGGAAGAGAAAGGAGAGGCAAGGTAGATGCTGCTAGCACCTCCAGGAGAAGCAAGATGTAAATTACCGGTAAGCCACAAGCCATGTGGCAAGGTATAAATTTATAGAAATAGGTTAACTTAACATGTAAGAGCTAACTAGCAAGAATCCTACCATTGCCATAGTTTAAAAATAATATAAGCCTCTGTGTTTTTATTTGGGACCAAGCAGCTGCAGGATGTAGGTGGAAGAGATTCCACATGACCAGAGAAAACTTCTGGCTACAAAGAGCCTTATTTGAACTGGGCTTATAAAGAGGGGTACAGAATCCTTACCTTCCAGTTCACAAAAGGAAACAGGATACCTAGAGAGAATAAACCTAGCATCGGTCCCCCACACATGCCAAGGATGCTGAGGGCAGCCTGTAGGAAAAAGAAGACCAGATGAGCCCTACCATTCCACTGCCTCTGTAGCTTATCATGACACCACCATTGTTTCCTTGAACCTTAGGTGAACTTGAGTCCCATTTATTAATCACGTATTTTCTTTATAAAAAATACATATATACATACACATGCATATTCATACAACTATACACATATACATATACAACTAAATGTGTACATGTGTGTGCATAGGTTTAGAAAACATCAATTCAGGTAAATTGCATTGGTTGAAACTATTTTAACTTGTTATAATAGCAAAAGGACTTTTTTCTTTTCACTTTCTTAGCATGTACAAGGCCCTGGGTCTAATTCCCAGCACCATAGAATTTATTTTGTTTGTTGGTTAGTTAAGAAATTTACTAAATCAATACAGCTCTATAACTTATTTTTCATATCCTACATGGTTCATTAGTTGATTGAACTTGATTTGAAATTTTCTGTCATTTATATAATAACAGTTATCTGGATCTCAACCCATGCCACTTCTGAGATACTGAAGAATTCTTCAGTATTTGGAACACTGTGAAGAGGCCTCTTCCCTTTTATTTCTTTTTACATTCATGGCTCCATCTCTTTTGAATAATAAGAAATTTTGAGTAAAGCATTTTAATATCTCTCGTTTTTAAGTGACCTGAATGAACTGGCTTAGAGTTCATGTAATACCTATACTATAAACATAAGTAAAGACAGATTTTCTGCAGTCTCTATAGCTTCGTACATGTAAGTGTATGAGAAATGTAAGAAAAAAATAGCAGTTTGGAAAGACTGAAAAAGTGTGCTTTCAGCATGAAGAGTAGTTCCTTCTGAGAGCCAGGATGCAAATTCACTGAAGAGTATACACACACATGTGCACAAACAACACATGTCAAGCTACTTTCTCCACAGCACTTTTTATATCTATAAAAGGACCATGGGGATTTTATATCAGGGCCAAGCTTTAGAATGCCCCCAAGAACTTGCAAAAGTTTGTATGTTAGGTGCCATTCATATGTCGGTCAGCCAAGGAGATCTGTCTGTGTACTCCAGACAATGCCTCCTT
Source organism: Peromyscus maniculatus bairdii (assembly GCF_049852395.1). Classification (NCBI taxonomy): domain Eukaryota; kingdom Metazoa; phylum Chordata; class Mammalia; order Rodentia; family Cricetidae; genus Peromyscus; species Peromyscus maniculatus. The sequence goes on along the minus strand of NC_134855.1, from coordinate 86,714,291 downwards.
TAATCCTCACACTCACCCAGTTCAATAACAGTAACCAAAATTTTTAGAAAGGAAACTTGGAGCTAACAGAAACGCATTCAAGTCTATTTTCGTTTAGAAAGTTCAGATTTGTCTGGCTTTAAAATTTTACATTTTCTTTCCCAAAAGCAGTCTTTTAAAAAAATATTAAGAGTCAGTCTTTTTTTTTCCCCAGACAGGTGAGACAGTTGATTGGCTTGATCTGTTTGGGAGGCATCCAGGCAGAGGGACCTGGTCCTGTGCTCAGTGCATGAGTTGGCTGTCTGAAACCTGGGGCTTATGCAGAGGATGCTTGACTCAGTCTGGGAGGAGGGGACTGGACCTGCCTGGACTGAGTCTACCAGGTTGATGATCTCAGTTGGGGGAGGCTTTGCCCTGGAGGAGGTGGGAATGGGAGGGGAGGCAGGAGGAGGGAGAACAAGGGAATCGGTGGCTGATATGTACAACTGAATGATATTGTAAAATAAAATAAAAGGAAAAAAAAAGGAAGGTAACAATTGAAAAAAAATATGTGAGAGACTGTGCCTGCACTTTATACCTTTGAGGAGGAGGGAATGGAGGGTGGGCTGGGGGGAAGGGGAGGGGGCAGGAGGGGGGAGAACAAGGGAATCTGTGGCTTATATGTAGAACTAAATTATATTGTAAAATAAAATTAAATTAAATTAAAAAAAACAAAATAATATTAAGAATGCAAATCATCATAATGCCTTCCGGGTTTTACTTAAAGGAGAAAATGGTTTTGAAAGAATCTATCTTTAACAATTAGACTGTTTGAATTCTTACTATACCCTGTCATATATCTCCAAGATTTGATGAACTTTCTGTTATTAACTTGTTATCATTCAACTTTCACTCTCCTCTTGCTATGCAAAAATATGCAAGGCCAAGGGCTCTTCCCATTTCCTTCGGCTGCAATATAAGTGCTTTTCCCAGAAATATGAGCTGCAAAATAATTTTGTGGTGGTTTGAATAAAAATGGCCTTCATAGTTCCATAGGGAGTAGTAGCACTATTAGGAGGCGTGGCCTTGTTGGTGTAGGCATGGCTTTTTTGGAGGAGGTGTGTCACTAGGGGGTGGGGTTTAAGGTCTCAGAAGCTCAACCTATGCTCAGAGTGGCACTCACTTTTCCTGATGCCTGTGAATCCATATTTAGAACTCCCGGCTCCTTCTCCAGCACCACATTTGCCTGTATGCTACCATGCTTCCCGCCATGTCGATAATGGACTAAACCTCTGAACAATGAATCAGCGCCAATTAAATGTTTCCCTCTGTAAGAGTTGCAGTGGGCCATGGTTTCTCTCCACAGAAATAAAACCCTAACTAAAATAGATTGCTTTTCCAGATTCATTTTCAGACAATTTAATTCCTATTTTACCTTGGATAAGACAGGGGCATGTACAATTAAGTTTCTTTTCTCCTGAGTCCAGTCATTTAATATTTGTGGTATTTCTTTGCTGGTGGTAGAATTAATTCAACAATGTTGTGGCAGCTGAATTTTGAAGGTTATTACTAGCTATCAAGAGAAGAGTCAATAAAATCTGAAGACATTCATCTCCCTTTGAGGAGGGGTGGCTTATAAAGACAAACTTGCAATGTCTTATGCCTCAGAGCAAAAAGCAACAGAAAATCAATCCAAGAGTCTCTATTTTTAAACACATATACATTCAAATGTTCTCTTGTGTATCTGTAGTCTACAAAGGCAACAGACTTCCATTTTTACATTCTTTTTGTTGTCCTTCAGTATGTGTAATCAGAAGCAAGCTCAAAGCTAGTCTAACCTAGGTTCTACTTCAATGCCCAGAACCCATCTGAGCTTGTCCTACAACTGGAGGACAGTGTCCAGGATTTTGTGCTTCAGCCCTGGAGCTGCTGACAGGGCTTGTGAATGGCATTTAGCTATGCTGGGCCTAAGCTTGTTTAAAATGTCAAAAGGGCATCTCATCATACCCACCTTCTGGACTTTTTTCTGGTGAAAATGTAATGTAGACTCCAAAAGAAAACTCAGAAAAGTGTTTAAGCACGGTGATGTGTACTAGGAGTGGCCCTGAACTGCCCAGTACTCTCACTGTTATCTGTCTGTGCTGTGTCCTGCTAGGGAGCTTTGATTTCTTTGCCATGGCTTCCAAATGCTAGAGTGCTGTAAAATCTGGAAAGACCTGCTTGAGTTGAGATAAAAACATGTCTTCAAACTGTTCCACCCCTTAGCAGAATTCCAGGTAGTTCTATGGCCAACAGCATACTGTGTAGAAAGACATCTTGCAGCATTTTAACTCTCAGGGATCTTAGAGGTTTTTGAATTTTAATCATAATTAATCTCATCATTACTTCTTTGTTTAATCCCTTCCTCTTCTAAAAGTAAACTGGATAAAATTTTATATATTTACTTAGTTCACACATGACATTAGTGAATGTCAGAATGTGGGACATAAGAAATGAGCAGTAGATTCAAAACCAGAGAGCAAAGTACTACAAAGCAAGGGTGCCCCCAGGAAGCTCTCCAAGGCCCTCATCAGGGGATGAGTCTTTCTACTCTCATCTGATCCCTCCCTGCATCCTCCAGCATCATACTATTTCAAGTGAAACAGCTTTACTTATCATTAGATTTCCCACAGCCTTCAGTACCCTATGTGCTTGATCTTAGGGAAGGGAACATCATATGCATAGCATTTTTCACATGGGACCTGACTGTGGAAATTGTCTCCCTTGGAGCATTCACAGGTTGAAACTTTTCAAGACATACTTTGTAAATTCCTACACTAAAACAATACATAAAACTTTAAAACCAAACAAATAAACAAAACACCAAACCAAAAACAATCATTGAAGAAAAATTTATTTAGCTTTTATGAAGCTGAAAGCTGTGGCCACTAGTATCACCCACAAATACATGCCCTAAGTATATTGTGGTTTTGTGAACAAGAAATTAAACCTGGTTCTATCATTCAGATTTCTGAAACTTTAGTTTTTGTCTGCTTCCATATGTAAAATCAGAATCTGAATATTGATTTACTAAATTCAGCATAGCTAAGCTGATTTATAGTGAAAATAATAGAATTACATCTGCCTTTATTTGCTCAAATGTGGCAAAAGAAATTAGTGGATCATCATAGACCAGTGGTTTTCCATCTTCCTAATGCTGTGTCCCCTTAATACAGTTCCTCATGCTGTGGTGACCCCCAACTATAAAATTATTTTCGGTGCTACTTCATAATTGTATTTTGCTAAGATTATGAATTATAATGTAAATATTTTTGGAGACAGAGGCTTGCCAAAGGGGTCGCACCCCACAGGTTGAGAACCACTGCCTTAGAGATGCTCACCCCACCTGAAAGACAAGATAGGGGGTTCCTTTGGTAGCCTGCCAGCATCTATGCTGTGTGAACCGTTTGGTACACTCTTTAACCCAATCAGGTCAGTTGAGCCAAATTCTCAGCTGAACAAGGACAGAGGGATGAGTCCAGCTATCTTAACTCACTCACTTTAGGTACCATTTCTATCCATCAGTCACTGGGGGTGTCCTGGCCTTCTCTGGTGCCTACAACCTTAATTACAAATGATCAAAATGCAAAAATCTCTCAAAAAATAATTCAATTACTCACAGTATCATTAAATTGGACAGGATGATTTTTTTCTTAGTAACTACTGATCACAGTGAAAAAGAGAAAACAAAGGCTCTTAAGAGAGAGGGAATGGGAGAACACATGTCCTACGAACTGAGAAAATAAACCCACTGCAAGCCATCCTATTACGACTTTACCCTTCAGAAAGTAATTTTGGTTGAAATTTTTATGTATGGTTTGTTTGGATCTGGTGTCCGCAAATATTAATATTGGGCCTTGGAGTAATCACACAAGGCTTTAGAAAGGTTTAACTGAGGGAAGTGTGCTGTGAAATCAAATGGTTTTTCCTTCTTCCATTACCTGCACAACACTCCCCATGAAGGATGCAACCACAGCCATGGAGGTACACATAATGCCAAACAAGAGACCTGAAAGAAAAAAACCATATGATGATATGTTCTCCTGAGGATATCCCTGAGCACCCAGAACTGTGTCTTGAATGAAGGACTGAAGAAGGAGAACCTTCTCTGCACACAGACAGCACAGTCTCTGCCTAGCACTTCAATAACTGTTTCTCAGGGCAAATGAACTGGAGTACAGGATCAAAAGATTTCTATCTATCATTCCAAAAGTCTGTCATGTGAAAAAACATGAATGTGAAAAGGGCTCAAGCAATATCAAACTCATTAAGTGGACACCAATTCTAGGTCGGCCACTCTCCAGGGATAAGCAGAAGGAGAAGCAACTAGACTCTTTGAGATATGGATAGATTTTTACCTTTTATGTGGTAAATCAGCATTAACACACTGATTCACAGGATCAAAAACCTGAAAGCTTTTCTGGTTTTCCCCTTGGTGCTTTATTCATAACCTTAGTAATGCTATAGTATTATTACAATTAACAATTGATTTGTCTGTGTATCAACATAAGGATTTATTTGTTTATACAATAGCATAAGGAACTTCAGGTAGCACTCTTCTCTGGTACCACAGAAGCTTGACATTTAAATTATTGTATTGTTATAATGACTTTTAAAGATGATGTCTTCTTTTAAAATAATAATGGTTTTTACACATTTCCATTTTTAAAACACCCTAAGAGTGTGTTCCTATAATAATTCATCAACAAAATAAGAAAGAGAAAAATAGTGTCAGAGATAGTAACAGACACAGTGGCAGTTTTAGTTTTAGTATTCTTAGCCAGTATGATTGCTAGTTTTAACAGCCAACTTGACAAAATCTAGAATCACTTGGAAGGGAATCTCAGTGAGGGATTGTCTAGATCAAGTTGGCCCCTGGGTATGTCTATAGAGGATTATGTTAGTTGCATTAATTGAGGTGGGAACCTCTTCCTTCCACACATACACATGCTCACATGTGCATGTTTGTGCGCGCGCGCACACACACACACACACACACACACACACACACACACACACATACACACACACACACTGTGGGTACCACCAATCTCTGGATAGAAGATCCTAAACTATATAAAATGGAGAGAACAAGCTGAGCACATCAGACATATACTCATTCTCTCTGCTTTTGGCTGCAGAGCTAACTGGCTATTTCAAGTTCCTGCCACTTGACATCCCTGTAATGATGGACAGTAACCTGTGAGCTAAAAATGAAGTCTTTTTTTTCTAAGTTGTGTTTGTTTAGGCTAGTTTATCCCAGAAGAGGAGATGAAACTAAGACCACTAAATATCCAACCCAGCTGCTGATATTATCTTGGTTCAATTTTACTGGATTCTTGCCATAGGTTGTGAACTTTGCCAGACACCATGGTTGTAAAGTCAAAACTTTATTCTTGACCCAAAGAGTTCACATTCTGAGAATGGACTCCACTAAAGGAATCCAAAGTGTATCCAAAATTAATTTCTCAAGAATTGTACTTGTGGATTTTGTTAGTGCTACATCAGATCCAATGATGAGACAACACAGTTACAGAAATAAATTCTTCAGTCATACTTTTCCATGACTATTTGCCAGTAGCTGGGGATTGATTGTACTGGATATACCACCCATTCACCCTCTGGGATCTCTAATTCATGTAGTGAAAAAAGATCCACAGGCTTCACCCAGTTAGCAAATACGATTGCATCCATCTAATCTTGTTCAAGCATAAATAAAGGAAAAATGTATGCGATCATCCCACCATCTGTGCTTAAATGAGGCCACAAGGAGTAATGAATATAATGAATATTTCTGGAAATAATCTACCAAATAATCAGGAAAATATCACCTAAAAACTGGCAACCTCAGTTACTACAGAGATTATATAGGCTCATTTAAAAAAAGAAGCATGAGTACAAAGAAAAAAACATAGTCAACTAAAACAATGCACATACACACAAAATCCAATACCACTAAGTTTATATGAAAATAAATTCAGATGCAACACCAAAGCATTTCAAGTAAATTTGAAACCTTGAGAGTTGACAAAGCACATCTACTGAAGAACAACGAGTATGTTTCTTAAAAGGATTTTACAAGATTATTCTTAATTATCTCACACTGAAGCAGCCCAGGATATATGCTAATGAACAGCAGTTGATACCCAAATCCATGATTTTGTTTTCCTACATTCACCTAAGCACGACTGAAGTGTAGGAAAAAGAAATATTGTAACTATATTGAACATATACAGACTTTATAAAGTCTGGGTCACTGTGAAGTTCTATTTATATGAAATTCTAGAAAAGTTAAAAATCTACATTGGAAAAACAAAATCTGGTAGTTGATTGTCTCTGGGGGAAGCTAAGATGAGAATGATGAGAAAAGCCAGGGGAAAACTTTCTAAGGTAACGATCATGATGACATATCTTGCTAAACAATTGGGTTTCATGGTAGATGCATGTGTTGGTTAGTTTTATGCCAACTAGACACAAGCTAGAGCTATTAGAGTGGAAGGAGCTTCAGTTGAGAAAATGCCTTGATAAGATTGGGCTATAGGTGACTTATAGGGTATTTTCTTATTTAGTGATTAATGTGGGAGGGCCATGACCATTTTAGACAGAGAGATACCTGGATAGGTAAATGGTCCTGGGTTGTATAGGAAAGCAGACTGAGCAAGACACAGGGAGCAAGCCAGTAAGCAGCACCCTCCACTGCATCAACTCCTGCCTCCAGGTTCCTGCCCTGTTTGATTTCCTGTCCTGACTTCCTTCTACAATGGATTGTGATATGGAAGTGTAAACCAAATAAAACCTTTCCTCCCCAACTTGCTTCTTGTCTTGGCATTTCATCACAGCAATAGTAACCCTACTTAGGATAATGCATTTGTCAAAACTCAACAAATATGTATGTAACAGCTTTCCATTTCATCATATGCATGTTTTATATTAAAAACTTTGAAACATATATTAAATTCTAGTTAACAATATACAACCTAAAATAATTATGGAAAATAAAATGGCATGTGCAATTTACTTTTAAATAACTGAATGATATAATGGATTCTTAAATTGACAAAGAGCTGGATGGATATGTGAAAAAGTTCAAAGAAATTAATGGAGTATCACATATTTATATCAGAGGTTGATATATTGCCACATTTTTTATAATAAAATGTAAGGAACAAAACATAAGACCAAAAATAAAAATAACTATTGCTAAGAGATTTTTATTTGAGGAGAGTTCAAAGTAATATTGAGAGAAACATGTATTTTAAGTATGCAGAGGAAAAAACTATGACAAAAAAAGAACAAAGAAAAGTTAAAGATAAGAGAAACAAGCAGCCAAAATGAGAAGAATAAAGAAGTGGATAATGAAACTGCTACTACATACAAAAATCATATCTCCATAAAAATCAACTTAAATTTTGTGAATAGACAAGATTTGGGTGAACAGCTGTATATGATCTTTGCAGAATAAAAACAGGCAAAAAAAATACAGTAATTTCACATTACTATCCAACAGTTTAGGAAATGTTGTGTGGTTTGTGGCCATACCACTCTGAATTTAATACCTACTCTGAACTTGGTAGCTAAGCAGGGTCAGGCCTGGTAAGTACTTAGATGGGAGAAATTATTATGAGGAAATCATACCATCCACAATATCAAGAAAAAGAAAAAGAACAGGAGACCAGAGAGAAAGAAGATATGGAGAAAAGAATAAAGGTTTGAAGGAGATAATTTGAAGTTGCAGACCAGATAGTGCAGAGAAAGTATCTGTCATTGTTAATGCGATCTGCATCTTTAAAAAGAAACCTCAGGGTCAACACTGGGACCATCTGAAAGCTTCCCTGAGGGGAGGACTCCACCCATCAAAGGCTCTAACTGTGGGAAATGAAAATATTTTTCAAAGCAAAGATCCGGGGGTGACAATGCTGTTGCAGAGTTCCACGCTTGCAAATAACTGCCCAGGGTAGAGTTCTCTCCCAAGGTCAACAGCTAAGGTGCCCAGAGGACCCCAGAGCTGTGGTCAGCCACAAAGAAGGAAATTTGTCCTTTGCTGGAAAATGGATGGAACTGGAGAACAGAGATGTTATGGGCAGTGAATGTGTTCAAAATACATGACAAATGAAAAAAATGTACTTATGAAGCTCATCACTAGGTACAATAACTATGCACTATAAAAGTAACAAGAATATAAATGAAATAAGTAAGCCGTTGGAGAATATATTATGTAATCATTGAGCTCCTATGTTTTCAAAGCACACATAAGGAAATGCACAGTGCAGATTGCTACAGGAAAACAACCAGAAACAGAATTACGTAGGTATAATTTTACTTAAAACTAAATTGTTTTTCTAAATTACTGCACTTTCTATATTGAGCATATGAGATACATAACTTATTTGTACTTTGAAAGCAGCAAATTTGAGGGCTGGAGAGATAGATGCTTGTTGGTTAAGAGTACTTACTGCTCATGTATAAAACATGAATTTGGTTCCTATCACCCACACCAGGTAGCTCACAACTGCCTGCAAGTCTGGTTCTAACAGATCTGACTCCCTCTTGATCTCTATGGGCACTACACTTGCAAACCTTTACACAGACATAAACATATACATATAATAATCAAAATAAAAATAAAATTATAAAAAAGCAGAAAAGTCTGTGAAAATGTAATTCAGTGTGGTAACTGTTTCAGTGATTGTAATATACAGTTTTTAATAATTAAAAATCAGTGAGAATTTTATTTTTATATGTAGTATATTTGAACCATATTAATCCACCACTGTCTCCTTCCAACTACTCCTGGCTCCTCCCCAAACTTTCCTCCCAACTTCAGGTCCTCTTTATTAATTTTTAGTAACCTGCTGAGTCCAATTAGTGCTTCCCATATACTCATGTATGTCAGAACATCCACTGGTGCATGATCAACCTATTCTTATAGCACCAAGAAAATTGAATCTCTCTCACCTAACAACCATCAACTGTCAATCATCTATATCACACCATTTGCCCTTCAAGCTCAGGAAATATCTGGATAAGTGGGCAGAAATATTATAAGAAACAGACGTTGGGGAGAACTGGAGCAAAACTGTGTCATTTGTACATAACAGGACCTCTGCACTCATGAACTCACAGCAGCCATAGTTGATTGCATAAGATCTGTATAAGATCAAGCCAATCAATGCAACATTCCAGAATGGATGGATGAGCAACAAACAAGCCCACATCTCTAGCTAAGTAGATAATATACAATTTTTTATTTAAACAGGAACATTCATCCCCTTAGAGTACATTAATCAGAGTTTGGTTTCAAGGGATAATTATTAGATAAAGTGGTCAGTCATACTGAACAGTGCATCTCTTCATGTAAAACGTCTGGTAAGATCAACTCAGCATTATCAAGAAACACTACTATGAAGATATTAGAGCGTAAGGTACCTGAAAAGTAAGACCAGAGCAAAGTGAACTAGCTAATCATTCTTTCCTAGTATCCTTCTGATAAGATATTTGGAAGTATGAGGATCTACATGTCTGTGTCTCAGCATGCATTTATGTCTACTCATGCTTCCTGAACAGCACATGCAAGATTTTGATATTTGGACCATTTAAATTTCATAATATGGAGTGGAATTTCCACCAGCTATACCTACATAAGCCTTTACTGATCCAGGTACTCATCTTGTCGGAGAGATGTGGAAAACAGCTCTTGACAAAATCCTCAAAGGTCACTGTTGCTAAGGCATTGATGCTGGCAGCCACTGTGCTACAGAAAGAAAAACAAATAAACAAACAAGAAGACACTCCGAACTGAAAGGATGAGTTATATGTCAGCCTTATTATCCAGGAGAGGCAGACAACATACAGCCTTGTAAATACAAATACCGATATATGTCCACATTCTAGAATTCAAGGAACTACATGGCCTGTTTACTCATCCTTCAAATCTTTATCTATGAAAATACTCTCTGGAAGAAACTAAATTTTCATATTACAACTCAAATTAACTTCCCTTGACAATATGGTAACAAACAGAAAGTAATAAATGGAAGGACTTTTCACACGTATTATACCAATGTGTGAGCATGTGTATGTATATGTGATGGGGGTGTCACTCAAAGCTTGAGCAGAAGTAGCAAAGTAGTGACTATCCTAACCCAGAAATAAGTACAATTTTCTATTAATTAGCAATATATTTCTCTATGTATCTGTTTATTCATACATTAGTGTTGAAATCGAACGTCATAGTCCTTGCAATCTACCTGAGAATACAGACGTTCAATAACCAATTTGCAATTTAACAGAACTGTAGAATTATAATGAAGGACAGTGATAAGGTGCTGTGACACTGATAGGAGATGGTCCCTTTAAAAATAGTGGTTAAGAAAGGCAGGGAAGAGATTCATGAAAAGTGGGTGAAAGCCCTTGGAGAATAAAGGGCAAATCACGTCCATACACATGGAGGTGTGAAGGTGATCACTGCTTTCTACAGCCTGAAACTTCCAGAGAGGCTGGAACGGAATCAGTGAAGGAGAAAGAAGAAGGAAGTCCGGAAAGGAATAAAGACCATAACCAGATAGCAACACTGCTCTCTTTCTGACTTCACAGAATTGTCTTGATAGACCCATCAGAGAACCAGAAAGTTGGTGTTTTCTTTGCAAAATACAATGAAAGCTTATTTAAATTCCTCACAAAGAGCAAGAATCTTTGAGTTAGTTCAATAAATAACTAAAATAAATTCAAAATTACCATCCCAAGAATGGTTCCTTCTAAAGAGTATAATAATGGTTTCTAAAGAGTATAATAATGATTTCTACTCCAGTTATTTGTCATTGTTCAAAAAGCATAGTTATATAAGAAGACAAAGGAATATAACTAGTAGAAAAAAAGGAAAACTCAAAGAATATTGGGGCTTTAATAATTTGAGGGGAAAATATCCCAGAAAATCAAGCAGAAATAATTGAGATTAAAAAAACCCACAACGTACCAAAAAAAAAAATGTGCAAAAGAAAACTAATCACCAGCCTCAGCCCTAACACACAATACTATATGTTACAGTCATGAAAAGCACTGACATCATAACAGCTGTAGACCATGAGAGAAACACAAAAAAGAGTTTATAAGATATTTCAAATGTATAGAAGAATTAAGATTAAAAAAAAAGTAATCTTTCAAGTCATTGGTGGAAAGATGGCATATTTACTAGAAAATAAGACAAATGGCTGATCATTTTAAAGGGAAATATATCCCATGCTCTACTTAATTTTTATATCACATATATAGGATAGATGATTCAATAATTTAAATAGTTTATAACATAATAAATATACTCTGTTATTCCTAATCATAGAATAGATTCCCTTACTGAACATATTATGAACCAAAAAAAGATAATATCAAATGTGATTTTTAACTTCAATATCTCAAGGATTGCTTGACGATGAGGCTGCATGATGCAGGGTTATGTTGCTGGAAATAATGCTTTATAGGACAATGTAATGGAGTCATAGCAGTAGAGTTGAAGCTGCAATGGAGACTCAAGGAAGACAGAAAAGACAGCACCATGCACTGGTCATTGGAATAAGCTATGAGCAGCTGGAAAAGCCAGCTTGAGTCATTGGTCATGTGAGCTGCAACAGCAAGGACACAGAGTCAGGACTTCTCAAACCCTTAGGAGCCCATCTTCCACTCTAATGATCCCCTGATAGAAGACATGGAACATTAGATTTAATGCCTGCAGTTCTGGATCTTAATCTTGGCTCTGGCCAGTCACCCCCTTTTGTGTGTGCTACCAGAATTTGAAAGTTTAAATTTTCTTTTTGATTTTTTTTTCATGTATTCACTACTGAGTTTGCCTTGACTGTAATGGCGAGACTTTAGGCTTTTGATCAATGCTGAAACAATGAAAACTCTTGGGTCTTTTATAATGGAACGAATATAGACAAAGTTGAAACAATAACCAGTAAGTTTTAAAGTAGTAGTTAAAAATACACCTGCCTTAGGCCTCCACAGTTTACTTACTATAAGTTAGTTGTATCCCTCATCCTTATTAAGTCTGTTTCCTTATCTGCAAACTGGTGAGAATGTGAGTGAAGATTCTTCTTCACATGTTGTGTGGTACCAATGATCAATGAGAAATATAGCATCGCAGCAGGCAAAATTGGCACTCAGTAAGAGCTCAGTAGACAGCTGATCATGACCGTCATCATTCCTGTTGGTTTGTCATCACTACTACCATCACCATCATTATCATTGTCAGTCAGGTCATCATCACCACTACCACCACCATCATTACCATCTTCAGCTTGTCGACATACTAACCTCAGAGTTCCACTAAAGGCACAAGCCACAAAAAGTCCCGGCAGCCCTGGCATAGTGGCAAAAATCTCCATGACAAAATATGGCATCAACTAAAAGAAAAGAAGCAGAGATAAAGGGGGAGGGGAAAGGAGAGAGAAGGGGTCTGTTAATAGTTATCACAGCAATGTCTGAAATGTTGGAATATCGATTCCCACAAAAGGAGATGAGAAACTTACTTCCCAGTATCTTCAATGTGTGGATTTTACTTATCTACTTTCACTGAATTTATAATTAAGTTCTAAAATCCAATCCTTAACATATGTCTTCAGGGGATCTAGGTATACCCAGCTTGTGAGAAACATGACAATGTGTCATAACTGAATTCATATGGAGAGAAAGGGGAGTGAATGCTTCCCATGAGCATCCTGTCTCTGAGTTTTCCAAACCACATCTAGTATTCTATGCTTTCATGATATATTTGTGTTATGCTGGGAATATTTGATAACAGGCATTGTGAGAATAAGAATTATTTGTTCAATTTTATTTATTTAATGTTACTTTGTTTAATTTTTGTGTTTTTGAAACATGATCTCATACAGACCATGATATCCTCTCAAAATCACTATGTAACCAACCCTAGCCTTACACTCCTGATCTTTCTGGCTCCACTTTTAAATGCTCTAATTCCAAGTACATAATACTGTGCTCATTTTTGTTCAATATTCAATTAAAGAAACAACCAGCCCAGACTACTTAGAAAAGGAGTATCAAGTATTATCAACAGCCAAAGCCATGGGTTCAAGCTGACTTTTTGCTAACGCTGGTCTGTCTTCAGACTTTGTCTTCATGAACAAAGGGAAGTGTCCTTTTCCTGCAGACCCACTTCTACATATTAGATGCACTGTGTAATGTCACCCAGGAGTTCAGGTAAGAAACCAGAGGCTTGTGCTTGGCAAGTGAGTGAAGGTCCAGGCAAAATAAAGACTGTGCCACTTCTACTCAGCATAATCCAGACATTCTGCTGCAAAACCAAGAAAATGCATACCTGGTCTGGTGCTGAAATAACTCCAGAAGTCCAAGGGTCGCAGTCTTTGAAGTTAGAGTACATGATCAAACCAGAGAAGACAGCGCACACCACAATCAACCAGAGACCCAACAAGTTGAAGTACAAGGCACTGAAAGAGGGACAAAGGCCGGACAGTAAGCTGTCTGCCACACTGTAGCAGGGGAAGTTCATGACTAAAGACCGGAGGAGGACTCACTCTCTAGTTTTTGGAAGCATTACACTGTATAATATCACATTAAAGGAGTCATTACACTTTTTGATAATTACAAATTTGAATAAGCTAATATTTAAATGGATTTTCCTTTGAAAAGTTTTTTTTTGCCAAAATTGTAATATGTGTGGTATATGACCTATTTTCTTGTATAAAATTTTACATGCTGATCATTCCTATTACATAACTTTAAGTGATTCCCCAGCCCCACTAAATTAATGAAACTCTCAAAAAAAAGCCAACTTACATTTTAATAACTTCTTCCAGGAAGATAATAATAAGATAACATAAAAATAGACAAGTATTGGTTACAGTTGCTTTGGAGATGAGAGTAGATGAAAATTAAAGTCAAGTGTTTTAAAGATAATAGGAAGAATAAAAGTTAAGGTCATCTTACACATTATTTGAAGAAGTTAATACTATTCTCCAGTAAACAAGCACAATTACAGTTGGGTCCTCTTTCAAGGTCCTATACGTTACTTTGCTTTCATACAGGTATTTTAATGTCAAGATTTTAGTCATATTCTTAATCTGAAAGAAGACTTGAAAGTAGGCATCCTTACATTGTGCTGATAAAATAAAATTTCATTGTGGTGAGATTTAGACTGGCCATTTTTTAAAAAAAATCTAGTCACAGTTTGAAGATGATTCCACATTCAAATGTAAGAACACACATTTCTTTCATGGCAGCATGAAGTAATGCTTTGAGACACATGAAAAGGCATATGCATATATGTATGTGTGTACACATGCTCACATGCACACATTCTTCCAATATATGAGTGTCTGTGTGCTTCTGCATATACACAAGAGAATGGCCCTCCTTAAGCATTATATTTTGTTTATATTGTTTAATAAATGACAAGCATGTAACAAGCACTATATGTTACTCTTGGTGTTTTAAAAGTGATGAGAAAGATATAGTTACCAACTTTCATTTACTAATTTTTTAGAAACCAGAAATTCAACATATCACAAGAGAAAGTAAAAACTGGCACATGGCAAATACCTATTATGCTAACAATTCAGGAGTCTGAGGAGAATGAATTCTTGTCCCCAGAAGTCTAAGGCTGTTCTGGAATAACAGTGACCTGATTTCAAAACTAAATAAGTATATTAAAAGGAAAGAAGAAGAGTATTATTTATTTCACCAAAAGATTCTTTTCTTTGTAGATAGTTGACTCTAGTTTATCTAAAAGCAGATTTTTACTTGAATTTTAAATGGATTTTAAGATCAAAGTAACATGCATTTTCAATTGTTTAGCTATTTGATAAAGTGATGGCCATCTGTGTGGAAGACTTACTTAATACCATTTACTGTAATGGGATTTTCATGTATCACAAGTGGCTTGATAGAATGATAGATGATGAATCTGTTCTCTTCATTTTGCATTATATATGTATATGTATGTGTGTGTGTGCGCGCGCACGCGCTCGCGCAATTGTGTGTGTGTGTGTGTGTGTGTGTGTGTGTGTGTGTGTGTGTGTGGTTGAATTATTTCAAGACAATCCTGTCTTGTTCAGGGAAAATAAGAAATTGCACATTTAAGTATTTTTAAATTGTGTGAAGAAATAGTCACAGTGACTGGACTGGGGCAGAGAACTATGAGAAGCACCCCTGGGGCTGTAATTCCATTTTGTGTGAAATTTGGAATTTTTTTCCTAGTTTTATAAAATAATAGAGAAATGCCTTAGGTTTCTCTAGAAAGTGGACTGTTCTATAACTTTTAGTGGGACGCAGACCGTCCAACTGTGCCTATTCTCATATCCTACAATAAGCTCTTCTTTTGAGAGCTGGAGCAGCCACAGACACATTACCTTACATTTTATAGCTCTTAAAACTCTCCTTAGAAATGTTAAGGTTAGCAACATCAGTTAAAATCAATTAAAATGGAGACCAGACCTGAAGAACCCTGAAGCAGAGAGATAGATGTAGAAGGAACTGAACTTTGATTTGATTGTAAGTTGCAAATGTAAGTGAAGCTTGCTTTGTTCCATTTTTCCAAGTGTCTACATTTAGAAAAATTGAAGCCTAGGGCAAACCTATGAGAAGACTCCAAACAACTCAAAGGACTAGGGCTTCTCACAAGGATGAGCAAATAAGGTGGCTATGTAGTTGTAATCAATAGCACGTATTCTTTGCTTTACATCTGTGTTCATACTGTGAAAGTGCCATCCCTGTAACCCTTCAGTGGTGCCACAGACAGGCAGTATTTGAGTAGAGGCTGACTGATTTATCAGTTGCCATTTATTCAAATAAGTGCTTTAAAATGTCAAAAAGGTATCTCAATGTACCTCCTAACACATAAAAAATAAACAACTGAAGACAGCACACAGGGAATGAAAAATGATCAGGGCCATCTCTGTATGAAGACTATAAGCAAGAAACGTGATTTGCACCTCATCCCTACTCAATGCACCTAATCTAATCTATTTATTTCTCAGTAAATGAAAACAGACATTACTTGAGCAAAAAGCCAAGCAGGATATGCTGAGATGTAAATAGTCATGTTTGACTGAAACATTTGCTGAAAGGGCTGGAAAGATGTGTGAGAGTACTTGCTTCACAAGCATGCAGACCTCTGTTTGGATTCTAGCACTCATGTAAAAAGCTAGGCATGGCTGTGCATGTAACCCAAAGCTGTGAAAGGCAGAAACTGGAGGATCACTAGATCACCAAGCTAGCTCCAGCTACAAGGAAAGATCATGTCTTAAAGCAATAAGACTTGGAGGGACCTGATGGCATACACCTTTCACCCAACACTTAGGAGGCAGAAGCTGGCAGATTTCTGTGAGTTCAAGACCAACCTGGTCTACATAGTGAACTTTAGGACAACTAGGGCTATATAGAGAAACACAGTCTCTGATTGATTGATTGATTGATTGATTAATAAATTAATTAGTTAATTAATTAAACTAAGATGGAGAGCGATGAATCAAGGCACCCAACATCCTCCTCTAGCTTCCACATGCATGCACTTACTATTCCCCAACACATACTTTTGCATACACCACACTCACATGCATACATACATATGCACTTAAACACACATAAAAATGTACACAAAGACTTTGAAGGGGTTAAATAAATCTCTTCTGCTTATCTATCTCTTTTACATACATACATACTCACACAATGACTCACCAAGATAAACAATAACATAGAAATTGTTCTTAATAACTTACAGCTTAGCATGCTTTTCTGTTTTGCAAGAGATGCATCTCTGGATAGTTGATTGGTTCACTCCATAGATTCCAAGCCAAGTAAAAGTTCCTCCTACTGTAATTGTCCAAAATGTGTGCCGTCTGAGGGGATCTACATCAAAGCTGTGACACAGGAAGGAAGGAGTAACAGAGACATTTCTTTGGTGTCTGGCTGTTATCTTTTTATAAAATCATGTAATAAAATTTTATAAAGGGTGACAAAATAGCATTGCACATACTCAACTACATTCATCCGGGATCCATTTCTTGCTTGCTCTAATACATTGTGGAACCCACCAGCATGATTTGATCCTTGAATGAGAACTGTTAAGAAGCCCACAATCATGACAACCATCTGAAATGCATCTGTCCACACCACTGCTTTTAAACCTCCCTGAAATGGGGAGAATGGTATGAGTTATTGAAAATGAGGTCTGTAACCCCTCCAACTCCAGGCTCCCTGTTACTAAATCATGCAAAGCTCATCCTGGGTGTTACTGAACATTTTTTAAGTGACAAGTTCTGAGTTAACATATGATGACAAAATGGTAAGTGAAGGAGTTAGGTCACCTCTGGAATTCCATGAATTCGTAAGTTTAATGGGAGAACTGGAAATTAAATAAGAATATGTCTGGAGAGTATAAAGGAAAAAGAAAGTGTCTCTGAGGAAATGAGAGAAGTCTGGGAGATACAGATGGAAGGTGTGGATAGACCAAAAGGTAGGTTGATGAATTTTCTGGAAGTCAGAGAAGATAGATTTAGATAAGACTGCTAAAATGATTCCCTAAGAACAAAGAGAGTCACATGATGACATGTGTTTCACAGTAGCCATTGGTCAACTACTGTGAATGGCAAGTATGGAGGTAGAACAGAAAGTTCCCAGTTTATTCTCATTTCCCATGTCCAAGATGATCATGAAGCAGGGCAGAGATGTAAAGAATTCCATGGCTTTGAGAGATATTCAAGACATAAGATTCTCATACTGCATGATTCATTAAATACAGGTGAGGAGACAGTGAAAGAATTGAATAATCACACAGGTCTAGTTGGACAACTTTAGACTTTTTATGTAACTAGTAATAGCATGTTTTAGAAACAGAGATACAAAGAGACAGAGAGACAGAGATACAGAGACAGAGAGACACACGGAGAGAGAACAATTAAGAAGAAATAAATAACAGTTTCTACATATGTGTGGAGGAAGACGCTTTAAGAGCAACATGGTGATTAGACAACCAAGCAAATACACCAGCATTTTAGAAAGATTAATCTAGTAGTTCAGTTTAGTATAGTTATTGGGCAAGAGGTTAAAACAGTGATTATACTAAACCTGCCTCCCTTTCAGTGGAGCGGGCAGGGAGAGAACAGTGCCCATTTTCCTCCCCAAGGATCCTGAATAAACTGAGGCTGGGGTTGGGTCCTTTTATTCCTGATTTTTCAAAGTTTCACACAATTCTAATGTAGAATTCTTGCTGAGAACATGCACAGAAGGGAAGGAGGAAAGTGAGAGCTTGCTGTAGCATCCCATGACTTGAGTCCCCTAGGACCATAGTGAGCATGACAAAGGCAATTAGGGAAAGATGAAATGAAGTAGCATATAAGAAGTGTTTTGCAAGTGAATATGTGCCAGTAACATGAGAGAAGATGATATTTTTAACACTGAAAAGTAGAATTATCATCCTGTTACTCCTCCAGAGTGTCAGTAACTTCTATGAAAAGTTGACATATTTATCTTTAGCTTAACAAGAAAGAAGACAATGGAGTAACCCATCATTTATTTAGTAATTAAAATGAAAAACATAATTTTAAATAAACATTTAAGTCACATACTAAAAGCATTGTGTTTACATATGATTTCTCAAATCAAGTTTTGAAAAACGATAAATCTCCCTCCCCCAGCCCACATACACATCGCCTATACAACACTAACTTGATTTTCTTTAAAGTTGTTAAAACTACCAGGCATGTTGGCACAAGAACTTGGGAGACAGAGGCAGGCAGACCTCTGTGAGTTTGAGGCCAGCCTGGTCTACAAAAAGAGTTTCAGGACATGCAGAGCAAATAGTGAGATCCTGTCTCAAAAATCAAAAATCAAAAAACAAACAAAGATGTTAAATCTTTCTGATTCAAACCTCCATTTTTCAGTACTATGAAGACCAAATATCAAGTGCCTCCATTTTCAGAGTACTTATCATTAGCTGTATAAGATCCTCACATACATGAATATCAGTGGGTCATTCAAGTGTACAGACTGTCAAATGTCCTTCTAAAGTGAAATATAGTCACTGTGAGGTCTTACCTAATTGTAATAACTATGAAGTCTTATATGACTCTTTGGTATGCAAAAACACACGCTCTCCCTCCCTCCCTCCCTCCCTCCCTCCCTCCCTCCCTCCCTCCCTCCCTCCCCATCTCACTATATTTAATTAGTCTCTGTTATATGAGATCTGATGTTCAGCCCACTATATTGCAAATGACCTGCATAGCAGGAATCACTTTTAAAAATTTCTTCCACTGACTATTTCCCAAGTGTGGTGCAAGATCCAAGAGTAAAAAAGTACAATATGAAAGTCACTATTTGTAGCAGAATTTCTTGGACCATGAGCCAGCTCCCAAATCAAGACACAGAGGCTTATTATCAATTATGAATGCTCAGCCTTAGTTTAGGCTTGTCCCACTAGCTCTTATAACTTAATTTATCCTGTTTATCTTCATCAACATTTTGCCGCAGGGCTTTTTACCTTTCTTTCATTCTGTATGTCCTACTCCATGTTTGACTGATCGGGTGCTGGCTGGCTGGCTAGCCCTAGATGTCTACCTCTCTTTCTCAATCACTCTCTGTCTCTCTCTGTCATTCTCTCTTCTCTCAAGCCTAGATTCTTCCGACTACTTATTCTGCTATTGGTAGTTCAGCTTTTTATTCAACCAATGAAGTGCCTTAGGCCGGCAAAGCAACACATTTTACGCCATTAACAAATGCAGCATAAACAAATGTAACACACCTTTATATAATTGAAGTAATATTCCACAACATAAACAAATCTGAAACACCTTGATGTAGTTAAAGTAATATCCCACAATATTTCCCACTTTTATCTAAATAAAAAGAAAGGTTTTGATTTTGACATAGTAAGACTATATACAATTAGAACAATTATCAAGCAAAAATTATATTCACAATATCCAGTTCATCTGCATTTGGCAAATTCAAAGAAAATACTCCATTATTTATCCTGTCTTGGTGAGTCCAAAGTTCTGTACCCAATTTACCTTCTATCATAACTAAGGAACACTGTAACTATAACTATTTAGTTTTCAATGCCGTCAAAGACCCCAGAAGGATATAATATTATCTGAGTAAACAGGAAGTACAATGCAAGCCACTTCCAAAACTATAGAAATGACAGAGACATCTGACTGCCTGGACAGTCACCCAAGATTCATCTGCAATATTGAAGCAACCATCTTCAGCCTATAGGTCTAGACAATCTGGCAGACTTTTCTATGAAGCCAGAATTTTGAAGGACTGTCCCGCCTTTTTTTTTTTAATTTAATAGATTTTTTCCTTTGTGTCCTGCTTGCCCAGTTTGTACAGCATACTGTCAGCAGTCAAGGCAAGGACAGTTTCTTGCCCAAATGGCTAGCTTTGCCCCAATGAAAGCAAACTCCACATGGAGGTTCCTTGATGCCCATCATATTTTTATGAAGTAGATTGGTGTTGCCAGGAGTAGACATGTCTCATTGTCATTAGAAGTCTTAGGTTATTAAATATCTTAAGTGCCATATTTTGTATGTCTCTGAAGCATTTGAAAATCACCTATCTATCTACAATGTATCTGTTTAACCTGGAAAACATACCTAATATGACTACAAGTGTAATTATTATAGATGACTAGCTACTAACGCATTTCTTAATTATACATTATATTTTTAAATGAGCTGCATAAGCACAATAACCCAAACATGAGTAGAAACACACATGCAGTATAACAAAAATAATTTAAAACTTTATATCAACATACCACACCAATGTAACATATATGAGGTTAATAGTTGTCTTTTTATCCTATATCCACCTAAATGATTACAAATATCCATAACCCACCAAATGACCAAAAACCATCCACTCCACCTCTTGGAAATGTGGGCATTTTGTTCTCTAGACTGCTTCCCATTGTTTGAAGGCAATGGCATCTGTAGGGGACCCTGAGAAAATTGATATAATGGTCAAGTCCTAGGAAAACAGGTTGTAATATTTGTATTCCAGTCTCAAAACTGTTCCCATGCAGAGGGATCAATATATACATGTCACCTGTCAGGTAGTCTTTCTTGGTTTATTTTTTTTATGTCTGTAGCCAAGATTTTCAGGAGTTCTCTGCATCAAGCCTGTTCTCTATTAACCTTGAAAGAATCCACATCTTTTCATTTCCTGTGAAAACAAAAGTATAACCTCTTCCCCAACACAATGCATTTTCTGAATTTCATTTTAAAGTTAAAGCATCCCTAAAGTACCTAGGGTGGTTTGATTCAGCAGCTCCTTTTACAATCCAGTGTCTCTCAGCAGCTATCATTTGTCCATCAGCATTCAAAAAATTCAAAGTCAACACAATACCATACAAGATCCAGATTCACTGTTTATTTCCCATGTTTTTGTGTCTTATTCTTTAATATAACTTTACTCTCTCTTTAAAGACTTTACTCACAAACTATTTACTTCTTTCTATGCCTGTCTATACCTATTTTCCTTTCTTTCTTAACCCTATGCATGTTTTCAAACACACTGTAACCTATTTAGAGGATTTTTTCCTTCTGGACCTGTCTTGACTGAGTGTCTCTAGCCTTTTCTGACCTCATGAGCCAAACATTAAACTGCTAAGTAGATTTGCACTGGCA
The DNA here is from genome assembly GCF_049852395.1 of Peromyscus maniculatus bairdii. NCBI lineage: Eukaryota > Metazoa > Chordata > Mammalia > Rodentia > Cricetidae > Peromyscus > Peromyscus maniculatus. Next base: position 86,692,635 of record NC_134855.1, on the reverse strand, counting down.
GCTGGCTCTGTCCTGCTTAGGTCCGTGAGTGTTTAACCTGAGGCTGCATTTAACCACCCCAGCACTAGGAAGGTGGTGCCTTCAGGTTGGCAGGCATTTCTGCTTAGCTTGCTATTTCTACTTAGCATCCCACCTACTTGAGTGCTCAGTGTACAGCAGAGCCTTTTAAAGGTGCCCTATCCATTTCTTTCTTTTTCTTCCCCCCCCCCCAAGCTTTCTCAGGTCCTGTGTGCAAACTCAGGCCCCCTGTTAGAATGCCAAATGTGGCAGGCTTTCTTGGACCGTGAACCAGCTCTTAAATCATGACATGGAGATTTACTATCAATTATGAATGCTCAGCCTTAGTTTAGGCTTTTCCTTCTAGCTGTTATAACTTAATTTAACCTGTTTCTCTTCCTTTACATTTTGTCTTGGGGATTTTAACCTCTCTTTCATTCTGTTTGTCCTACTCCATGTTTGGTGAGCTGGGGGCCGCCTGGCTGGCTAGCCCTGAGTATCTCCCTCTTCCTCCCTTGTTCTCTTTCTCTCATTCTTCTCTTGAGACAAGATGCCTTCTTCTATTTATTCTCTCTGTCTACCAGCCCCAGCTATCCCTCTACTGCCTCACTATTATCTGTTCAGCTTTTTATTAGACCAATAAGGTGCCTTGGGCAGGCAAACACATGTTTACATCATTAAACAGTGCAGCATAAAACAAATGTAACACATCTTTACATCATTAAACAAATGCAGCATAAACAAATATAACATTCCTTAATGTAATTAAAGTAATATTCTTCAACATAAAATGTAACACATATTTACATAGTTGAAATAATATTCCACAACAACTGTTGGACAAATAAATTTTCTTTTTGGTGAGAATTGTCACCTCTTGCCTGGCTAGATAGAGAAGAGATTCACCAGATGTGTGATGAGGTGAGATTAGATGAAGGACTCAGCTACATCTAATGACATCATTTCAATTCCACACTAACAAGCTTGTTGTTCCATGAATGGTCAAAAGCAAGAATTTGGTCAGTCAACATGAATAAATGATAGTTAAAACATACAGGTTGTGCAAGAAAGATTGGAGGTGCCGAGCTGGTTAAAACATGAAACTTTGTTCTCTGATTTGTATGTAATATTATTAAATTTTCTATATTATTATTTGTAACGTAGAAACTTACCATTAATAATTGTAATATAGAGTTTAGGTTTAAGAAAAATGACCCCTTCCAAATTATGAAATAATAACATGTGAATTAGGAAAATATCTAACATATTTAAAGCTTTCAAAAATCTTGAATTTGGGGCATTATCAAATTGTTTAAATTTGACTTTTATGAATATAAGGGAAAATTTCAAGACGATCTATTTAATAAAACAGCTAAAATGAAAAAGTAGTATTTAAATAAAGCATCTTCAATGTATCTAAGCAATAGAACAAGAAAACAAGTATTGACAAAATAGAACAAATAGACAAATTTACATATAAATCATACTAAAATAACAATTACCAAATGCTAAAACTTGTGAATCTTTTGTATGAAATGCTTAGTAAAGATGTGTTTCACATTTCAGAGTCTTACTGATGTTGGAATATTTGTATAGATTTTATCATGGAGTTGCTAGTAATCCCAATACAAAATCTAAAATGCACAAAAGTCTAAAGCATTTTGAGCATCCTTCCCACTCACAATAAGTACCAGATTTTGGTAGCATTTTGAACTTTTGGATTAGTTTGTATTTTCTTTCTTATCATCAACAGCAACACTACTTTCAGCTTTTCCATAGTATTTCCTTTAGATGAGTCCAAGGAAATTATTTATTAGTCATAAGTACTCAGATTAACTGATATTCAGTTCCTCAAAGATAGCTTTGTTGGAAACCTAACTGTCACTTGGGAGTTGTTTGCCCTCAATCGTTGAACATACTATTCCACTGTTTCCAGCTTCTATAATAAATAGTAAAAATTGCCAGGAAATCTGCCAGAAGAGTTCATGCATAGGCTCTTTTTTAGGTCTTCCACATGCACACTGGTCAGTGTTATCACTGACATGCCTAGAGATGGACTTTTCTTTATCTCTAAAGATGGTACTTGCTAAATATAGATTCCTACTCTTGTCAATTCTAATGTACTTCAAGACATAGTATTTGTAAATATTGTCTTTTCTCCACTCTTGGTAAATATACCAAGTCTCCCCCTAGTCTCCAATTGAACATAAATTGAATTTCATTTTGTCATCAATATATTTTGTTTCTTTTTTTAATTTCATCATCTTTCTGAAACATGCTGTTATTTCTTCAGCTGTATCTTCCAAGATGGCACTCATCTCTTCAAATGTGTCCCATTTATTAAAATGGTTGTAACATGACTATTCATGATATGCATTATCGAACTAGTTTATCCATATCTCTTTATTCAACATCTTACAATTTAGTATATAGTATTCCTGAAAGGAATAGCTCTTGTTTGAGGTTTTACTGATCTTCACTTGTGGTGCATTGTTACATTCTATTTCTGATGATATAATATTTTAGTATTTTAATTGGGTTATTTTAGCATCCTAAGCTAGATTCATTCTCCAGAGATGTTTTGTACTTTTTTACAATGCATAAATCAAAGTGAGTTACTAAATTTGAATCACATCAGATCCATCAAAATATCTAAGCTTAATAAGAAAGTCCCAAACTCAGCTGGTATCCATAGGAGCCTAAAGCTCACTAATCCAAAAAAGGACACACCTATGAGCTTGCCTACAGAGAGTCTGATCCATCTTACACAATACTGTTCACACCTTCTTGATGATACGCATTTAAGTTTTTTTCTATATTGTACTGTTTTGTTATTTCTATGTGGGTGGGAGTGTTGAAAGATGTTTTGGGGGGCTCTGATATTCTGTGAAATCTCAGCCAAAAATCTAAAAATTATGTCTAGAATCTAGTTTCCTTTCTAATAGAGCAACAAACCTGTCATACATGATCAGGGTGGACAGAGGAATAGCCTCTTCTTAAGCAAAGTATGAGGGAGTGTATAAGAATTATAGTTGTGAGAACAAAAAGAGAGAGAAATAAAGATAAATGTTTCAACATTGAGAAATGGTTGGGTCTATAATATGTAAAAGAGAGATAAAAGCATCTTGAATTGTATATTATGGTGATATATGTTACAAAGGGTATGTGATATGAGCATAATGTCAAATACATGGATAGCCAGCTATAATATGTCAATTGTTTTATTCTTCTTTGCTGTGCAGATAGACAATGTACCTACCTGGTAATAAGTAGTAAAGTATAATTATATGATGATTCAGAAGAATAAAAGATTTCAATTGTATGAAATAGGTACAAAATAAGTACATATTAAATATTTATTGATCTAAATTTATTGTCAGAACTATATAAACATTCTAACAATACCACATAGCTTGGTTGAAAACTGAGAATTCATGCAATCAAAACATTATACATTATCTTATATAAACAAGAGACAAAATAACCACAGATTCCTCAGATTATTAAATGCCAACTTCCTTGATCATTCACATGCATGTACTTTGTCATTTTTCTTAGAATATCCAGAAAAATATAAATGTTATGGATTTTTGGAAGTTACAAAGGGTCACTTATCCTCTGATTGAGAATATATTTCTTTCACTGAACTATTTCTCATTAGACATGGTTTACTTGATGTCAACTCTTTTATTCTTCTGAGAAAGCTTGATTATTTTAGGATTTTAATTGGGCTATTTTATAGTCCTAAATTTGATTCTTTCTGCAGACAGGCTTTACACTTTTTTAAATTGCATGAATCAAAGTGAGTTACAAAACTCAAGCCACTTCAGATCCCTGCAATGACCCAAACCTAGTGAAATAGTTGCACACTCAGCTGCTACCACAGGGACCCCAAAAGAATAAAGCTTTATTCTTCTGAATAATCTCAGCCCAAATACTCTTTTTTTTTTTTTTCCGAGACAGGGTTTCTCTTTGTAGCTTTGCGCCTTTCCTGGAACTCGCTTTGGAGACCAGGCTGGCCTCGAACTCACAGAGATCCGCCTGCCTCTGCCTCCCAAGTGCTGGGATTAAAGGCATGTGCCACCACTGCCCGGTGCCCAAATACTCTTTATAATGACCACTGCCAAGACTTTTAAAGAAAAAATAGTGCCTTCCTCAAGAAATTACATCAGAAAAAGGCAATATGCCTTCATATGGTTTTGGAATAGCTAGTCCCTCCATAATTACATGCCCTCTTGTTAGAGATTTACCCTTATCCCATATTAGGAAGTAGTTCATAATATTTTTTCATGGCCCTATACATACCAAACTACAGTAGAATGTGCAAACGATTCCTGTTGCAAACACAGAGCCCCAGAGATCAAACCCAGTCACTACAAAAGAAGAAAAAACATTAAAGCAAACTTCTCTGTGAAAAGTAAAACAAGTTTGACCTCCTCTGCTTCTGTATCTTCAATCCTAGGTCGAGCTTTGGTGTTGCTTCTTAACTATGTCTACGGAGCAATCTGAAGCCACCTGTGCTGATTTATTTCTGTCATCTATTTGTAAAGTGATGCATAAACATTGCATGGAGGAAGAGCATGAATTTTGAGCTTGCTGCTAATTTTTAATATCAAGTGTATATTTGATATACTTCTAGGCAATATAAGAAATAGTCTTGAAGCTAAGTTTTTGAGAAACTAGTACTTCCCAATGTAACAACACAGCTCAATTAATTTGACTACCAAGTTCTTTCAATATGAGAGATGTCACTGAGAAAGCTAAATCCTATTTTTGTTATTTTTCTTTCCAGGAATCTATTATTTTGAAAGGATCAGCTATACATCTCAATGTAACTATAAGCATCTTTTACTATTGTGCTCTGATTTTCTACTCTATGAAGTGGTCTTCAACACTGATGACCTTACTTAGTACTTATGAATATACAATACCAAATCTGTCATCATTTCAAATATTGAAAAACAAACTTGAAACACCCAAACAACATGCAATTGAACTGTCTGTTCACAATCAAGCAACTTTGTAAAGCAAAATCCATTAAGTATAGTTTTTATTATTTTCAGTATTCAGTACATTTTTAGAGCTTCACACATGTAGTGACATTCGGAACCTACTAATTACCAGGATATCTCTCCCATGAGGTATCAAATATATATATATATATATATATATTTTTTTTCAAAGCTGAGAATTCAGGAATCTTGAGGTGAAATATGCCAATAACTCACCTTGATTGAGAGCCAGAGCAGGGGCGTAGACCACGACTCCTGTGTAGAGAATCTGGTGTAGACACAGGAACAGAGAGAAAGCAGAATGAGAGGGGAACCTACCTAGAAAGTTCTTTATTGACCTTATTCTGAATAAGTTACTCCCTTCAGCTCTTCACCAAACATTTCATTCTCACACGTCCTATTTTAAAGTGGCTTACTCTCTATTTATAGAGGGAATTCACCTATAAGATGAAGAAAGGTGAATTTTAAAGATTCTTACTAATTTTGTATTTGGTGTTTTCTGAAGGATAAACAGCAACTCCGGAAGCTTTGATGGGCAGGAGGGATGGCTTCCTCAAGCAAGAGGACTGGGTTTGGGTCTGCAAAATCTACACAAACGCTGGCTAGGCATGGCAGGTTCCTTGTAATTCCAGCTTCAGAAGGTAGAGGGAGCCGTGGAGCAGATTGGCTAGAAGGATGGTTGTGTTGGTGAGTCTGGGAATGATTAAGAGACCCTGTCTTAAAGAATATGAAAAAGCAATCCAGGAAGATACCTGACATCAGTTTTTTCTACCTACACACACACACACACCTCTGTGCACCTGTGCATATGCAAATGAGCACACATACACATATGCACAGGACACATATAAACACATAAAAAGAGTAAATAAAAATTAACAGCAATTTGCTACAAAAACAAAACCAACAACAACAAAAACAAAAAACAAAAAACAAACAAACCCTGAGTTAATAGAGATGGGAAAGTCTCTGAGAAGGAACTGTGCAAGGAAGATTGACATCAAAGATGGCCGCCATTATCGGAGCTTGCTCTAATTTACATAATTGCAATTGATTCACTGGTGGAAATTAGTTAACTTCCATTTTATTTTAAACCGAATTTCATTATTTAGAACTATGTGAATATGAATCCCATGTGAATGCCATGGTTTTAAAATGCAAATATGGGCTGTTTAAGACATGAACTATGAACCAACAGCTGAGGGGCCCCCAACTGGATCAGGCCCTCTGAATGGGTGAGGCAGTTGATTGGCTTGAAACGTTTGGGAGGTATCTAGGCAGTGGGACCAGGTCCTTTGCTCATTGCATGAGTTAGCTGTTTGAAACCTGGGGCTTATGCAGGGTCGCTACGCTCGGCCTGGGAGAAGGAGACTGTACCTGCCTGGACTGAGTCTACCAGGTTGATCTCAGTCCTCGGGGGAGGCTTTGCCCTGGAGGAGGTGGGAATGGGGGCGTGGCCTGGGGGGAAGGGGAGGAGGTGGGAGGGGGGGAGAACAAGGGAATCCGTGGCTGATAGGTAGAAATGAATTGTATTGTAAAATAAAATATAAATAAATAAATAAATAAATAAATAAATAAATAAATAAATAAATAAATAAATAAACAAACAAGCACAGAAATGCAAGTGCTGGCCAAAAAAAAAAAAAAAAAAAAAAAGAATCCAAGCAATAATACAAATGCTTAAAAAAAAAAAGGATTGCTTTTTACAAGTTAGTTGTACAGTGTCAAATGGTCAGCCCTGAAAGCAGACATACAAGGAGTATCATATGTGTATGGACTTAAAAGGTATATTTAGGAATAAATGTATATATACATGTGCATATATGCATGCAATAACAATTAGTGAAAAAATAGGCAATGAATTAGAAGAAGAATGGGGGGTGGGTATATGGGAGGTTTAGGAAGGAAAAAAGGAAAGGGAGAAATGTATTTAAATTGGAAAAAAAGTAAGACTGATTGGGATAGGAACCTTATGTAATACAATCACCATTTAATTAAATATAGCTAGTAGCTGGAAGGGAAAGGATTATTCACCTATTTTAGGTAAACCCTTCAAGCAGAGGCAGGGTTTTAGGAGGGCAGGAGGTTATCCTGTAGCAGAGGGTACTAGCAGGGTGGCAGGAAACAGCTTTTGTGTGTGCAGATGAGCTTGGGCAGCTTAAAGAATCCCAAAGCCCATGTGGGGAAAGAATCCATAAGAAGGAAGCAGGTATGTTAATGGAAATTACTGCAGTAGAGGCAAGGAGCTTAGAGAAAAGTAAGCTTTTCTGGTGTGATTCAGATTTACAAAATTATGCCAGGCGAGGTAGTGCATAAAAGAACCCAGAACTTGATACAGAGGCAGGAAAATTTCCAGACTGGTTTATATTGGGAGAACTTGTCTCCAAATAAAACAACAACATAATAACTTATTAGATCTTTCCATAACTAAATCTTTAAAATGTTGAAAGGATGAAATAAATTTGAAGAAAAATCTTTTCTCTGTGGCGTCTGATACAATTTGTTTTTATTTTATATATATATATATGTGTGTGTGTGTGTGTTGTGTGTGTGTGTGTGTGTGTATAATATACATACAATTTGTATTTGCATGTATCTGTGTATACATACATGCATTTGTGTGTACATATGTATATACACATGTATGTTTTTTTTGTGTGTGTATGTGTGTGTTAGTTTTTTGAGATAAGGCCCTGATTAACATCACTATGTAAACCAGAGTGTCCATGAACTCAGGGAGATCCACCTGCCTCTGCTTCACAATGCTGGGATTAAAAGCCTAGGCTGCCATGCCCAGCTTACAATTTGTTTCTAGTTGTTGGTCCAGAAATATGGAGTCTATATAGGGTAGATTCGTCTCAGGATACTTACATATCTTAAAAGTGCTTTCTTTAGAAAAAGAGAGTAACTTTTTTAGCATCAAAGCTGTCCTTTAATTGAGAGTGCTTCCCCTCAAAATAAACAGAACTGAAGCTATTTCTTGTCACCCTCAATTCCCAGTCCTGCCATAATCCTTCTCACCGTCTGCACAATGTAGATGACCGTTGCTGCATAGCGAACTATTTTGTTGAATCGTAACTGTAAGTACTAGAAAACAGAGAAAGGCACGCAGTTAGTGAATTTAGACAAGAGTTGTGTTTAGGTTTCTATTTGTGTGAAGAGACACCATGACCATAGCAACTCTTGTAAAAGGAAATGTTTAATTGTGGCTTGCTTACAGTTTCAAAGGTTTAGTCCATTATCATCATGGTGAGAAGCATGGCTACTGCTTCACTGTAGAAATCCTTCAAGACAGAAGTTATTATTGACAATACAGAGTGCTTAAGAAATTCCTCCGGTCATGCCGTTAGCATGTGGCAGAAGTGGCTGTCAAAGCCAGCAGGTTGACATTAGAGTTTATTCTGTTTACCTCTGGGCCATACCGCCAATTCTTGTAAGGCACAGGCCAAACTCAATATAACCTCACAGGTATTTACATAAAATCCTCATGTGCTCCTGTTATAGTACTAAGGGTTTTAAAGCATCCTTGCTCACAATAGTACTTTTAAAACAAGTTTGTATCTGAATTTAACATGTAAATTTGAAAGGAGTCTTAAATCTCTTCAGTTATGTGTTTGCAATATGTGTAATTGCCTTTGTAGTATCTCATTCACTTTACCAAAACCAGTTACAAGTTACAAGGATTGGAGAAGGCAGGTTGCTCCATGTAAACATATCATATAATCATTTTAAAGTAAACATAGAAACTTTGGTAACCTAACTCTGTCTTTGCAGGGCCACATTCACTCAAATTTGTCTCCAGAACAAGTTATCTCTGATTACCTGAGGTGAGCGCTGTGATTTTTGTGCCAGCAAAGACCAAATGTGTTAATACAGTTAAATACTTAGAACAGTACTCAGTCCACAGTTAAATACTGTGCAGACAACCTTAGGTTATAAATGTTTTATGTATGTATTGTTAGTCTCACTTGCATGAACGGAAGCCCCATAAGGGTAGATCATTAGTTTAATGCATGTCCTCAAAGCCTGAAATGTACACAGGATGAGTAAATGCTTTATGAATATTTATGGAATGAATGGCTAATCATAGCATATATTCCAAGAGGCAAAATGGACATAGAGTTGAGAACATTCAAAACATTTCTAGAACAAAATTAGAAAACCCAGCAATATTTTTTGCAGTCAAATGCTCACACATGGATGGGAAAACCCAGGCCACATGTACATTTTCAGAAGTACATTACTGTTTAATGGCATGTGTGCACATTTTTAGAGCTAGTCATAAATTTAGCTATTATCTCTTGAGTTTGTGTCTCAGACTATACCTATTGAATTTCCCAACTGCAATTAATTTCTCAGCATCAGGATAATTAACATTGAACATTTGGGATATGGCAGGCTCTCTGTATGTCTTAAGACTTCCTTTAGAGTATTTATTTGCCTGAATGGCTTTGGAAGGCTAAACAAACATAATAGTTCATCTCACTGATTTTTTTATGATAAGTTTTTTATAAGTCTTTTGCTGTGACTTCCAGAGTTTTCATTGACAGTGAAATTCTATGTTTTTTTTTTCTCTCTTAAAAACTGCTTTATCGTCACTCTTAAATACTGGGCATGAAAATTCAGTTTTGAACATGTTGGTTTTATTGAACATTGTTTCAAAGCCAAAATTCCATGGCTTATTTTCCACTCATTACAATTATTTACATATTTTTATTATTTTGGGATTCCTTCCTACTGAAATATTTCTCACTTTTACAAAATACTCTTACTTGCTTCTTAAAAATTGGAATTTAGTAATAATTAGCATTAGAGATCTACTGTTTGATAGATGGGCCATAAAAAAGATCATATACAAATTAGCATCTCAGTAGATTTTTATTTAGTATTAAAACATGCCTAACTTACCTATCTAGATCTCAGTTTTCTCAGCTGAGAAATTATAATGTTAATAGCATTATATCTTTTCATTGTCTTTCACCAACTAGACATAAATATTATAAATATAAATATTTCTCACTTTTTCCCAAAATATATTTTACACATTGATGCTCAGTAAATTATGGGAATAGCCAGTGTAACATTATTAATTGCCTGCTACAAAGTGACAAAACATAGCACTCCCACCCATAATGCCCATAATGCATTCTATTTTTTTTTCTTTTTTTTTTTTTTTTTTGGTTTTTCGAGACAGGGTTTCTCTGTGTAGCTTTGTGCCTTTCCTGGAACTCACTTGGTAATCCAGGCTGGCCTCAAACTCACAGAGATCCGCCATACGGTGGTGGCACACACCTTTAATCCCAGCACTCAGGAGGCAGAGCCAGCCAGGCATTCTATCTTTTTAACAATATGGAATTACCTTGAAAGTACTACCCCATTACTGGTGTCAGGATTATATGCATTCATGGAACATCAACCCACCAAGGAAAAGAAAAACCCTCCAAGTGGAAAGTCAGTGGCATCTCCCGAGGCACTGGACAGGGAGGAGGTGGTCTCTTACCTCATAGGTGCTTGTGATGCCAGATCTGTAGAACACGGGAAGAAAGAGTTCAGATGTGCAGAGGACCACAAAGGCATACGAAATGATGAAAAGGAAGAAGGATGCTCCGAAGCGGTAGACTTCAGCAGGAGTCCCCAGGACAGTGACAGCTGACATGAAGCTGGCTGTCAGAGACAAGGCTACAGGGCCAAAGCTCATTTGTCTCCCTCCTACCAAGAATTCCCGAGATGTTGCTTTCTTTCTCTCCTTTATGGCAAAGAAGACACCAATTCCAGAGGAGATGACGAAGAGGCCTGCAAATACAACATAATCCCAAGCTTCGAAGTTCTTCACCTCCATTGCTCAGAAGTGAACACAGGAGTCTCTTTCAAGCAGGGCTCAGGGAGATGTTTCCCACAACAAATGCTCTTTCCAGAGGGAAGAATGTGATTCTCTGAAGAGTTTAAGGCTCACCTATACATGTGTAAATATCCAGATGCTAATTATCCTCAAAGTTCTCAAAAGCTGACTGTGAAAATAATTGATGGTGGTACTAGTACCAAGGGGGAAAAATTAGAAATATAAATCTGATTCTTGTCACAAGTTGTCTGCTCCTCTCCTAAACCACATGCCAGAGAAGGACTTCAGATGTGTTCTGAAGTTAACAGCTGGGGGTAAAGGGAGTAGATTGGCCAGATAGCATGCTTTTTTTTATCTCCTAGATATTTTTAAATAAAAGTTAAACATTATTAAGAAACATGGAAGTGATAAATTTTGACTGCTTCAGCATTTTTCATTCCTGAAGTGGAATCTGAAAATGCAAACACCACTGTCAGTGGCATCTGCCTCCTGACTAAGGGAGTGTGGAGCATGCATACCTATAATTGCCTGGGCAGTGGGGTGGAGGGTAAAGAGCAAAGAACTGGTAATCCAGAGACCTTTGCTCATGTCGTGGCTCAACAATCACAACTGAGTTATTGTTAACAAAGCATTTCCTTCCCCTGAGCTTTCCCTGGAACATTGGGATAAAACCTGAGACTTTGAATTTCAAACTTCCTGACCCTTTTGTTCTAAAAAATCTTTGCACTTGCAATACAATCCCATAATTGTATTCAAATAAATTACATAAAATCGTTTCTCACTTGACTCTCAGACTCAGAAAATGGATTTACCAGTAACTGATACATTGTAGCCACTTTATTTTCTCCTCCACTCCTTCATTTTTACTTGTTTTCTATACTTATATCCAAAGGCTAAGTTAGAGTGAGGACCAAGTCAAATAAGAGGATAAGGAAGATGTGGTAAGAAATTCCTGCTTCAGCTCTATGTAGGCTCTTGAGCAACTGGACACATCTCTAGTAGGGTGTTTGTGAGATAGTCTCTGTTCACACATCTTCTTCGTTCCCATCGCTATGGCTTCATAGACCTGCCTATGACTCCTCAGCTTTGCAGCCTGTCTGGCCCCTGTGGTGTAATTCTTGTGGAGCTCCCTTAGTCCCCTGCACTTATTCTAATCTATATTCAGCAATTTCTGCCCACCCCAGCCCGACTGCGTGTGCCTAAAAGTCTGATGCTACAAATTCCTGACTTCTTGGAGACAGAGGCAAAAGGTCTACTTCCTGTACCGTTTCAATACAAGCCATTGTAGAAAGTAGTCATAGACGAACAGGAGAAATGTTAAATTATCTATGATGTTCAAAGACAGAACACTTTCTGTCAAATAGAAGAAATTCTGTTTGTTTGTTTGTGTTTTCAAGACAAAATTTCTCTGAGTAGCCCTGGTTGTCATGGAACTCACTTTGTTGGCCAGGCTGGCCTCAAACTCAGACATCTGCTGGGGGATATCTAAAAAGGGAAAGTGCTGGAGGATGTCTTTCTGTACTCTGTGAATATATGTTGTTCCCATTGGTTAACAAGTAAGCTGCTTTAGCCTATGGCATGGCAGCTTAGAGGCAGGCAGGAAATCCAAGGAGAGAAACAGGAAAGAGAAAGTCAGAATAGGGGAGATGCCATACTGCCATCCCAGGAGCAACATGTAATGGGATGCAGATAAAGCTATGGAACACGTGGCAATATATAGATTAATAGTTACGGGTTGAGCTAAATTATAAGAACTAGCTAGCAAGAAGCCTGCCATAGGCCATACAGTTTGTAAATAATGTTAAGCCTCTGAATAATTATTTTATAATCACTGTAGGACCAGCAGGGCCAGGTGGGACCTGAGAAAACTTACAGCTACAGAGATCCACTGTTTCACCCAAGTGCTGGGATTAAAGGCATGTGCCACCACCACCGGGCCAGAAGAAACTCTTAATTCTGCTTTTAGATGACTGAGCAAGTCTTTCATTATTAGTTCCAGCTAGATGATATTCTCATTTCCTAATTCTTTTTTGGGACCTCTGTTAGATGTGAGAATGTTCTGACAGCAGTTACAAGAAACATGAAGACCTCCTCTCCAACACTGACCTCTTTGGGTTCAACTATTTAAACTTTTCCCTAGATTTGTAGTTGATGGGATTGTTATAAATGGGACACTGTGGCACAGCCATATCTGGAAGAGCAAAAGTCATAAAGCCAGCACAGCTGCTTGACAGAGATCCAACAAAGCCGAGCCACATGATGAGCACCATGCAACTTTTGTTTTTGATCTCCAAGTGTTGCATGCCTGAGGAGGAGCTTTTTAATATTTATACAACTGGGACATATTGGAATGATGGAAAATTTCTTATGTATCTTGGATGCCTTCTCCTAAAAGTACTGCTTCTAAGATTCCCCAGGAAAGTCTTGAGCATATTAACTCTCTTGTTTTTAGGGATATATCCTTATCTTGTTGAAGGTTTCCTTATGCCTTGGAGGTTATGACACACATAAAGAAACCAGAGACCTCTTTATGAGGCTCTGAGATATTCTCAAAAACATCTGCCTCTACACCTTCTCAGGAACAAGATTATCAAAACAAAGTAAATTTTAAAAGGTCTGTAACACTGTTCTGTGGGCTAGAGGAGTTGGCCACAGATTAGATTACAAGCCTCTTCCTACTATACACAAAGGCGAATACATGGCATATGCAGCAACAAAGTTAGATTAGCTGAAGCTGCCTTTGCCCTACACAGGGACTTATATTGATGGGGAAAGAACAGTGTAGAAAGATGATAAAAGAATGAGGTGTCAGGACCTGCCTTTCTTAGAAAAGTTAGCTCTTGGTCACTGTGCTGTCACATGATCAAGAAGCAAAAGAATGCCAGGATAAGACATATAAACACATTCTATAAAAATATACAATGTAAAAACATTGTATTATACCTGAAATTGAATAATAATAGCAGCAACTTTGTCCTGAGGATTTTTCTTGGACACTCTCATCATTAAGAGTTAATACACTGCTCAGGACATGGCAATCTTACCAGGCTGGCTTGGAGATTTTCGTTCTGTCTAGTGTCCTTGAAGCCATAAGAACTGCCAGCCTGAGAACAAGCTGTCATATGACTCTAGAGTCTTGAAAATTGGGTTATGAGGTTGATGAATAAAAATGACTATAAAAAATAACTGTTTATCAATGATGACTAAACCTGAGGGAAAATGATTGTAAAAGATAACTTTTTTTTTCTGTCAGGGTTCATCAATGATGACTAAACTTATGATCTCAGATGCTCAAGAAAAAAAAAGTTAAACACATGTCCAGAAACAAAAATGATATGATTTATGTTTTGGAACAACATGAATCTATCCCTGCTTACTGAATTCTTTATAAATAAAGAAACATTCTGACTGCTAGTTAGTCAGGCTACAAGATTCTCACCACCACATTTCTTCCTTTGCCTACTCCTTTCCTCCTCTGTGGAGCCTGTCAACCACCAGTGCTTGCCCTAGAAATACCGAGTATTTACTGTCTTTGCCTTAACCTGCACTTCTAATTATTTTTATCATGAAGTACAGGCATTCCTTTCTTTTTTAAATTTTATTTAATTTTTTTTCATTTTACATACATACATAGTTCCTTTTCCCTCCTCTCCTCTTGTTTCTCCCCACCTTTCTCCCCCCACCCCCATCCACTCCTCAGAAAGAGTAAGGTCTCCCATGGGGAGTCAACAAAGCTTGGCATATCAAGCTGATGAAAGACCAAGCCCCTCCTTCCTTCCATCTCCCCACCCCCATATCAAGACTGAGCAAGGTATCCCACCATAGGGAATGGGCTCCAAAAAGCCAGTTCATGCACCAGGGAAAAATCCTAGTCCCACTACTAGGAGCCCCACAAACAGACCAAGCTATACAACTGTCACCCACATTCAGAGGGCCTAGTTGGTTCCAATGAAGGCTCCCCAGCTATTAGTCGAAGTTCTCGAGCTCCCATTAACTCAGGTCATCTGTCTCTGTGGTTTTTTTTTCCATGATGATCTTGACCCCCTTGCTCCTAGAATTGCTCCTGCTTCTCTTCAACAAACTCCAGCAGCTTAGCCCAGTGCTTGGCTGTGGATCTCTGCATCTGCTTCCATCAGTTGCTTCCATCATTTACTGGATGAAGATTCTATGATGACAATTAGGTCAGTCACCAATCTGATAACAGATGAAGACCAGTTCAGGCACCCTCTCTACTACTGCTAGGCGTCTTTTTTTCTTTTTATTAAGAGATTTTCTATTTGTTTTACATATCAACCACAGATTCCCCTGTCCTCCCTCCTTCCACCCCTCAGCCTTTCCCCATAACCCACCCCCCATTCCCACCTCTTCCAAGGCAAGGTCTCCCCTGGGGAGTCAGCAGAGCCTGGTACATTCAATTGAGGAGAGGTCCAATCCCCTCCTCCTGAGACACAGAATCTGCCTGTGCCAATTAGACCAAGAGCTAAGATTGGACCCAGAGGAGCCCCTGAGACACAGACACACCAAACATAGAGTGGACCAATAGCAACTTTCTCAGACACAGGCACCTCTTATACCTATTAGATGAGGAGATGGGCAGATATTGAAGTAAAAATACATACAACAACATAAAGAACAGTACTGCTAGGAGTCTTAACTGGGGTCATAATGGCTCCTTCTATCAATATATCTCTCCCATTGCTCTTCCTCTTCATCCCTCCCCTAACTCGATCATCCTGTTCCCTCAAGTTTCCTGTTTCCTTTAATGTATTCAGCTTTGCAAATATTGCATATTTACAACCTGGAGATTTATGGTAATGTCCTGTCAGGTAAGTCTTCTAGCACTACTTTTTTTTTTCTTACACTGTGTATTTGATTGTTATCGATGCAACATTTTAAAACAATCATTTCACTATTTGAGTTTTTCTATCATTACACCCACTGTGATGATCTGCAATCAGGAAGCTTTACATTATTACTGTAATTATTTCTGTGTCATGCACAGTGAACATGATAATTGTGCATGCTGTGGCTGAGCCACTGACCATTTCCCTTTGCCTTTCTCTATCAATATGCTACAATGACTCATAAGTGTTCCACTAAAAGGAAGAGTCATGTAGCTCTCACATTAAATCATTACTGCGAGGAGAAACTCTTAGAAAACTAAAAGTGCTATGAAGATGAGCATTAGAAATAAAAGCAGTCTTCATGCTGAAGTAGAGAAAGTTGTAGTGGTATGAATAGACTCAAACTAGCCACAACATTCCCTTAATCTTAATTTAGGGGAAATTCTGTTCTCGTTGCTTCTATGAGGTCTAGGAGTAGTACAGAAGCCATAAAAGAAAAGTTCAAATCTAGCAGAGGTTATTTTATAGGATTTAAGAAAGAAAGCCATTTTAACAACATAAAAGCTCACGATTAAACCAGTAACTCTCAATGTAGAAAGAAGTTGCAGTAAATTATCCAGAAGATCTATCCAAATTAATGGATGAAGGTGGCTCATAACTAGATAACAGATTTTTCAGTGCCGAGGAGTGACTTACTATTACATTAAGAAAACATCCACAAAATTAGCAGCCAAAGAATAAAGTCCAATGCTTGACATTGAAGAACAAGGTAAATCTCTTGTTAAGGAGAAGTACAGCTGTCTTTAAGTGAAAATCAATGCCAATGTACCATCCAGACTACCCCTAAGGCTCCCTAAGTGGAATAATAATGCTTTGATAACTATACATTTATTTTATAGCATGATTAACTGAATAATTTAAGCCAACTGCTAAGCAAATGATCCCTTTAAAAATATTGCTGTACATTCAAAATGTACCTGGTCATCCAAGATGCTGACAGTGGTAAATACATTCAGTGCTTTTTCATGTCTGCTGATGTAACAATCATTCTTCAGCCCATGGACCAAGGAGTAATTTCCATTTTCAAGTCTTATTATTTAATCAACACTTTCAATAATGCTATCTTCCCCATATAGTGATTCCTCTGACAGATGCGAACATAAGGAATTGAAAACCTGAAAAGGTTCACCATTCTAAATGCTACTATAAGAATATTAATGATTACTAGAAGAAAGTCAAACATCAAAATTAACAAAACTTTGGAAATAGTTGATTACAAAATGATTTTGATGGCTGAAGATTTCAGTGGAGAAATTAACTGCAGATATGGTAGAAATGGCATAAAATCCATAGTTAGAGGTGAAGTAAGGGGATATGACTCAGGTGTTGAAATCACATTCAATTGTTGGAAAAACCTGAATGCATAAAAAGATGCTTCTTATTGATGGATAAATATACTGTTGTTTGTTTTTAGGTGAAATATACTACCAGTAAAGATGCTGTTAACACATTATTGATGCAACAAAATTATCTATAGAAAATTTATTATAATGTAAACTTACTTACCAAACTTGTATTAATGCTTCAGAATATTGACTCCAATTTTGAAAATTCTACTATGAAAAAAAGTAAAATACTACCAAACACCATTGTATGCAAAAGAAAAGTTTTCAAGAAAAGGGGAATCCATCTACTTGAGAAAATTCACTATGCTCTCATCTTTAGCTGTTGCGACAGCCACCCCAACTCTCAGCAAGCATCAGTGATTAGCAACCATCAACTTTAAGGCAAGATGGCCCTTCACAAGTAAAGGCTTATGATTTGCAGAAGGCTCTGATGATCTATTAGCATTTTATCAATTGTTCTGGCTAGTTTATTTCAGCTTTTTTCAAGCTCAAGTCATCTGAGAGAAGGGAGCTTCAACTGAGAAAAATGTCTCCATAAGATCAGGCTGTATGCAACAAACTTGTAGGACATCTTCTTAATTAGTGATTGATGGGAGAAGGCCCAGCCTGTTGTGGGTAGGGACATCCTAGGCTAATGGTCCTAAGTTCTATAAGAAATCAAGCTTAAAAAGTCAGTAAGCAGTACAAGCCAGTAAGCTGTGCTCTTCCATGGCCTCAGTCTGCTTCCAGGTTCCTGCCTGATTTGAGTTCCTGCCTGGCCTTCCCTCAATGGACTATGATTTAGGATATATAAGCCAAATAAACCTTCTATTCCCCAAGTTGCTTTTGGTCTTGGTGTTTCATTTTTTTTTATCCAAATACATACGTTTTAGAAGTTATTTTACGAGTCACAGACCACAGTATCATAAGAGCACAACTTTTATATATATATACTAAGACCCCCTCCCAAATTCATGTAACCAACTTTACTGCTATAACTGCTTTCTTGCAGTGGTTTGGTACTACATCCATCCTATGTCCAAGGTGTGCCTTTATTTTGACTCTGCTACAGACTTTCCTTGTGGTGGTCTCAGCAGAAAATCAGAACCCTGTTGGACTTTCAGAGATCGGACTGCTTTGTTTAATATTAACATTACTATGTGTTAATATTCAATCCACAAGACTTGTAAACACTTTGTAAGAGACAGAGAATTCTTGTTCAAAACATGTCCATTACATCAAAGAGGTCCAAGGTTAAGTACTACAAACTTGTAACTGAAGAATCAAGGGACACTGATAATTAAAGAATCAAGGAGCATTTTTAATTAAACTAAATCCAGAAACACTATTATCCATGTGATTTCTATTAGTCTTGGGTTGCAAAGTGGTTATAAGGATGTGAATAATGCTTCAACAAAAGAATACATTGCTTTTAATGTGTCTATGATATCAATATATTAGTCTAATGTTCTGCTCTTTTCCTATATCTTTTTTTAACCAATTTTTACCTTTGGTAGCATTTAATATCCTCACACTCTCTTGCTGTTCTCGGTTAAAATTCATTCTATGAAAGATTCATCCTGTTTATAAGGCACAAAATCACATTTTAATAACTATTCAGGAGAAACAAAAGAACTCTTAAATTCAGTAGTATATTCTTATGTCAAAAAATTCATGTGGAAAGAAGGGGATGTATACCAATTTGACATGAAGAAAACCAGTATTTTCTCACCATGCTCCAGGAGTCTCAGATGTAAACATCTGTGACAATAAATATTTATTTAAGACTTCAAAAGGCAGATTTCAGAGTCCACGTATTAAGAACAGCAAAGAACAGTATTTAACAATAAAACAGATGATCAGAATAATCCTAAAGTTAACAATAGGGTGCTTAAAGAGAATATCCAGATGAAAGGGTCATTGGGCATGAGGTCCCTTGCTCCTCAAACCTAGTATTCTTAGCAGCTCCTCAAATGCTGAAAGGCAACGGTGAACCAGCAGCATGGCCTACTGTGGATCTGATTTGCTCAATCAAGCATGAAGGAAAATTTTGCTAAGTTTGGACTTATAGACATAAAAATAGAACTTTTGAATTGAACCTCAAGAGGGAAAGGTATCTACTATTGCCAACATTTACATTTATTTTACTTTGGTACTTATGTAACTATAAAAGTATGTAAAATCATTGACTTTATTTTACAAATGAAGATATATTTGATTTTAAGAGTCCATCTTTCTTGGGGTCCTGTTTTCCAGGTAGCCTCACTGGTGATGTGAGTAGCAGTCCAGTCATCCTTGTTCCACATCTAGTATCCTCCTATGAGTGAGTACATACCATATTTGTCTTTCTGAGTCTGGGTTACCTCACTCAGGATGATTTTTTCTAGATCCATCCATTTGCCTGCAAACCTCATGATGTCATTGTTTTTCTCTGCTGAGTAGTATTCCATTGTATATATGTGCCACAATTTATTTATCCATTCTTCAGTTGAAGGGCATCTAGGTTGTTTCCAGGTTTTGGCTATTACAAACAATGCTGATATAAACATAGCTGAGCAAGTGCTCTTGTGGATCATTTCTTGGGTATATGCCCAATAGTGGTATAGCTGGATCTTGGGGGAGATTGATTCCCAATTTTCTAAGAAAGCGCCATATTGATTTCCAAAGTGGTTGTACAAGCTTGCATTCCCACCAGCAGTGGAGGAGAGTTCCCCGAGTTCCACATCCTCTCCAGCATAAAGTGTCCTCAGTGTTTTTGATCTTAGCCATTCTGACAGGTGCAAGGTGGTATCCCTGATGATTAGGGATATTGAGCAATTCCTTAAATATCTTTTAGCCATTTGAGTTTCCTCTGTTGAGAATTCTGTTTAGTTCTATAGCCCATTTCTTAATTGGACTGTTGGTCGTTTTGATGTCTAATTTCTTGAGTTCCTTATATATTCTGGATATCAGTCCTCTGTCAGATGTGGGGTTAGTGAAGATCTTTTCCCATTCACGGGGATCACCCAATGATGGAGAAATGGATGAGATCTACATGAACAGCCTGGACATGAGTGGGAGCAATGAACGGCGAGGGTCGAGGGAAAGAGAGCAGGAGATCTCACCTGGATCAAGAACAGAGAGGGAGAACAAGGAATAGGAGACCATGGTAAATGAAGACCACATGAGAAAAGGAAGAAACAAAGTGCTAAAGAGGCCCACAGAAATCCACAAAGATACCCCCACAAAAGACTGCTGGCAATGGCCGAGAGACAGCCGGGACTGACTTACACTGGTGATGGGATGGCCAAACACCCTAATAGTTGTGCCAGAAACCCCATCCAAGGACTGAGGAATCTGGATGCAGACATCCACGGCTAGGCCCCGGGTGGAGCGCTGGGAGTCTAATTAGCGAGAAAGAGGAGGGTTTATATGAGCGAGAATTGTTGAAACCAAGGTTGGATAAAGCATAGGGACAAATAGCCAAACGAATGGCAACACATGAACTATGAACCAAAGGCTGAGGGGCCCCCAACTGGATCAGGCCCTCTGAATAGGTAAGACAGTTGATTGGCTTGATCTGTTTGGGAGGCATCTAGGCAGTGGTACCAGGTCCTGGGCTCGCTGCATGAGATAGCTGTGTGAAACCTGGGACTTATACAGGGACGCTTGGCTCAATCTGGGAGGAGGGGACTGGACCTGCCTGGACTGAGTCTATCAGGTCGATCTCAGTCCTTGATCTGGAGGTGGTGGAAATGGGGGGTGGGCTGGGGGGAAGGAGAGGGGGCAGGAAGGGGGAGAACAAGGGAATCTGTGGCTGTTATGTAGAACTGAATAGTATTGTAAAATAAAATAAATAAATAAATAAATAAATATAAAAAAATAAATAAATAAGAGTCCATCTTAACCTTTATGTTTAGCAATGTTTGTTCTATGAAATCATAAACACAAATATTTGGAATGTACATAATTATTATGCTCTCTTGACAGAGTGTTCTCTATGTAGTAACTTTCTTTTTATTTTCTCCATAATTGTAGTATAAAATTTGCTTCCTCAGATATTAGTATAGATATTAGTACTTGGTTTTTATTCCTTTGCTTATAATGTCTTGTTCCATTCTTTCAGTTTCCAGCTAAATCTCTGTTTGCTGATGAAATGACTACAGCTAAACCTCCGCTGTGTGGGACAGGCACCATTTTTGGTATTATACTTTACACATTCTCAGGTCAGCAATCTCACTATTCAGAACATGAACCTTACTGGTTGACGTGAATTCCTAGACACAGGGAAATGCAGGGAACTTTGAGTCCTAGAAAGATACTGAGATAGAAGCCTCTCAAAATGGCTTTCTGCCAATACACTGCAAACAAGTGCCAGGAAGACAAGAAGTACTTCCAAGGACCAGAATGTTCTGCAAACCTCAGGACCCTTGTTTGCTTAGACCGTAATTCTGGTCAGCACTAAAACCAGTGTTAATTGTGTTTCCTGAGTTTCTAGTTCTTACTATCTCTCAGTTCCTGCTTTCTTTTATGTTTCCAACTGCAATATGTGTGTGCAGAGGAAGTATGTAAACCTGGTTCATTCCCCAAAATATGCACGGTTTGATAGGGATATGAAGACGAAATTTAGAAGGGCCATTGTAAGCAGAAACATGGAATTTATTATTCATTATACAAACTGTACATACTGACAGTGAGAAGTCACACTAGACAGTACTACCCTCAGCAAACAGTTTGTGATATCACCCTTAAAGGGGACATGTCAGGCAATGAAAAGGCAGAATTGACTGACTTCCTGCCACTGCCTCAGGCTACCTTGTAGGCCAGTGATGGAGTAATCTGTTTCTAATCACAGAAGTTTACAAGAGGTTCCCACATTCTAATACCTATTCACTGAACAAGTTTACATGTGGAAAATATTTGGGAAAGAAGCAGACCATCCATCCGCTAACAGTCTACAGAAGACCCCACCCCACTATGTACAGCATTTGCACACAGGAAGAAGAGCACTTCACACTGCTGTCAGTCTATGCTTTGATGTTTGCATTTCAGCCTATAAGGTAGAGTTCTTTGTATGTTCATTTCCTGTCACTAAATAATGAAAATGTCCCACATGTCTGTTTTGTTAAAGTCAATATCAATATTGACAGGAAAATAAAAACCAGGAGAAAGTAGGCCTACTTAAATTAGGAAAGCAACAGAAACAACTGCTTTTGCTTTTCTTCATGTGTGAAATTTAACTTTCCATGCAATTTTCCTGTAAGGATCAGCTGACAATATTTCTTCTGAAAAGGAACAATATGACTCTTAGGAAGTCTGTGTACTGTTCAGCTATACTTACACCTCTAACAAGAACCTGATGTGTCAATCAAAGATCTCTTATTACAAACAATCAACTAAATTTGAAAATCTGACGTGATGCTTTGAATGGGAAATGAAGATCAAAAATCAGTTGCTGGTTTTATAAGGAAGAGCTAAAAATCAAGTTTTGCAAAGATATGATATAGTAGTCAAGTCATGATTTCTATTAGTTTGTAACTTGGGGGTTTGTTTTTACCAAATCTACATTATAAGTTATGTTCTTCTCTTCAGACTTAACAAGAGATATGGCATTTCAAACCCATTGCTTTCATCTGTAAAACTGGTAAAGAACCAGGAAGGGTAGTTGTGAATGTTAAGTAAGAGATGCTTTTAAAATTGTTAGGATATAAACAGTAAGAGCATAGACAGGACTTAGTAAGTGATAACAATATAAGATTAACAGAGGCTATGAAGTGTTTAAGTGCCCCCCCCCCAAAAACCTTCGTTTCACTTAAACTTTTAATGTTTTCTTAGCAATTCATCTACAGCTAACTAAGGCTATTTTTCTTCCAGTTAGAAGTTTGATTTTGGACTTTGGCTTTTGTTAATTATTGTTTTAATCTGGTGATAGATGTTACTGCTTATCTGTACCAAAGTGCATCGGACAAAAGCATGAGATATAAATAACTTCCTCTGTGTGTTTAGGAAAGATAAACTCACTCCATAATTTAGAGAAAATTGACTCATTTACTTTTAGAGGGGACATTGGAGACATTCTCAAGGATACTTAAGACACAAAACATCATGAATCAAAGTATTCTAGAAGTTGATCTCCCACTGTGTATTCACAAGGAATGAAACACTCATTGAGGGACTACATTAAGCAATCTTATTCCCAATGCAAAGTTTTTCACAATTATTGATTAATCCACTGTCTGAGCAATACATTATATTCATATATCCAGCTGTTTGTGGCTTCTACCCTCAGTTATTATGAACAACAGTTCCAAGAATATGGGTGTGAAATATCTCTATGACACTCTAGAGTTCATTTGGATATATGGTCAGAACTAAGATTTCTGGATCACATGGTCACTCAATTTTTAATCCTTGAGAATCCTTGAGGCTGCTTTGTGTAGCAATTGACCTGCTTTCCAATATGTCCTCACCAATATTTGTTATTTATTTCTCAAATCATCTAATAGATAGCAGGTGATAATCATTGTAGCTTATTTTCACTTCTCATTTGATTACTGATGTTGAACATTTCTTTGTGTGCTCTTTCCTCTCTGGAGAAATAACTGCTTCAGCCCATTACCTATTTTTCATATGATTATTTGTTTTGTGGTTAAATTTGAGGGAGTTTTTTTATATATATAATCTCAACACTATCCCTTTATATGGCATGTTCTTTGCACATTATCTGTCATTCTATATCTTGCCTTCTATGCTTTGATAATTGTATAATTTTCTATTCATTCTACATACCACCCACAGATCCCCCCTCCTCCCCACTCCCACCTCCAGCACTCTCTCCCAAGCCACCCCACATCCCCACATGCCCCAAATAGAGGTCTCCCATGGGGAGTCAGCAGAGCCCAGCACACTTCCCACTGCACCAAGGCTGTGCAAGGTGTCACACCACAGGTACCGGATTCCCGGAAGCCTGCCCATGCACCAGGGACAGATCCTGATCCCCCTGCCTGGGTGGCCCACAAACAGTTCGAGTGAAACAACCATCTTCTGTATCCAGAGGGGCTAGTGCCGTCCCATGGGGGCTCCACAGCCACCAGTCCATAGTTCATGGGCTTTCACTAGTGTGGCAGGTCATCTCTGCACATCCTCCCATCATGATCTCGACATCCCTCGCCTGCAGAATCCCTTCTCTCTCTCATCAGTTGGATTCCCGGAGCTCAGCCTGGTGCCTGGCCGTGGATCTCTGCATCTGCCTCCATCAGTCACTGGACAGAGAGAGGCTCTATGATGACAGCTAGGTTATTTGCTAGACCGGTCACCAGAGTAAACCAGTCCAGGCACCCTCTGGACCATTGCCAGCACTCCAAGGTGGAGTCATCCTTGTGGATTCCTGAGAGCCTCCCCAGCACCCTACCTCTTCCTATTCCCATGATGTACTCATCTATCATGGTATCTTCCTCCCTCCCCTCCCACTGTCTCTGTTCCATCTTGACCCTCCCATTTCCCTATGTTCTCATCCCCCACTCCTTGCCCTCTGCCACGCCCCACACCCAGTCTGCTTATGTAGATCTCATCCACTTCTCCTTCACTGGGTCATCCATGTGTCCCTTTTAGGGTCTTTCCCTGTTAGCTAGCCTCTTTGGAGTTGTGGGTTGCAGTCTGGCCATCCCTTCCCTCACATCTAGTATCCACTTATGAGTGAGTACATACTATGTTTGTCCTTCTGAGTCTGGGTTACCTCACTCAAGATGTATTTTCTAGATCCATCCATTTGTCTGCAAATTTCATGATATCATTGTTTTTTACTGCTGAGTAATACTCCATTGTGTATATGTGCCACATTTTCTTTATCCATTCTTCAGTTGAGGGGCATCTAGGTTGTTTCCAGGTTCTTGCTATTATGAATAATGCTGATATGAACATAGTTGAGCATGTGTCCTTGTGGTAAGATCGAGGATTCCTTGGGTATATGCCCAAGAGTGGTATTGCTGGGTCTTGAGGAAGACTTATTCCCAATTTTCTGAGAAACCACCATACTGATTCCAGAGTGGTTGTACAAGTGTACATTCCCACCAACAGTGGAGGAGTATTCCCCTTGCTCCACATCCTCTCCAACATAAGCTGTCTTCAGTGTTTTTGATCTTAGCCATTCTGACAGGTATAAAATGACATCTCAGAGTTGTTTTGATTTACATTTCCCTGATGACTAAGGATGTTGAGCAATTTCTTAAATGTCTTTCAGCCATTTGAGCTTCTTCTGTTGAGAATTCTCTGTTAAACTCTGTAGCCCATTTTTAATTGGATTGTTCAGTATTTTGAAGTCTAGCTTTTTGAGTTCTTTATATATTTTGTAGCTCAGCCCTCTGTCAGATGTGGGGTTGGTGAAGATCTTTTCTCATTCTGTATGCTGTCATTTTGTTGTATTGACCATGTACTTTGCACTACAAAAGCTTCTCGGTTTTAGGTGGCCCCAGACAAATGGAAGTTTTTAAGTCTGATCTTCCACTTCTATTTCCTTTCTTTGTTACTTACTGTTCTGAATGTCCTTCTATTTTCTTCTTATATTATTATTATCATTTTAGATCTTATAACTTATTGTTGTTAATCCACTTTGAATCAACTTTTGTGCATGGTGTAAAGTAAGAATTTCATTTCATGCTTTTGCATTTTGGATATACATTTCTCAGAAACCATTCATAAAAGTGACTGTCCTTGTCTTGCTGAGTGATTTGGACAGCTATCTCAATGATATTTTATTACTGAGCTCTCTGTACTATCTAATTGGCTTATTTGTATGTTTGTGTTGGTTGTACATTATTCTACTCTGAGTGAATAATATACTTTCAAATCATGAAGTATAAATCTTAACCTTTGTTCTTTTTCAAAACTGTTTTGTCTACTCTATAAAATACCAGGTGTTGTGGACATAGCTCATCCAGTAGAATGCTGGCCCTATAAGCACTGGGACCTAAGATCCATAACTAGATCCCACATAAACAAGATTTGTATGGTGCTGTGCACTTGTAATCCTAACCCTGGAGAGGCAATGGCAGGTGGATCCCTGATACTCAATGGCCAGCCAGCCTAGCCAAATTGACTAGTATCTGTTATTGTATGGGAACTAGTGTTAATATCTGAGATATGTAAGTCTATGTTTGTACATGGCAAACATATCTTTAAATTTCTCTTAGAATTCATAAACAAATACAAAAATATATTAATCTGCTTCTATACTCAAGGTATGTTTGGTAACTATACTATACAATAGATTACATTGTAAAACCTGGGCATATGCTTACTTAAGAGGTAAAATTTGTTCTAGTGGATTCATTTCAAGATTATCCAAAGTAAAAAGTAGAGGTGGGATTGTGAGACCTTGTTTAAGTTCCACAAATTACCTAGTATCTTGACATCTTTTACAAAATGAAAGTAATTAAATAACAATGCCTGCGTTCACACCTCATGACTTTGACTTAATGAATAAGCGAGAAAATCAATTTGAAAAGAGTAATTGGGTTAGTGAATAAGAGTTGAATAAACATGTCACCCCTACAGAGATGATTATACATACATACTTTGACATGTATGTGTCTTAGTTAGGGTTTCCATTGATGTGAAGAAGAGACACCATGACCATGGCAACTCTTATAAATGAAAACATCTAAGTGAGGAGGCTTGCTTACAGTTTCAGAGGTTCAGTCTATTATTATGGTGAGAAGTATGGCAGCATGCAGGCAGATATGGTGCTGAAGCTGAGAGTCCTACGTCTTGTCAGTAATGGGAAGTTGATTGAGATACTGGGTGGTGTCCCGAGCACAGGAAACCTCAAAGCCTGCCCCCACAGTGACACACTTCCTCCAACAAGGCTATACCAACTCCAACAAATCTATACCTCCTAATAGTGCCATTCACTATGAGATTATGGGGGCCAATTACAAATTACCACAGCATGTTAAATATCTATTTAGCTCCTGTGTTCACAATTACTGACGGTGAAGGTTGTTAAAGGTAGAAACCAGTGCACAGTAATTAGGTTGTGATCAATGTTTGCCTCAGAGAGACTAATTTAGTTCTTGTGGGACCTTCATGAGAGCAGGATTGTTTTATTTTGTTTAAAAATATCATAAAGATAATCTAGCTATGATTTGATCTCTGGCTTCCTCTCTCTCCGATGCAGCTATCTTAATGTGTTCTCCTTCCATGATGTCATCTGCTCTCTTGTGATTCAGTGTTGGAAGTTATTTCCAGAATCATTCAAGTGCTGGCCCACACTTTCAAATATTCTGATCTGTGATCTAGAAGCTCCAGATTTCAGTATTAGATCAGGGATTGGCTAAACTTGGTCCTCAGCAGAGGTGTCTGTCTATATATAAAAAAAGTTATATGGGGGCTCCACAGCTATTGTTCCACAATTCATGTTTTCCACTAGTTTGGCTGGCCATCTCTGTACATTTTCCCATCATGATGTTGATATCCCTTGCTCATAGAATCCCTCCTCTCTCTCATCTACTGGACTCCTGGAGCTTGGACCTTCCTCAACTGAATGTACAAGTCTCTGCTGACTCCCCGTGAAAGACCTTGCCCTGGAGGAGATGGGAATGGGGGGTGGGTAGAGGGGGAACGCTGGGGGGCAGGAGGAGGGAGGAGAGGGGGATCTGTGGTTGGTATGTAAAATGAACAGAAAATATCTTAATAGTAAAAAAATAAAAATTTATACTGGAGAACAACTGTGACACTCATTCACAATTGCTTCTAGCTGCTTTGGTCTGCAAAGCTTAAAGTATTTATTCTCACTTTACAAAAATGTTTGTGAAACCATCACCTATGTAGTTGAAAAGTAAGGCACATGTTGTTGAAAGTGTATTTAGAGAGCTGGAGAAATGGTTCAGCAGCTATGAGCACTTACTGCTCTTGCTGAGAACCTGAGTTCAGCTCCTCGAACCCACACTAGACTGTTCATCTCCATCTGTAAGTCCACCTTCAGGGCATCTGACACTGTCACTGGTCTCTGCGGTACCTGAACATACAAGGCGTAAACACATACGAACATATGTAAACAGACATTAAAAAGTATTTTTTAATGTTAATATGGCATACTCTAATCTGCAGTGTGAAGAGGAATACTTACGATTTTTTTTCTAACAAGCCAAAGAACTTTTTCATTGAATTGTTATTTTGGATGATGGAGCTGTGAGGCTTGAGTGAGCCAGACAGTTGCCTTAGTTTTGGCCTTACTACTGTGCACATGAAATCTTCACTAGCAAATTGTCAAAATCTGTAATTTGTTTCTCTAGCTCTCTCTTAGAAACTATAGAAAGCACAAGGAACATTCTACCCTCTTTTATATTCCTGCAGTAAGTTCCTTAATAGTAAATGTTTATCAAGGACTGTTGGCAAGATAACTGTGTGTTATACACCAGTATCACATATTTATTTATGATGATTAACTCTGTTCCTGGTGAATGTCCATATCAACATAAACAAACAGGCTTGTGTTTTTGCTGGAGCTTAAAGAAGACTGGGAGTACTTTTGTCAGCAAAGAAGCATTAATAGAGCCAAACCTTGATTTCACATAACAAAAAGGCATTAGCTGTTAGCTGACTTTTCATCCAACATTATTACTTGGTGAAAGGATATTAGGTTCTGTTAATAGATTAAGTAGCATTTAAATTTTATAATATTTAAGGTGTGAATAATAAAGTTAGACTTCATTTTACTTTATTTATTTTTAACTATTATTCTTCTCTCATACATTACATAGTGACCAGTTTCCCCTCCCTCTCCTCCTTGTCCCTCCCCCACCTCACCTCTCCCCCAGATCAACTCCTACTCTGTTTTAAACACACACACATACAGAGAGAGAGAGAGAGAGAGAGAGAGAGAGAGAGAGAGAGAGAAGAAGAAGAAGAAGAAGAAGAAGAAGAAGAAGAAGAAGAAGAAGAAGAAGAAGAAGAAGAAGAAGAGGAAGAGGAGGAAGAAGAAGAGGAGGAGGGGGAGGCCTCTCAAGGATATCCACCAAACATGGCCTTAAAACATACAATAAGACTTGGCACAAACCCTCATATCATAGCTTGATATGGCAACCCAGTAGAAGAAAGGAATCCCAAGTAGGCAAAAGAGTGAGAGACACCCCCCACTCTTGTGGGAGTCCCACAAGAACACCAAGCTACACAACCATAAAGTATATGCAGATGACCTAACTCAGACCCATACAGGGTCCATGTTTCTTGCTTCAGTCTCTTTGAGCCCCTATGAGCCCTGCTTAGTTGATTCTGTGGGTCAGTTTATCATGATGTTCTCGTCCCCTAGACATTTTTTAAAGAGAACTTCTGGTCAGAAACAAAAGCTGTGACAGACATGATCATACTGACATTTGAGATTCAAGGAGTAACCATGAGATAAACAATAATTACCTGAAGCTTGAGCTCTACCAGAACCAATCTTTAACTGCATTTGTTAAGGAGGAAAGCTACATATTTTAAACATTTGATAGTATACTGAATGAGGTAACCCAGACCCAAAAACAACAATACGGTATGTTCTCTCTCATGTGTGGGTCTTAGCTTAGAATCTTCAGAATTTTTTGTGTTTAACTTGGAGCTCCTGTGGAAACCAGAAGACGAGGATGGGGCCATCAATTTGGAGGATATAGTATAACACAGGTGAAATGGAGGGGGAGATGAAGAAGAATGGGAGAGTAAGGTTTAGGTGGAAAGAAAGATGAAAAGCTAAGAATTGGAAGTGAGTAGAAGAGGGATAACTAACACTAGAGTGTTTAGAAAACCCATATGGAAACTTGTTAAAGTTATATATATATATATATATATATATATATATATGTATATATATATATATATATATATATATATATAATTTAACAAATATTATAATAAAAGATGAATTTAGATGAAGGTACCCAACACAAAGTGATAATGCTCCCAGAAACCATAGCTTATTAAACAAAACTCCCAATGCCAACCACAGGATACTTCCCTTTGAGCTGTTGGTTGGGAATCTCAGAGGTACCCTCCAAAACAATACAAGCTTTTGCCATAGCTTTTGCTTGCCCAGCAGAACTTATGGTAAGATCCTATTGCTGAAGACAACACACACTTTGGCCAAAGGACATGCAGGAATCAAGCTGGTACTGACTTTGAAGTTTCCTTCCTGTGAGCTAGCTATCATAGTGCCAGAAGATTCCATGTAGGCTGCTAGGAGAGAAAAGTCACCAACAGCCTTACCTAGCTGTGAACTATGCAAACAGCAATAATGACTGGCATTGTAAGATACTCCTATCATTGCAATAGTGGTATGAATATTTTGGGGGTGACCAACTGCTTTCTGATCAGATTTAAGTTCTGCTTCACAAGAGAGAATTTATGTTTGGTATTAGAAACTCAGCCAGAAAGTCATAACTACAGAGGATTAGTTTCCTTCTGCTGCTGTAATAAAATACTCTGATCAAAAACAATTTGTGGAGGAATAGGTTTACTTGGCTTAGACATCTAGGTCAGTGTCCATCACTGAGGGAAATCAAGGCAAGAACTCAGCAGGAACTTGAAACAGGACTCACGGAGGATTGCTGTTTGGTTGCTCACTCACCAGTTCTTACTTAGCTATCATTCTTATACTACCCAAGACCACCTTCCTAAGGAAGGTAGTCTCCATGGGGGACTATGCCCTTCTATATCAGTTAATAATCAAGATAATTCCTTCAGACATGTCCATGGGCCAATCTGATCTAAATAATTCTTCAATCAAAATTTCCCTTTCAGATGACGCTAGACAACGTTAAACTGAAAATAAAAGCTACCTAGGATGTCATGAGTGCAAGGGGAGAACCTCCTGCTGTTATTTTGTCAAGTGGGCATAGTACCACATTGCAGTCTAAATATGTATCTTTATATCTGTAGATCAGTGCAGTGCTAGCCCTCCTCAGATAAGACTTCTTTGTTTTTTCCCACAGTGAGCAGAGGTTAATACAGAAGCTCACATTTGGTCAAAGTACAAAGAATAAATGACTGTGGAGTACCCAGCCTGAAACAGACATTGATATCACACACCCCCACCCAAGGTTTAGAGAGCATCATGAGAGAGGTGGTGAAGAGATTGGAAGAGCTATCGATTGAGAGGATTGTTATAAAACAATCTTCTGGACATGACGTGGCCATTTCACTTGGGACTTCACTACCACTGGGGTAACTCGCTCAAAACCTACACAAGAGTAAGTCACTCAACATTCCAGCACTGGAAGGACGGGGCATACAGGCCACATCCCTACCTGTGGAGCTACTAATAGTAGATGACTACTGGGAGAGGGGTTTTTTCCAGGGGGTATGATTCCCCAGAGACTGCCCTTGCTCCAGCGCATGACTCCACATCCATGAACATTTGGCAACATTAATTGGAATCAATGGTTATGAAAAAAAAGGTCATGTTTTTAAGGACATGAAGTTTGGAGTAGGATGTGTTGGAGAAGAATCTGGAAAGAGTTGGAGAGGGGGTGGATATGTTCAAATGTGAACAACTGTGAAATTCTATGAAATTCTCAAAGAATAAACAAAAAATACATAACATGTCTCCAAATAAACACTCTTCCTGTTTGCTCAGGGATCTTTTCAATAACTTAACTTTCCTATATTTACTTAATCTTCTCTATTTCTATGTATTCCTCCAGCTCTATTTTATGACACTCATGGATTAGGACAAGTTTACTGAGAACTCATGACAGAACTAAGAAAAATGTATGAGAAAAAGGGAAAAGTGGTTTTATATCCAAGGAAAATTTTTTTTTAAAGAAAAGTCCACACCAGAACACGAGAGTGTAAATTCTGTCCAATCTGAGATCAGATTTGAGACTCCAAAAAGTGTATAATTGAGTTCCATTGCAACCTTACCTACTGAAAGGATCCATTGAAAGGATCCAAATGTTATGCCAATTAATTTTACAGTAGACCTTTGAGTCTCTGGCTATCCTGACCAGATTATACATCAAGCATTGGAACAAAGGTGAATGGGAGCAACCATGAGTTCATATGTTCTTAACTAAATTGCATATCTGAAGACTATCAAAGAGAAACTCATCTGTACTCTCCTGAGATGAACAGGCAATAAAAGATGACTCAAAAAGTGGAGTATCCCTGAGATAGTCTATCAGAGTTATAAGTCATCAACAGCCTGTGTAATAAAAGTTCAACCTAAGGGTTACCACTGATTTGTTGAGAAACAGCACAGAGTCTAAGAACTCTATATAAATAATGTCTTTTAGCTCTTCTACACATCCTTTAAATAGGGATGGAATAGTGTTGTACCATTGGCCTTCTAAGGAGACAAGAGATTTACAGAATATACCACATGTATGGTTGTAGAGTCAGGTTTAAGGAAATTCATATTTCTCTGGCCACAACCATTGATGGTAAACATGTGATATTATATGATCACCAACAAATTAGTGGAAGGCAGAGCACCAATTGAAGAGCTGTTTTTTTCTTTTAAAATACTGACAAATTTTAGTGACAAACTTTAACTTAACCAATCATTCACTCTTTCAGACATTATTATACAGACATCTGTATTATTTGAAGCTTACTCCTAAAAATCTTAATGTTAAAATATCATTAAATTCATCTTAACTGACTTTATATGCTTTTTTCTGAAGAATGAAATCACCTCTAATACTGTCATGTTCGCTGTTTTTTGGTTTTGTTTTTGTTTTTGTTTTTGTTTTGTTTTTTATTGCTGTGGTCAATCAGAACTAATCAGAGCAACATAAGAGAAGCGATGTTTAGTCTATCAGGTCGATCTCAGTCCTCGGGGGAGGCCTTGATCTGGAGGTGGTGGGAATGGGGGGTGGGCTGGGGGGAAGGGGAGGAGGGCAGGAAGGGGGAGAACAAGGGAATCTGTGGCTGTTATGTAGAACTGAGTAGTATTGTAAAATAAAATAAAAATAAATAAATAAATAAATAAATAAATAAATAAATAAATAAATAAATAAATAAAAGAGAAGCGATGTTTGCTTTGGCTTGTCATTTGAAAGGACATAGTCAATCCTTGAGGGTAAAGTGATATGCAAGTGGGAGTAGCTGAAGGATATGGCACAAGAGTGTGAGGCTGCTTATATCTGGGTGAACCAGGAAGTAGAAGGAGTATGAGCTAGGTTGTAAACCTTAAGGCCCACTCCCTAGATGCCAGTTTCCTCCAACAATAACCAACCTCTTACAGTTCCTGTAACTTCCCTTATTAAGAGTTCTACCAACTAAAGACCAAACATTTGAACACAAGAGCCTGTGGAGGAAATTTCACATTCAATGGCATTGTGAATATGGCCCCATCGCATAACACAAATATATTCAGTCCAACTTCAAAAACCCCTATAATTAATTGACCCAATACTACTAAAAATCCCAAAGTCTCAATGTAATTTTTAGTTGTGAAGTACCACAAAAATGAAAACAAGTATACTGACTAGTTTTTGTGTCAACTTGACAGTGTGGAGTCATTTGGGAAGCAGGAACCTCGGCTGAGAAAGTGTCCCCACCATAATGACTTGTGGACAAGCCTGTGGGATATTTTCTTGATCAATGATTGGTATGAGTGGGCTTATAACACAGTGGATAGTCCTAGATGGTCATGAGGAGCAAGTCATTAAGCAGCACTCCTCCATGATTTCTGTTCCAGTTCCTGCCTCCAGGTCCCTGCCTTATGTTCTTTCCTGGCTTCCACCAGTGATAGACTAATAAGCTATAAGGTAAAATAAACTCTTTACTTCAAGTTGCTTTTGTTCGTGGTGGTTTAATCACAGCAATGGAAACCCTAACTAAGACAATAAGTTATTGATTTCTAACATGTAATGTCACAGTGTTATTGTAGTCATTAAATAAAGTAGAAATAGAAGCATAGCAATGACAATTTGGATGAAAGTCAGACTGAAAAGTCCAGGCCTGTAGCTCTGTGTCCTATATCTGGCCATTGTGATGGCATCATATAGACTCCAACATGCTTGAGTAGCTCTTTTTCTCTGACTGTGTTGCCTTAGTACATGTGAATTCTCTCTCTTAGTTCCTGCTCTATGCCTATCATTTTTTTGTTGTTGTTGTTGTTTTGGAAAATGTCTCATGTGCATGGTATCTCAAAATCTTTGGGATCTCCATTGCCATTTAGGCTTCACTTCTACATCTTTACAAATAGCCTACTCAAAAACTAATACTTATTGCCTAGCCTCTCAGATTTTCTAAAACTTTGGGACAAGTCTCCACGATCCATCACTTTTGAACACTACATGTCTGCAAAACCCACACCATGGAAATGATGCCCAGTTCTGCTGTTAGCCTGTGTTTCTCTTCCCTGACTAACAACTCATCATACTCTATGTTCTTAACGAGCAAATCCTGGAAGCTCTTTCTTAAGGGGTCCTTTCTTGAAAATGGTTCCCCCAGGCTCTCTTTCTTCTGACATTTCTTTTTCAAATAGTTTTCAGTTTTGTAAACTTGCACTCTAGATAGTGATATTTTTTTCTCCGAGGACCTTTTCTACTGTCACTGTTCAAAATGTTGGTTTCTCTGCTTCTTTTAACCACTTTAATAATCACCATTAACATGTGAGCATGTGTCTACAAATTTGAAGGCTTAATTAAATTGTGGTTCCTTCACAAAGATTCTGAATTGCCAGGGATGTTCACAATATGTTACACCACTTTTGTTTCCTCTTTCTTTTCTTTTACTCTTCTCCCTCCCTCCTTCCCTCCCTCATCTCTTTTCTTTCTTTCCTTGCTTCCCTCCTTCTGTTGCATTTCCTTCATCTACAGTGTATGTTCTTTAATGACAGACATAATAGTGTATCATATCTTGGGTTTGCCATGACACAATGCACACCACTAAAACTAGAACCAAATTAATAGAAATCTACAAAGCTGTAATCACTTCATGTTTCAAGTTCAGGCAAGGGCCATGTGTATTAGAATTAATGAAAGAAAAGGCCTTGGACACCACAAAAACACTTTAATAGCCTTTAAAAAATCAAACCTCACATAATAAAAATCCTGAAACAGATTTATAATATAATCTAAGTCTTTAACACTCTTTATGAATGAAAATACTCATAGTCATTTTTATCATATACTGTGACTAAATGTGGATATAGGAAGTGTCTCCATAAGGTAATATCAAAAATTGGATTTTATTTTTATGTATATGAGACATCTGAGCTCATCTCAAGAATCATATTTCTGTAATATCCCACTTCAGAAAACATGACCACACAATGCGAATCCTCTTTTCCCATCCCCTTTGCTTAGCGTAGACAGTAACCTATTCCTTCCGTTCTAGCTGAGCTCATCTATATCTGGATTCCTTTGCAATTCAGTATTCCAAATACAATTAATAACAACTATAAATAAATATTTTTATTTGATCTTTATATAAAGTCCAACTCCCATCCAGCTTGTGAAAGCTTTTGGAATGGAATCGCTTAACTCCAGAATCTTCTATATAAATCTAATCTCATACCAACCTTTGCTCTGATCAAACTTATTAACCTAAGCCAAACAGCTCAGTAGGTGTGACCTTTGGCAACTCTTTATGCTTTAGTTTACAATAAAGTATAAAATGTGATAATGAGGGTTATCACAAAGATTAAGTTAATACAGTCACAGAAATTCACACCTGTGTTCTCTTAGTTAACTCAATTTAGAGGCTTATAATAAGTCTTACCTTTCCACATAACAAAAGATAAGACTGATAACAGTTCATACATGGTCACAGGGTTTTAAATTTCAGAAATCAGGAAATATGACAGAGAAGCCTGATTTCAGAAGCCTTTTCAAAAGATATATGAGCATCATCCAAAACCATCTCCTAGACTACTGTGTGCCATATATTACAAAAATACATTGTATTTGGACTTGCTGCAGAGGCATTCTAGAAATGTAAAAAGGCAGCCAGAAAAAAAAACTGTGGTATAAAACAAATAAAAGAGATCTATCAAAGGGATATTTAATAAGAGTTGCCTAGTAAGTTCTATCTAGATTAGATCCAGAAGAAATTAAGTCTGTCCAGAAAGATTTGAATAACCTTTCCCTAAAGAGCATTAGAAAGATGACAACTTGAACACAGAAATCCATGCCAACCAGATGAAAGTAGAGAATAAATAACAAGGACAGCCACACAGAGGAGCAAGTATGTTCAGAAGTATGAAGAAGAGAGACAAGATGGCTTTCCTGGGTGCTTTATTATATTGAAACAAAGACTTTAAATGAGGTAGAAACAAGTGAGGCAGGGTCTGCTAGGCAGCTAGCAAACAGTGCTATGCAAAGAGGATATAATTTTTAAGGCATTCATTATGACAAACCATTGGTTCATTTTCAGAGCTAGGGAAACACATGATCTGATATATTCCTTTTGTTATTCTTCCAAACCTTTTTAAATACCACCAGGGGCAAAGAAAATCACTTTGGCAACAAGCAAATAACAAGCTGTCATGGGAAGAACACAGAGGCAGAGCAACCAGTTCAAAGGTTCCTGTATCAATACGCAGAACACACAAATAACCCTCCGATTATCTTGTCTACTTACAGTGCATTTCTGAGCCCTGAATGACTGTGCTATGAATATTTGCTACGTACTTACTAGTAAATAATTTACCTTTTAGTTTATCAAGTGGAAAAATCTGAGGTTAATAAAGAGAATTATCATCTCATTATTGTTGTTGGTTTTGATATGGTTTCTGCTACTGTTTCTGGTTTTCCATGACTCTAAATCCTCATGGTCCTCTCATCCTTTAGTTCCTTCTCTCAATCACTTATGTCTCATTTTATTTTTAGCCCTCTTTCTCTTGTTTTCTGGAAGCTACTGAAGACAAGGAAAGCAGCACTTTGCAGGACTCTGGATTAAAGCTCTGTCTGAGGTACTTCTGCTGACACTGAGTTCTCTACACAGTCCCCTTGTGTTTAGATACTTTGAGATTTTTTCTTTTTTGGTTTTTCATGACAGGGACTCACTATGCAGCCCTGGCTGTCCTGGAACTCACTGTAGACCAGGCTGGGCTCGAACTCATAAAGATCTGCTTGCCTCTGCCTCTCAAGTGCTGGGATTAAAGGTCTGTCTCACCATCACCTGCCATTTAGACCCTTCCTAATCTCCAATCCTCAATTTCCTTCTCTTTTCAAATAGAGCTATTCTTTGAAATGCTTTTCCACTCTGGCAACTTCAAGTGATGCCACACATTTGGTGGTATGCTTTTCTATATATATCCTGCTGCATTCTTGTGTCTGAGTTACACTGTCAAAACCACAGAGAGACAGAAAGGAAGAATGACTCTGTGGAATGATAGTTTGAAAGAAATAGAGGAGGGAGCAAGACATAGCTTTGTCACCTTTTTTTCTTTTTCTTTTTTTCTATTTAG
This sequence comes from Peromyscus maniculatus bairdii, assembly GCF_049852395.1. Taxonomy (NCBI): domain Eukaryota; kingdom Metazoa; phylum Chordata; class Mammalia; order Rodentia; family Cricetidae; genus Peromyscus; species Peromyscus maniculatus. Next base: position 86,655,184 of record NC_134855.1, on the reverse strand, counting down.
GACTGTGGAATTTTTGACTGATTTATGCTTGGCAGATGAGGAGAGGTTGCTGAAAGAACTAACACATACAAAAGGAGGAAAAACATGATTTAAAGACAAAAGACCCAGTCAGTTAGCAAATCTGCTATGTGAATGAGATTGCCAGCACCATCCCCTGCTCTCAAGTCGGAAGGACAAGAGGGTGTGTCAGACACACAAAGCAGCTGGCTTCTTAGAAGCTGTGTGGGTTCTGTAGTTGTTTCTGGACCCTGAAACTCGACGGTACTGGTGACAATGGGTGAGTACAACACTTTTTATGTCATTGAGACCTATATTAGGGTAAATCAGAAGCCTTTTCCAGAATTGCCAAGTTTTAGTAATTCCAACATTGATTGTTTCACTATGGAACCACCTGCCACTGGAAAATGCCAAAATTTGGAAAAACAAATGAACAGAGGAAAAAACATGTGTTTGAGGATTTTTTTTTTTTTGCACTACCTGAGTCTAAGACATGTTTATAATACCTTTTCTATGAGCGTAATACATAGTTTTTGCGTGGCCAGGCTTTCTCTCATTTGGGAAATGTCCTCAGACTGTGGCAAACACATACAGTAAGGTGCTTTGTGAACTTCGAAGGGCCTGCAAAGGCTGGAGACAGTAAGTCATTCAGGAAAGCGTTGGCGGCAAAGCTGACAGAAATGAGCCACACACTCTAATCAAATGATCCTTTCTTTTAAGAAAGTCATAAAAATGCCTGTAAGACCCCAGTCTGCTCTCACACATCAATAGGATTTGTTCTCATAACTCTGGAAGTCAGAAACGAGTGTCATGTGACCAGCAGTATTTTATAAGGAAAAGTAGGCTGACAGTTGAAGCATGAGCTAAATGACCACCAGGTGGCAGTCTCTTCATGCTTAACTCCCGGATGGCATCTCTACCTTGTTTTTAAGGACCGAAAATACTGAGCAGAGAAGGCATTCAAAGACTATAGATGTATGAAACGTAATTTACTTCTTTTTAAATTTGTTTATTTTTACTTTAAATCAATTTTGGTATGTGCGTGTGCTCTGTTTGTGTATGTGTTACGTGATGTGTACACCTTATGTATGTGTGTGAGATGTGTGGATGTGTGTGTGTGTGTGTGTGTGTGTGTGTGTGTGTGTGTTGCTGTTTCATCTGTTTGTTTTTTCCATTCAAAAGAAGAACAAAGCACAGCTAGTTTACAGAGCCCATAGGTCTGTCTGGGCTGACTGATTGAGCCTGAGAGATCTCAGACCACATGGACGTCAAGATTTCAGTCAAGAAGGGAAGCAGCACAAGCCGTTATTTTTTTTTTTTTTATCATAGTTGCCACTTCAAATTGGAGTCCTACTGCCTTTCATCAAAGAACTTCTTATCTAATGTGCCTATTCCCCTAACGGTCTTAAGTAATTGAAATATTACCTAGCATTTATTTGTTTCATATCTCATTTTAATTTAATTTTCCCATTTAGCATACTCTTTCAATGGCCTTGGTATACACTTTAAATTATTTATTTTACTGAAAATCTAACAAAGACAAAATAACTGCATTCAACAAATGCAGCTGATATTGTTGGTTTTTTTTTTCCAATAAAAAAGTCTTAGTTTCAATGTATACTGAATGAGGACAGATTTTAAAATATAGCAAACCAAAGGAAAAACATAGAGCAACGCGGTCACATTGCCCACAGAGAAGCTTTGTATTTTACATGGTGCCAGGGATATAATAAGAGTTATTTTGCAAAATGGGATTTTTTTTACATATAGATTTTTCTGTAATTTGAAAAATTAACACTGTATTATATACATTTCTACGTAAAAATATATGACACAAATGTGAATAATTTTACAGTACTCAGTTGTGTCCACGTGCCATGACAGCTTGATTAAGTATCCTAACAAGTATGAGTCTTAACATACTACAAGAAAACAGGTAAGGAGGGGAGTGGAAAGAAAAGGACAGGGGATGAGGTTCAGAGGAGGCTGAAAGACCAAGAGACAAAGGAAGTGCCGTGTGGATGGTGCTGGGTGGAGGAGAAAGAAGAGAACGAGGTGTTTTCCACCATCAAGCAGAGGATTCCTTCCCGTTGCATTAACAACTTTCAGATCATCAAATTTTATCTCTGCTCTACAGTCGTCCTTTGTCTTAAAGGCTAGTACATTTTCATCACTGGTTCAGTAAAGAAGTAAAAAGAACAGATAGCAATGCTGAGATTATTCTCTGGTCTTACAGAGAAGAATGCATAGCTATTGCTTAGATTTGGCCAGAAGACCTGAATCTAAGGGAAGGTCAAACAACAACAAAACCATATTTCTATTTCCGGTTCCCTCTGTGAGCGGAGAAGAAACCATACTGAATGATGCCTGTGAAATGTGATCATATGCAAGGTTATAAAATACAACACACAAACGCATGCATTTTGTATTAAGTGTGTGTAGACATGGTGATGCACCAGGGTATGTATTGAATTAGAACTAGCTGTAAGATTAGGGATTTAAGAGTATGGTAAAATAATAATTTGAGTTTTTACTGAATAATTTTTAACGTCAGGTTTTTTTTATAGCAGTGTGTGTGTGTGTGTGTGTGTGTGTGTGTGTGTGTGTGTGTGAGCATTTCAGGCAAATGTGGTTTCTGTTATATAGCCCAGAATGACCTTGAACTCTGCTATAGCAGAGCCTCAGCCTCCCAAGACTAGGATTGCACCATACATTGTTCTTTAATAAATAACAATGAAGCGATAAAAATGTCAAAATGCTGGTTATCTGAATGCAGATGGCTCATGGACAGAAGGGAAAAGGATGATTTCCCTAGAGTGTGTGACTTAATGTTGACAGGAGCCATACCTCTGGTGTCCACTGATGCTTTCTCGAGCAGCCTCAGCTGGTCGTACAGTCTTATGTTTCATTTGATGCCATGTAACTCCCATGTGAAACTGTGGACTTTAAGGCTCCATTGAGGGAAATCATTTTGTGAAGCTCGCATTTAGAACTCTTTAACTTCAAACAGCTGCAGATGTCAGCACGAGGCTTCGGGGGAATGGAGTGGATCACTGGACTTGAGTCATTAAAATGAAAGGCACTGCGAATTTTTAAATACAGAAGATTTTAAAATGAAACTCTCCTTTTCTGTAACACAATGGGATGATAAAGTAAAACCAAAGAAATATTAAATTCCCCAAATAAATGTGTTCCAAAAATAAAAGTGAGCAAGTTAGTACTGATGCACTGTAACTGTTCCCTCAAATATCAGTTCTCGGGCCCCTCTGAGATTTCAAAGATGATTATAAAGTTTTGGAACCACTGAGAATATTTCTTAAAGGCTTAATAGTAACTGCATTTTCCCATAATGAAGTGAAGTTGGAGTTAGCTACACACAAGAGATTCCTTGTGCACACGCACACACATACACACACATCTCTCTATTTAACTGTAAACCTAGGTTCCACATGTGCAAGAGAATACTAAGTACTTTCATTTTGTCCCCAGCTTATTTCACTTGGCAGAATGATTTCCAGCTTCATTCACTTTCTGCTGATGTCATAATTTCATTTTTCTTTATGGATAACAAAATTCCAACATATATAGTGAAATAATGATTTCAATTTTTACTGGATAGTTTTTGATGTCAATGATTTTATAGTAAGCCATACGTGTGTTTGTTTGTTTTGAGACAAGGGTTTATTGTATAACCTAAGGCGGTTATGAATATGAAATCTGTTTTGTCTCCTCCTCTGGGTATAATGCTCATGCTTGAAATCAGCCAGAATCTTTATCCAGACTCTTGAAAGTCTCTGTGCTAAGGGTGATTGTCAAACCCTATCCACTAGAGACCAGGTCTTCAGTCTAGTCAAATGGAATGAAACACATTTGGAAACTTGGTGGCCCTAAAGTGACTAACGGAAGGTTTATAAGACTATCATGAGGACCTTAGTGATTAATACTTTTTAATGACACTTATGTTTTTGAAGTTCTAAAATAAGAAGACTGCCCCCTTTCCTTTAACATAATCACCACATTTCTTTAGAAGAGTGTTTAAAGATGAATTCAATAATGCACTAATGTTAGAGTCACAGAAGTATTTTAGAGACTCTGCTAAACCATTGGAGAAACTCAAGCAGGAAAAGTTCATTCCGGATGTCAAGCAATTTGTAAGTCAGGTTTGTAGGATATGGCATAGGATCATATAGCAAAGAACTATGCAAAGACCAATGCAAAGAACAGACAGAAGAGCCAAAGGGCCTTATGACTAAGAAAATGGTGGGCTTCTCTTTAGAGACTTAACAAAAAGGTTAAAATAGAAGGACAGTAGAATCCAACTGAGGGAGGAGTGTGTGAGCAAGGGCACAGGAGCAGAAAGCATCCACCACAAAGACAAAAGATGGAAACACAGCTTTATAGCAGAGCTGGAGGTGGAGGTGAGTTTAATAGGAATAAAATATGTATACATTTCAAGGCCAGAAACATAAAATACTCTGAGTTCTAAACTACAGATTCTCCATGCTCCCCTCCTCTCCTCTGAGGTGCTGCTAAGAAGTTTTAAGCAGGAAATATTTTATGTTTTAAGTTTTAGAATGATTTACCTGGCTACAGCAGTGAGTTAAATTGGAGGCCAAGAAAGCCATTATGAAACTAATTCCAATGGCAGATGTTGAAAACCGGCAATCGTACATTACTGCAGGGAAAAGAGTATGATTTGGTCACAAAACATCTGTACTTCACAAAGGTAGGCACTGAGGTTTTCCCTGCAGTCAATTTCATTCTTGTCACTGCCAATGAGGAAGTTCTAAAGTAGTTGGTTTCTAGTCCAACAAGAACTTTCTGGAAACATACTTGAAGATATATCTGCTTTCTGTGTTTGGGGAATATCAATCATGCCCTGTACATGCAAAAGCAAAAACCTGGTAAACTCAAGACCCAGGGCTCATGTGTCCAAATGCTACTCCATCCAAAGAACAGGTTTAAATGTCACGGCTTCTATACTGGTCAATGCAATCCCTCTGCCCTTTGCAGGAAAGTTTCCCAAGTTCACCATGGGATGTTTATTTTGAATTAATATTTAAGTTTAATCAGTGTGATTTAATCATAAAATTGCCCCCCACCCCCTGCTCCCAAAAGCTTCTGTGCTTGAATGCTCTGTCCTCAGGTTGGGTATGGTGGAGCCTAGGTAGAGGAAGTGGCTCACCTATGTGGGACTTAAGTTTTTATAGCCTTGCCTCACATCCTGTTTACTTCCTGCTTCTTGACTGCCTCATGTTCCTGCCGTCAGGCCTTCTTGGCCATGATGAGTTGTGTTCGCTCAAACTATCAGCCTTAATCATTCCTTTCTTATAGAAGTTGCTTCTTTTCAGACATGTGGTTATAGCAATGAGGTGAACTAATAGAATGCATACCTGTAATACATAGTATATTTTAATTGGAAGTAACTTTTTAGATCAAGAAAAAGATCTTTCCTAATATCTGCTTTCGTAATTCGTCACTTGTTTTCCAAAATTGTAAGGTATATTACAAACTGTTCTGGCTTTGAATTATTTAGTCAAATGGCTGTTCTTTGAACTTTGATCTTGTTGGTAGGACTTTTTTTGGAAGTGTTTATACCAAAAGAGTGGAAGCCTTTGATCCTACAACTTGCTGAGATAACTTTCCAGCATACTTTCATATGCAGCCTAGATATATTACCACTTTTTTTTAGAATGCTTTCAAATAACCACAGCAAGAAAAAAAGTGAAAAATATAATAAAAGGTCAGACAGAGACAAGAAGCAAAAAGCCTATAAAATCCCAGACAATGGACAGAAACAAGGCCAAATTGACTTTTCTGGGGAGAAAATATGTTTCCTGGTGATTTGTCTTTGCTCTGGATGGAAGCATGCAGCTAGATCACATTCCTCAGTTCATTCTTTCTAGTTTTTCTTCCCATTTATTTATACTTTCTTTTTCATGCCATATGTTTAAGTTCTGAAGCATTTCCAATACCAGATTTTTGTTGACGGTTAACGCAGAGAGAGAATATCACAAGGAGTCAGAGTTTCTTTGCATATGGATCTGACTGGAGATAATATAAACTCGTGTTTGCAGTGGTAGATTATTGCAGTGCTCTGCAGAGTACATGTGTCACATGCAGATGTACACTGCATGAGCACAGCACACTTACCTTCAGAGCTTATGTGATCAATGAATATAGCTCAGGAAGCTCCTGTCTGCTTCTGTAGTATATGACCTAACCACTTTTTAACTTCCCTACCAATTACACATCCAATGCACTCAACACCTCCTGTGACAATAACCAACATTGGACTTCCCTGAATTTAGCAAAGAGCTTTCTCATCATGAACTGAAATTGATCTGCCTGTAGGTGATTCCATTTCCCTCCCTTCTTACATAAAACAAGAAAGATGCCTTTTACCTCTGTTGAGATTTTTCTAGCATTGTAGAGATACTGTCATAGATCCTTCAAATTCTTCTTTCCCTGGGAAAAAAAAATTTCCGTGTTCTAAAATTCTTGTAACTTGCATCTAGCTACAACCCACATGTTCACAGTCCTATTTCTCATACCACCCAGAACTATACACAATTCTTAAAAAAAAACATTTTATGTTTATTTTAAAATAGTTAGAATACAGACAAACAAAAAGTATTGTTTTGGATTATCTATGCAGAATTTCTATGCAAAAATAGTCACTTTCTCATTTTACCATATAGCCTTGCAAAATTATTTGCATTCATACAAACACAAGCTGAAGTTTAGCAGAATATTTAAATCAAGCTGGACTTGAAACAACATCTGAAGTCTATACCAAAAATCACTGTGGAGAAATGATTTTCTGTGAAGTTCCACTTGACTACAGCTCATGAATCACATCATGTCTTGGTTTCTACTGCTGTAGAAACCTACTTTCCCCTACTTTCTTGCTCTCCTTCTTGTCTTAAAAACCAAAGGTTTTTTTTTTTTTTTTTTTTTTTTTTTAAGAAGATGAAGGGCTGGAGGTGTAGCTAAGCTGTGCTTCCCTTGCTTAACTTGTGGCAAGCCTGCTTTCCCTTTAGAAGACAGTTGCATATAAAAAGAGTGTGTGTTCACACACACACACACACACACACACACACACATACACACACTTACACACACACACACTCATACACAATTTTTAAATGTTATGAACATTCTTTACTTACAAGCTAAACATGCAGTCCTTTGCAAGTCTCTGTTCTTTAGGAAAGATTTAAAGCAGATTCTTAATTACAAACCCAGTATTATTTGATACACAGAGCACTTCACTGAGGATGAGTTAAAGAAATTCACAGAGCAATCAGGAGCCCCATGTGAAGAAAGAAACAGTCACCTCCAACACCTCCACAATCCAACACCATTTCGATTCTCAGTTTCAGTTTGAATTTCTTTGATGGGCTAAGATGTCCCCAGATGTGGTATGACAGGTAGGACATACATCAAGGGGTGCACAATTGGGCTAGCTAGAATAGTAACCAACATCCAGATTATTGTGCTAGAGTTTTAAGAAGGGGAGAAAAAAAGACCTTTACCATACTTTTTGATTAACTAACACAGTCTAGTAAAAATATGTCTTGGAATTAATGACTCACAATGTGAATATATTCTTAGAAGGTTTTAATCCTCAAAGGAATTAATCTGTTTGCATCAGGGACTATGCTGCATTAACAATTTTGCCAAATTGGCTGACGGGAATGAAGACTGATGGGCAGCTGTCCCAGAGAGCTCCCCTATGCAGCTCCCCAGACAATCAGGCTTCTTTCATTTTGTGATTTCACATATTTAATGCATAATATCCTTGTTTGCCATGGAAGGGGGAACAAATGTCACAATCATTCATGTTTATTACAGTCATGCATGAACTGGCACATGTTAATTTTTCCCTTACGTGCATTGATCTCAAACTAACTGAACGATGTTTGAAAACATGGCTGCCTTATGTATTTAGAGGAAGAAAGTGATGACTTAATACCTATCCAGTCTTGGCCAAACAGCCTTTACCATGTGTGAGTATAGGGAATGGTTGACCGGTCACATATGGAATGTGTAACCTTCTAGAACAGAAAGTATACTCACCATGGTCACCAACAGCATACATGGCTCAAAATCCTGGCCTTCGTTACTGACTTACTTTGGAGTGATGGAAGTGACAGCACACTGAACCTAGATTAGAAAGCACTCTATCAGTTTGAATCTTCATTTGACTGGACCCTAAGTGTAACTGGACCTTTCAGAACTGGAAAAGGTAAAGAAAAAATGGAAAGTAGAGAGCCATCTAAGAGTATATCATATTTTAAAATAATTTACTATACACAATAAATCTCTACAACCTACAACTATCTGTTAAAAATAAAAGGTATCCCCTTGTATTCTTTTATTTAGATATATGCATATACTCAAGCATTGATTCTATTTAGCGGAACAACTTAGAGTTTTAAAAATAAAATCTTCCTAAGCAAAAAAAAAGTAAGCATTCACTCTGAAAATATGTGTTCGTGATTATTAAATTAGTTTTTGTCATCTAAATAACTAGACTTAGCTTATTCATACCTCTCATTAGTTTTGAATTATTCATACCATTATAGGCAAGTTATTTTTTCATATAATTTGTAGTATCTAATGATTTTTCAATAAATTATTATGTCTCATAAAGGATATGACTGTATTCCAGTGCATAAAATCTTAGAATTAGTAAATAGTATAAAGTTGGATCTAATAGAACTTTTCCATTAAAAAATTGTAGTTATTGATCCACACTGTTTAGTTTTTCTTGTTGTTTTTCAAAATCTGCCCATAAACACTATAAAAGGCACGCCAAGACTGTAAGCAGCCTCTGATAGATATATTTCCACCTCTAAAGAATATATTTTCCTGTTTTTTTACTTGTAGGGCATTTCTATGATCTTATACAGGCAAATATCTCATGAGAAAATTCAAACAATTTAATGTCAGTCATACTCACTATTCTGTGAGCATCAGGAAAAATACAAAATTTACCTATCTTTTTCAACAAAAGTGTCTCTTATATCTGATACTTCCCGAGCCATATTTTGTCTTTTGTAATTGCTAGATGAATACATGAATGGAGAAATACATGACTGTAGTTTGTCCTCTGAAATCACTCCCCAACTACCACTATTCTTCCATTACTAGGGTATACCGTAAGCTCTGGTCCTATTCTCATTCTTCTATTTCTTTCAGATTTCTCTGCTTTCCAGATAGTTCTGATTAACATTTGTATTTCGGTACTTGGTCACCAAAGGCTATAAATTACCATCATAGTAATGATTCTCTCTATACAAACAAGATCATAATTGTGGCTCAATAATTCAATAGCACACATTATCCCAAACAGATATCTCACCATTGATGAGTAAAAAGGGAGCTTATGGTGAGAGAAGATTTTTATTTTTACTTTTTAAGTTGCTTCTATTGGTCAACTGCTGTGCTTACATAGTAAGTCTGGCCTTAGACTTTTTATTTCTGAATATATATTGAAAATAAAAATAGTCTGGATGGATACCAAAAACACTTAGGACAGGAAACAGCAATATAATTAGAGGAAGGTGATGGTTCAACACAATGAGAGAAGTAAATCTTTACAGAGAAATAGAATAAGAAAAGGAAACTGTTACTTAACAGAGTAGGGAACAGGCTTTATAACTGAGATTTTTCACACAATAACTCATTAAACATTCACAATTACTAGCGTGTTTTCTCTTTTCTATCCAATAAAACCATTACAAAGCTTGATCTCCTTAAATGAGCTCCCTGAGGTGGTGACATATTGAGGAAAGAGCTCAGACTCAGTCCCTGGACACCAGGGCTCATATCAGCACAGCATGCTATCACTCAATGGAGAAACAACAAAAGAAAGCAAAGTGAAGACAGGGAATTTTGGGAAAATGACCATCAGATTAGCTCTAGAGAGTATTCTCTGAGCTGAAAGAAAAGGAAAATGGAGAAGAGAGGAAAATAGGACAAGATAGTGACAGAAATAAAGAGAAAATTGTGCTGAGATGTGCCTGCCTTATTGCCTAGGATCCTGCCTACTAAAATCACTTCTTGAGCAAGGTAGAGTTAAACATAGTTAAAAGAGGTCTATTTTTTTATATATGTATTTAGTATACAATGGTAATATGAGAGTATTCAACCAATACAGGCCAAAGGAAAAACCTGCTGCTGTTCCCTGCTGTGACTGTCTCCCCCGTTTTCCATAACAGAGTGTCAGCTTTCTTTGTGAAAGCAATGATCACACATTTTGAAACCACAGAGGCAAAGTAAGATTGACCTACTTTCTACGTTCAGAGGTATGTACTTCATCCACATTTGTCAGTTACTAATTGGTAATTATCAGAGGAAATATTCTTTGAGTTGGGAAGAAATTAATACATAAACACTCAAGTTAGGTAAATAATATGGACTGGACTCTCACCCGCGAGGGGCTATCTTCTATCAGACTCAGTATTGAACTTTCTGATTTTTAAAACTGAAGCCACAGTAAGTTCCTTTACTGTGCTTTTAATGCCAACCTGGAACAAACCCACAAAGAGCAAAACTGAGAAACGGAGACAGGTAAATGATGGATGATGAGCTGTGAGTATTGGCACTTACCTGTATCCACAGGTATGATGGCTTTTGTAGATATATAATACAGATATGATGTTTTGAAGATACACGACCTGACATCTGTCTGTACCAGCTTCACTTCCTTTGTTCTTCCTTATGCAGTGTTAGTTGGGTTGATGACTTGTAAGAGATTTGTAAGAGTCCAGATTAATTCAGTTGTTGTGAATCTTGAACTGTCATTGATTAGTAAACTTGGAAATTTAGTCAAACTCTGACTTCTCAACTATCTACATATTAAATAGATAGTAGGTAAATAAATATTTCTAGGGTACTTGAAACTTAGAAAACATTTTTATTTCACCTCCATAATGTTTATGAAGTAGTATTTTATTGGATTTGATTTTAAAAATCTAAGAACTGTATATCAGGCACCATTCTAAACCCTTTCCATATAGTCACCTATTTGGATTCACAACATCCCTGTGTTGTAGATAGTATCACTGGCCTCCCATTTTTTGACATGAATAAGGTGAGACATAGGTGACAACAACCTTCTTTAATGTAATGGTAAAAACTGAGCCTATATATGAACCCAGACATTCTAGAGCCATGAAGCATGCTCCTAATCAGGACTCTACGGGTCCCTAGGGTGATATCTATAGACTGTTGGGTGTTCCTCAGATCCCCAAGGTCAATGTTGTTTTCTCAATAACGCTATAGCATTATTTATGTCTTCTAACATGATATTTGTACCAATGATATAAAATTACAGAGGGCAAATGGCTGGTTCAGTGGCACATACTATATGCTTGGAAATCAACTAAAAAAGACCATAATGTCCTTAACAGAACATTACCACAACTGATTATATTAAATCTCAACTTCAACTTCTCAGCCTGTGTTTTTTTAAATATTCTGTGTATGATGAAATTAATATATACAAAACATTCATTCTATTTATAAAGTTTGGCATGTTTCTAAAGGAAAAGCACTTGTTATATGATGTGGGAGACAAGATGACAACTTTTCTCATGGAGCAATAGTTTTATTTGGCTAAATAAAGGAAAAGTTAAGGTCAAGATTGCATTTTCACACATGTATTTAATATGCTTTGATATTATTTACCCTCCTGTGACCTCTCCATCCCACTTCCCTCTTGTTGCTGACCTACTTCTTCTCCTAAAACACGCCCCTTCCTCTTCATTTTTGTCCTCTACTTGTGTCCATATTCCTCATAAGAAAGGAAGTATTGCCTTTCTGAGTCATGATTGTTTTATTCAAAATTAATCTCTTATTTTGGCCACTTTTCTGTAAATTACATGATTTCATTCTTTGTGGCTGAATAAATGCCATTATTTCTGCATAAAGCCACATTTTTGTTATCTGTTCACTTATTGATGTGTACCTAGACTGATCCTGCAATATGACTATTGTAAACAATATCATTATATATATATGGTATATGTATCTCTTTTTTTAAAAAATTACTTGCCAAAATTTTTGGTGCAGTGTTAGGGAAAATGCATTCAGTATTTTAGTTTTTCACATTACTAAACAAAAATAGTATACTGCAACAAACTAACACAAAAGTCTATATGGTAACATATCCCTCTGATACTGAACCATATGTTAAAGGGATTTACAAAAATGTACAATACCTCTCACAGACTTTTTATGTTTTAGAAAAAATTATTAGAGCATCCTGTGAATTAGTGTGTGGTGAGTCAATCATGTTATTTTATAATAATGAACATATTCTTGAAACTTGAATTTTTTCGTTTTCAAGACAGCAAATATCAATGGATATAAATATATATCTAAGAAAACAAAATAAAGTGTCAGTTCTCCACTCCAAAACAAACAAAAAACTTGCCTTTTAGGAGAAACACAGGGCTTTAAAATAAACATATAAATAAGCAAATAACTAAGAGAGAAAAATGCCGTGGATAAAGAAATCAAAGGCTATCATGGTAATAGAGGATGACTAGGAGGCTGGCCAGGGAAAGCTGCCTTCAGGAAGAACAGCTAATCTGGGAAATGAAGAAATTTCACTGTTTATAAGAAAATGAACAGAACTGGAAATATCATGTAAAGTGTAAAAACAGTGTCTTAGGGTTTCTGTTGCTGTGAAGAGACACTATGACTAGGGCAACTCTTATTAAGGAAAACATGTAATTGGGCTAGTGGCTTACAGTTCAGAGGTTCAGTCCATTATCGTCATGGTGGGACATGGTGATGCACAGGCAGACATCGTGCTGGAGAAGTAGCTAAGAGTCCTACATCTTGCAGACAACAGGAAGTAGACTGTGTGCCACACTGAGCAAAGCTTGAGCAAAAGAGACCTCAAAGCTCACCCCACAGTGACACATTTCCTTCAACAAGGCCACACCTCCTAATGATGCCATGCCCTTTGGAGGTCGTTTTCTTTCAAACCACGCAGACAGATGAAGATTATATCTTTTCAATCATGTGGAACCTGGAATAAAAGAAGAATGTGAAATGTATCAAGGGGACAATTCAGTATGGAGAAGGAGAAAGAAAAGGAAGAGAATACTGATAAGAAAGAGTAATTCAAAGTGACTGCTACCAAAGAACATCACATACACGTATAGAAATGTCATAATCAAATGCTTTACTTTAAACAACTGATACATGCTTTTTAAAAATGGATGACTTATAGGTAGTGCTTCAGGCTAAGGAAACAATGACTTTTTTAATAGGGTACAGCAGAGAATCCCTGGAACAATGCAGCTAGCTTGGAATGTATTATAGAATTATATCATTCCAAAGCCATGCTTCACTCTCCCCATAAACCACAACTGGTTTCTCTTAGGTCAGTCATGCTCAGACCTTGGAACCAACCATCTGGAAAATGGAGTGGGGGTTGTCTTGATTCTTCCTGACCAAGTACTCTATGTTCACCAGGTTGGCAGGTTCATTAGGAGTTAACAGTGTCTGTGTCAGGAGACTGTTGTTTCCAGTAGTAGTAGGGAAAGGGGTGGTATTGACTTTCACAGGAAGAAGACTTAAATGGGACCTATAAATTATGTAGTTATTTTTCTATACCTTGGGCCCCATCTGGAATTTCTCAAAATAAATTATTTAGGCCAATTTTACTGTGGTTGTGAATATTACATACTGCACTGCGGTCTCTAAAGTATGTGCCTGTTGCTGAGTTGGCATTTTTGAAAAGCTGCTATGAGCAAATAATGACAGTGGTAGTTCCCAGGGAAAATAGGCTCTCATTCCCCGACTCCCCCAGAGGCTTGTGTGGGGCTCCACAATGGAACACTAACCACCACATGTGTAGAGGAAAGGGGAAACATTCCGCATTATTTCATCCAGTGACAGGATTTCCTTATTTTTCCAAAAGTCAGAAAGTAATATATCATCTCCATTCTGGAGAGATCCTCTGCAGAGGGGTAACCGGACAAACCCAGAGCACAGGGAATGAGTCAGTATCACAGAACAGGCTTCCACGTGGAAGACAGACCACAAAGGTCAAGCTATCCACTGGGTCACCATGACACCAACAGTTGGGGAACTAGGGAAATTCAGCAGCCTGCAATTTGATTCATAAATCACCTCTCTAATTTACAGCTGACACTCAAAGGTTTATGGCTGGATGATGTAGACAGCGATCCACAGGACTTTCCCATCTGCACAGGCGATGTGGTAATTTACCTCTGGCTTCCTTACATGACTCTTTTCCTCATAAAAAGATATTTGTTGTCAGAGTTCCAATTGTTATCTCTGTGCCACTGATTTAAATCCTTAGTTCTACTCCTGTCTTTTTGGAAGTTATTATCTTTCGTGTATGTCTGTTGGATATCTTATCACATAGCTATATATTCAAAATCAAACCACATATCCAAAATCAATTCAGTGACACTCCGCTCAGTGCTGGCATTATCTCCTGTATTTCCATTTCCTCGTCTCACTGCTTTTATTTTCCAGTTTAGGAGCTCAAAGTATTATTTCCCTGTCTGTCCTGAAAATAAGAACTTATAAATAACCAGTGCAGCTGTGAGGTCAGCCTGAGCTAGTCATTCCAAGAGCATACATGCTTAAGTCACAGCATTCTAAGAGGATCTGGGGATTTCACCTGCACCCAGGTGGACTTGGTTCTCAGGACAGAAAAGTTGCAAGTGACAGTTCCCAGATGAGATGCCCTAAAATGAGATCACCTTTTTGAGAAAGTTCATGAATTTCAACCCCCTGGAATAGACTGTGACACATTTTTTTCTCCCAAATTTTGTTCATTATCACTTTCATACATGTATACAATGTGTTTTGGAACCTGCCCACCTACCTTCTCCCAATTCCTTCCTGTCCCTACCGCCACCACCACCCACCCATAAATCTCTTTCCCCCATTTTTTTTTTTTAGTTCTGATTTTGTTTAATGTCCTGCAGATATCAATTGGGGTTTGGTGGGAGATCCTTGGTTTGGGACTACCCATCAGTGCCTGATAGGACACCAGTAGGTACACAGTTTTATACTATGCTTCCCTACTCTCCCAGAATCTGCTGATTACTAACAAATCAGTACCATGTGGGACTTCCCCCAAGGTCCCTTCCCCCTCCATAGATGAGTGGGAGGAAGGCCCAACTTCTGTGGACTCAGTTGTACAACTGCTGAGCTTGCAGTGCCCATATCCAGACTGTGCGTAGAAAATGGTATTTCACAGCCCCTCTTCCCACCCCGCAGCGTACACATGCTTTCGGCCTCTCTTCCACAACATTCCCTGTGCCTTAAGGGGATAGTGTAAATGGCTGCACCCTCACCAGAACTCTGCCATTCGCACCCTGTACAGTCATGGTATAAAGGGACACTTAGTGAACCTCTTAACTTAAGGGTTGTTCTTACAGTTCTTTAGTTCTCTGAAGTAGGATAAGTTGGATTTTTTTTCCCAGTTGATTTTTTTTGGAGAAGTAGAGGATGGGTGAAAAGGCTTAAATTAACCTGATTTTTTTTTCTGTTTGAAACCAAAAGAATCAAACTGGCATTACAGAGGATAGTTTAAAAATCAGAAACAGGGAAGTCCAAAAAAAAAATCTAACATACAAAACAGGTAAGTGATGTTGTTATAATTAGACTCAAGGAACTTCCATTAGGACCAGCTTGCTTCTGCTAACTCCTCTAGCTCCCTCCTCCTCTGCCTCCTCTCCACCTCTCTCTCTCTCTCTCTCTCTCTCTCTCTCTCTCTCTCTCTCTCTCTCTCTCTCTCTCTCTCTCTCTCTCCCTCCCTCCCTCCCTCCCTCCCTCCCTCCCTTCCTCTCTCTCTCTCTCTCTCTCTCTTCCTCACCTTCTGGGATAACTCCCAAAGCATAAACTAGAATCTTGGGATTCTATAGAATACCATTAAAAGTGAACTTTTTTTTCTCCATCCATATCTCACATTAGCTATTCCTGTCTAAAATTGTTTTACTCTCTTCCACTGCCATCATCAGAGTAAAAATATAATCTCACACAAAAATTTCCTTAATCTATCCTCTGCCGACTACTTTTACCCACTTGAAACTTCTGGAAATATGCATCTGTGTTTATCTGTTGCTCTAAAATTTGGAAGTCCCTTGCTTCTATAGCACCTACTCTAAGGCCCTACATACATTAATAATGGTCGGGTGATACAACAATTTTTAATTATTACTATGGAACAATCTTTGTACACTGCAAATATGTATTGTTCTCAATGTTAATAAAAAACTGATTGGCTGATAGCTGGGCAGGAAGAGATTGGGTGAGACAGGCTGACACAAGGAGAAAATGCTGGAATGAAGAAGGGAAGAGTCTAGGAGTCGCCAGCCAGATGCAGAATGAGTCAAACACACAAAATAGGATAGAGGTAAAAGCCACAAGCCTTGGAGCAGCATATTCATGAATAAAAATGGGTTAAGTTGTAAGAGCTAGTTAATAGCAAGCCTGAGCTATCAACTGAGCATTTATAATTAATATAAGCCTCCATGTTGGTTATTTGGGAACTGACGGGCTGGAAAGAAAGGTCTGCCAACCAATTATCTCCCAAAATGTAATCCTTCACCAAGAACAGCCTCAAAATCATATAAGATAGACACAATAATTCATGCTACCATGTTCTAATAAAGCTTTATATTCCCCAAACAATATCTTCCTCCTTGAACACCCAGTTCAAGTTCCATCCATTTTCTCCCCTAATCTGAAACAGTATTCATGTTCTACTATACAAAATTTAAACTACAATCCACAATTCTCCCATGCGGTTTTCAAATTACTTCTTTGTTCTTCTTTGAGGAGCAATGGATTAAACCACTAACATGTCTCATCTTGGATCTTGATATCAAACAAGACAGCTCTATTTAGGAATTTCTGAGAACTATTGGGAATGTTTACATTTTCTAAAATGTTTATTTTTCTAAATTTTTTAAGACTTATTTACTTTTATTTTGTGTATGTACATGTATATTTGTGTAGCATGTGCATGTCTTGTGGCAGTGGAAGCCAGAAAAGTGAGTCAGGTCCCCTGGAACTGGAGTTATATATGTGTCTTAGTTAAGTTTTCTATTGCTGTGATAAACAGCATCAGCAAAAGCAACTTGGAGAGGAAAGGGTTTATTTCATATTACAGCTTGTAGTCCATCATCCAGGGAAGTCAGGGCAGGAACTCAAGGCAGGAACCTGGATGCAGGAACTGATACAGAGGCCACAGAAGAGTGTTTCTTACTGTCTGGGTCCCCCAGATTTGCTCAGCTTGCTCTGTTATGCCACCCAGAACAACCTGTTCAGGGTAGCAAGAGCTTCCCCTGATACAAGTATGGATATTGATAGTGTGTGCAAAAAATATTATTTGCAGCTCCCTCCTCCAGATGACTGCAGCCTGCAACTGTTCCCCTATAGAGATCCCCTACTAAGATTAGTTAACTAGTAGGGGATTAGTTAACCACCTCCTCCTTCATCTATATATAATAAATGTGCTGAGTTTCTAGGTTGCTGGTGCAGCTCCGACAGAGCATATGGCCCACCCCATCCCAGCTTTCCTATACCTGCGTTTGTAATTTTCCATTCCCTGCCCCCCGCCAGCCAGGTCAATCTCAAAGCAGTGCAGGTCATGGCAAGAGTCATAATGAGTCTACTTCTCATAGAAGTTCTGATCATCTTATCCATTCTCAGTTTTAAACAACCCCTTTGTTTCTTCACGGTATTACAATTACTTTTCTTACATTAATTTTTATTGTCCATGGTCTGGTATAAGCTATAGACATTGCCATGAAACCCTCAATATAATGCTAAGGAAATCAATTATTTTTTAGCTGCTGATTCCATCCTAGAATCTGGCCCAAGTTCCTGAAAAAACAAAAACAAAAAACAAACCTTTGATAAATCAATGATTAAAAAATGCTTAACTAATGTACTGAGAGTAATTTTTCTACCCTGTATTTTATAAACATCCATAATTTTAAGTTCAGAAATCTTATCATTCTACTCCATAGACTGACATCTTTAAAATGATCTTTGGCCCTTCATAAAAATACAAAATAAGTTGTGGAGAGATGGCTGAGCAGTTAAGAGCAATGGCTGCTCTTGAGAACCAGGATTTGTTTCCCAAGTATCCACATGAGATTCACAACCATGCTGCCCTGATCCATTTTTTGCCAACTTGACACAAGCTAGAATTATCTTGAAAGAGATAATTATCAGAGATAATGCCACCATCAGATTGCTAATAGGCACCTGTGTTGAATATTTTCTTGATTGATGATTGATATGGGAGGGCCCAGCCTATCATACACTGTAGACAAATTTCTAAGTGGTCTTATTAAATAAAAAACATGGAGCCAAATATAGGGGTGAAAGCCTTAGGGATCAGAGAAATAGTGAGAGCCACCAGCCAACCTTACCTCACCAGCTCTGTAGGTTCCAAATGCCATAACTTCCTGTCTACTTAGGCTTTTATTGCCTTGCTGTTCTGCCCGCTCATTGGTTCTTAGTCCAGCTACCTCACTTCCTTGTCACACTGCCAGTATGCACAGACCTCCAGATCTCTATGGTTGGTACTGGGATTAAAGGTGTGTGTCATCACACTTGGCTCTGTTCCCTAGGGTGGCCTTGAATACACAGAGACCCTGCCTGCCAAGTGATCGGATTAAGGAAGTGTGCTACCACTGTCTGACTTTTTGTTTATTTAAAACAGCTTGCTATTTCCTCTGATCTCCAGGAAAACTTTATTTATTAACATACAAATAAAATATCACCACATTTCAGCACAAATAAAATATCACCACAATACAGTTATGTGTTTTTACTTGTTTCATTCAAATTGGCTCAGACTGTTGTGTTTAGCTTGAAGCCACATAAATTGGTTTTGTTTTGAATCAGAAATAAAAATTTTACATATTTGGGGCTGTCAGAATGGCTCAGCAGGTAAAAGCCTTTGACTCACAATTCTGACAACCTGTGTTCAATCCTCAGAACCCAAGGTGGGAGAAGAGAATTGACTCCTGAAAGTTGACCTTTGACCTCCACCCATATCCCTTTGCATGTACATACCTGCATGCATTACACACTCAGAATAATAATAATATGGAAATTTAAAAAAAGAAGAAAATCGAATGCATTTGTTTTATATAATATATTACCTTGGAATTTGCCTACACCATAGAATTACTACATAGATCTAATCTACATATACTTTATTTCAGAAACATAAGCTATTTGTCTGAAGTTTTGAGTCCATGAAAAAATATGCACCTTTAATAATACAACAGTGAGAAGAAGCAAAATATTGTGTGTGAATCAGGGCTTTGCCAAAGTATTTCATGCAATATGTAGTGGTTTCTCTCAAATATATCTGCAGTATCTATAAAAAATAAGCACACCCATTGTAGGAAAAATGTCTCTATTTATTTATTTATTGGCATAAAGGTGACATCAAGTTTGTAAGTTACTATGCTCTGGAAAAGCTGATGGGAAAGACTAAAAGAACAGTTTTATAATTACATAAATCTTGGAAGAATTTCCTTGCCAGTTTCTCAAGCATTATTATTTCTTGGACAGATGGTACAAAAACTAGAGTTATTTTTCTTCCTAGAGTCATTGCTCTCCCACTAAGTTGTTCCAGCAAAGTCTCATTTTTTACCTGTATGTTTGGATGGTATTCTTTTTTTTCTTTATTAAGAAATTTTCTACTCACTCCTCATGCTATCCACAGACCCCCCTTCCTCCCTGCTCCCACCCCAGCCCTCTTTCCCAATCCACTCCGCATCCCCACATCCCCCAAATCGAGGTCTCCCATGGGGAATCAGCAGAGCCCCGCACACTGAGCCTAGGCAGGTTCAAGCCCCTTCCCACTGCACCAAGGTTGTGCAAGGTGTCACACCACAGGCACCGGATTCCCAGAAGCCTGCCCATGTACCAGGGACAGATCCTGACCCCCCCCCTGCCTGGGTGGCCCCCAAACAGTTCAAGCCAAACAACTGTCTTCCATGTCCAGAGGGCCTAGCCCAGTCCCATGGGGGCTCCAGGCCACCAGTCCACACAGTTCATGGGTTTCCACTAGTGTGGTCCATCATCTTTGCATGTCCTCCCATCATGATCTCGACATCCCTCGTCTGCAGTATCTCTCCTCTCTCTCATCAACTGGATTCCTGGAACTCAGCCTGGTGCCTGGTTATGGATCTCTGTATCTATCTCCATCTGTCACTGGACAAAGGCTCTATGATGACAGCTAGGTTATTTACTCTGGTGGATGGTATTCTTTACTCTCCATTCCATTGCAATTCAATAACCCCTGGCTTAAAGAACGCACATATGTATAGATTCCTCAAAGAGTTTTTGTGTGTATTTATATTTTAACCCATGTAAATATATTTCAATTCTCTCTCTTTTTATAATTTGGCAGATTTTCCTTTAAATCTACTTATGTTGTTGTTTTTTCTTTATGTTTCAAATTTAATAATATCCTGTCATTGAAATTCATTCACTAAATTCTGCTCAATCACAGCAGTTATGGGAGAGGCGCCCAAAGGTTTCCCCAGTTCTCTGCTTCTGCAAACATTGATCTAATCAGTTTCTTTCATGGAGTTGTAGACAAGTATGTGGATTTCATTTCTAGAATTTCAAATCCAGATACCAAAACCTAGATCTGATTACAAATGGAAAGGGATAAATTGTAGCTATATGAAGGGCACTTGGAACACAGAATACAAAACAAATACTTCACAGAAGAAATCATAGTAATAAAAACAGGATTTGAGGTGACTGTTTTAAGTGTAGAAAACAGAGTGTAGTATACAACTCTAGAAAAGAGAAAGAAATGGAAGTGTACAGGTAGGTCACAATTTTCAATCAGGAAAAAATGGGGTTTACCAGGTCCAGTCAACAGTGGTTTTTATACAGAAACTGCTTAAATCCTTGAGCATGCATGTACCATTTTTCTAGGAATTTGAAGTATACCCATTGCACAACTGGAATATATTGTAGCGTGACTTCAAGAATGAGAAATCCTTTAGGAATATCTCCCAAAACCCCCTGACATTAGTTGAGGCAACAGCTGAGAGAAGTTTCCCTCATTTTCATAATCTTGCCCCTAAACCTACTTTTAAATGGTAAAGTGCATCAATAATGAATAGATGTTAGCTAGTGTGCCAAGAGTTTTGCACTGAGTTATCGACATTCATGATGATGCTGGTATCAGAACTGCATGTCAGCTATATGGAGAAGTAAGCATATGATTAACGCAGATGACATTTCAGTCACTGTAACAGACCTGCTAGAGAAACACGAACTCAATTTGAAACCAAGTGAGAAGAGAAGTAAAACCAAATGTTAGCATGGAGAAGTAGCATGCTTCAGTAAACTTTAAAAGAGAAACACTGAAATTGGCTTGTTAATAGAACTCTATACAGTCCTCTGGAATCTTGGACTTGTGAACCATTTCAGAGTCATTTCTAGTGGTAGAACCTATCACAGTCTTTATTATTCCATCTTTCTCACAAGTGGAGAAAGGGAGCAATGAGGCTACTGTTCCATCAAGCATGTCATTGTATATGGTTAAGCCGATAGGTTCTATAAACATATTTGTTAAATCTTGATATAGGTTCTGCATTCCCTCCTATTGCACATTATCACTATAGTGATGATATTAAAATACTATTTTAGGTGGTTTAAAGAAACAGTTGAAGACCACTTGAGACATTGAATTCACCAGAAACTTCTTTTATGCTAGAAAATAGTCCCAGATCAAACCTACAAGACCCAGGAAAGTCACAGAACTGTGGAAAGAGCTTTGGAGGGTTCTAAGTGAGGACATCTGTTTGATAGAACTCCAAGCCCAACAAGAGGCTGAAATGATGGGAAGGTGAAGTATTGTCAGAAAAAGTTAATATTTTTCATGTTTTAAAGGTAAACTGATATAAGAAGTACTGAGTTTAAGTTCTGGATCTGTCACCACAAGCCACACAGATCTGTTTTCTCAAGTGTAGATAGAAGATACAGGAACTTACTTTCCCTCTGTTGAGACAGTACAACATAAAATTAAGGATTTAGGACTGAGACTCAGATGTAATTCTGTATTTGAAGATGTCTTTGCACATAATGTGTCTGAATATTCTTTACCTTAAAATTTACCATTGGATAAAATCATCAGGATCAGAAGCCAGTGAATAATAAGGATAGGATGATATCTATTCATGGCTGACCAAGCATTGTGCAATGGGTGATTTTACCAGTCAAAACATGAAAACATTTTCTTGGCTTGGACCAGCGTCTGTCCCAAGCCAACCAACTGATGGCCCCACTATCTAACTGAAGACACAAGCTTGCCCAGCAAGTTACCCTGTAAGCTTCAATCTGGAGCTGGGCAATGCATCCATTCTGCTTATTTGGTGTCTATGGCAAATTAACCACTAAATTCATATAGCCTCTGAATTCCTCTCTGGCTCCTTCACTAACCAGCCTGGGCTTGGTCTTCTTGAAAACCCAAAGAAATGAAGTTATTTCCTTTCTCTCACTCATTCCCAGTCAGCAGTCAGCTCTTGCTACCCATCTTTTCATAGGGAAGGAAAACAAGTTCGATGAAGCTGAAACTGAATTTCCAATAACCAAGGGTTTGCTCTTGTTTGGTTTTGAAGTTGTGTGGTCTGAACAGGCCATGGGATGTTCCTATTTAAAGCAGCATTGTAACATATAAGGATAAGATGCTAATGAAGTTCAAGTCTAAGTCCCATTGCTAATGTGTTCTTTTAAACAACTATCTATCTCAAATAAACTATTGAAACTTTATATGCTGGCCTTCTTCATTTTTGATTGTTAATAAATGGAGGCCGGAGAGATGGCTCAGTAGTTAAGAGAGATTTGCTGCTCTCTCCCAAAGGACTAGATTTAGTTTCAAGCACCCACATCAGGTGTCTTACAACAACCTGTAACTTCAGCTCCAGGGGATCTAAAGCCCTCTTCTGGCCTTCACATATGGCATACATTGCACAGATACATACATACAAGTAAACACAAAAACAAACCTTTTTATTTTAATAATAATCAAACAGCTAGCATGTATTGAGAAGTTACTGAATACAGTATTGTTTTATGAATGTTCTTCCTTAACTCTCAAAATAACGTATGTGGTAACTTTTCATTCTTCTCACAGTGAAAATATGCAAAATTCAAAGAGATTAAATATAATATTTTTTCTTTGTTCTGGATTAAATAAAGCTAAGGGAGAGCCAGACTTTGGACTTAATTGTCTTATTCATGACAAATGCTCTTAAACACCATCTACACACACACACACACACACACACACACACACACACACACACACACACTGTTTTCTTTGTTGAGTATTACTCTCTTAATGACAAACATCTAAGAACAGGAATAGTTTTAGTGAACATTAATATGTTTATAGTCAGCTATCTTGTTGAAACTATCCTAAATGATACAAGGAATGTGTTTATCATAATTCTGTGATATCTTTATGTGGGTCATAGTACAACAGCCTTGTCATCAAGGATCTAATCTTGGAGAAAATTTGTAAGTACAACTGGGTCTAGAATTTGTAAAACTAGTTACAGTACTTATGATGAAATCTAACCCTTCCAGATTCTGTATGTTGTGTTCAAGCATAGCAGAGAAGATTTTTTTTTTACCCTGTGGGGCGGGGCTAAAAACTAGAAATAAATTTCAGAGACTGCAGTATATAATGAAAAACAGCTGCCATGTAAGTGTTTTGACTGACTGTGGAATTCACATATGTGCTGAGTTTCTAGTGTTTCAGTATTTAGCTTTTCAGACATGCCTGCTCTGCCTCCTGCATTATTTATTTGTGATCTATGAAAGACTTTCTCTCAGTGTAAATATCCTTTATTCATGTCCTCTCTAATTAAAAGAACATTTACTAAGACCCTAAGAAAAGCACTTGAATATAAAAGAGATTTATTTTTCTTATATTTTCAGTGAGCTAAGGTATGAAAGGAGAGGCACTTTCAGTGTGTATGTGTGGTGGAAAAGGATAAATATCTCCAAGAATAGACTGTTGACATTGGTGTTTCAGAATAGTGATAAAAATATAACCCCAAAATAGAGCTCTAATCATACTAGTTTAATCGACCAACCGTGTATGTTGCTTGCCTGAAAGTCCGGTAATGATTATTTTGCAAATAAATGAACACCGCATCTGTGGGACACAGCAGCATTCACATTTACTTACTAGATTGGCTTTATGGCCCCTTTTTGGTCAATGTTGGCTCCAAAGTAAGTCACCAATTTTTTTCAAATAGGCACAAGGCTCATTGCCTAATTTCAATGACTGTACAACCTTGATAGGTAAGGTGAGATACATACAAGAAAAACACTAAGATAAGATACCTAGAATACAAACTGAAGAGTGAATAGAACAGCAGAAAATGGACTGTGGAGAAGCAGGTGAGCACCGAGAAGTCTACATAAAATAAATAAGAATACTTTATAATGAAATGGAAGGAAGACCACTGAAGTCCATAAACAGGAATGATTAGATTTATGCTCGAGACACCACTTACTTACGAAGTATAACAAGGACTGTTACAAAGTGGAGAGGTCAGGAAATAATAGAAAGTTCAGATGAAAGTAAAGAAAGGAGATCAATGAGAGGAGACTGGGTCAAGGCTGAAACATCACTTTCTTGAGATTGTGGAGTGGCCTGAGCATTGGAGGAAGGGAGGAAGTCAGGAAAACAGATGCCAATGATCAAGGGAAGAGAAGGGTGAATGGTGGACTGAGGCTGGAAGAAAGGCTTTCTAAGGTTCAGATAAGCAGAATACTCTTTTAGGGAAACTTTTGACACTAGTGAGAAAATAGCAGGACTGTTCAATTAAAATCGTGCCTTGAAATTTAATTTCTTTGCTTCAACTCAGCTCAGGACTTTTCCTCTTATGCCTTCCCTCACAAATATATTTTAGTGTCTCTGTGACATTTACATTGTGAAAAGCCATCATCAGAGAAACCAAGGATTATTATAGTTATATTAACTATATTATTATTATAGTTAAAGCTGTGCAAACAGCAATCCCCAAATGAGAACTTTGTTGTTATAAATTTAAAAGCTATGACTCTTAAATGAATTAGTTCACATTACATAAATATTTTATTTTCATACTTTTAGAATAGTCAAAAACACAAACTCTTTATAATCTGGCATAGAAATCACTTAATCAAAATGATGGTATCTGTGTGTGTGTGTGTGTGTGTGTGTGAGAGAGAGAGAGAGAGAGAGAGAGAGAGAGAGAGAGAGAGAGAGAGAGAGAGAGCTCATGTGCATACTCTTGCTATGATATGTATGTGGAGATCATAGGATAACATGATGGGGGGGGCAGGTAGTTATTTTCTTCTACTGTTTGGCTTCCAGGAATCAAGCACAGGTCTTCATGCTTGGTGACAAGCACCCATACCTGCTGAGCTATCTCACCCCCTCCCCATAATAATGGTGTTATTAAACTGGAAAGTATTTCTGTTTTTTCCAATCAAACAAGACTTTTTCTATATGATGTGAATTTGAAAATACTTTTGTGAGAGACTTAGCTGATTTTTTGGATATAATGTAAATTTAAATGCATACATATCACTATATTCATGAATCAAATAATAAAAGATATCTATTTAAAAAACCCTCAGTGACACTTTCCTTTTAATTTTAATTCAAATGACTGAGAAAATTACTCTGGTTAGGTAAATCCTCTATTATCAACAAGGTCTCCACTGGAGTTTGCAACCACCAATTCCAAACATGAATTAGTAGAAGCTAATTTATGGTCAAGGCTTCCATTGGTTTTCTAGTGCTATGTAACAAATTACCACAAAGTAAATTATTCAAAACACTCATTATCTCCCAGTTCTATGACTCAGAAGTGCCAGCACTGCTTAGAGCCATTTCCAAGCTCTTCAAGTGGTTGGCACAATTTGTCTCTTTGTAGCTGTGGGACCTAGGCTCCCTCCCAACCATTGACTATGGCTAAAGGAGTCTCTTCACCCCAGTACTTACAGTGTCTCACCACCAGTCTCCGGCAACAGGCAGTTCAGAATCTGGAACTTAACTTCCTCAGGCCCAAAGGGAAAAAAAGCAAAGCAGAAGTCTCTCCCACAAGTGGTAAGACAGACACTTTGTGTGTATGTATGTGTACATATTTAGTGTGTATACACACATACACAGTAGTAACCACAACAAAAGACATCTTAATATCTTATCTGTCAGAAGTAAGCAGCTTGTCCACCCAAGCAGGATATGGGACATGAAATCACCCTAAGATTTGTCGCTCATGGTCTATGTGATGCAAATAGTATTTTAGAAAGGGACAGGAAATTTTATTTTAGTGAACTCTTATGGTCTAGAACATGATTTCCCAGAATCACGGTGTTCTGTAGTAAATACATGAATTCTGTTTCATTTCCTAGAGTTCTCTTCTACAGATATATGTTCACTTATATCTGTTAAGGGAGGGGTTTAAAAAAGAAAAGAAAAGAAGGGAGCTTGACATAATTTCCACACCAAGAAGAAAAAATGGAATATAGACATATTTTCATTTGTCATGGAAATGAGAGTCCATATTTTTTTTTACATAGGACAAGCAAAACTAACAGTAGAGCTAGTAGTCTAGTGGTAGAGAGCACTTAAAGTTACCTTAACAACAAAAAACTACCATATGTGTTGACATGTAGTGTAAAATTCTGTGCAAATATCTAGGAATTTTCAGGGTCTGTAAAGTCCCTAAGAAGCACAAATAAAGACTCCTTTCAGCTGTGGAATATATATGTACGAAGTGAAACTTAACCAATTCATGGTGCATTTTATTCAATAAATTATTGGATGTTTTGAACATTTAGATCATATAATGAAAACAGCTGTATAAAACACTGAACTGTCTAGTGCTTTCTAAAAGCATTGAATAAATACACCAGTAGACTCTGGTTATTTTTAGTTACTAAATTATTTAACAGTTACCACATAATATTTTAATATTTAAATATATTTAGAAAATGTTAACTAAATAAAGATGTTGTTCATTCAACATTTTTAATCGGTTTGTTCATTTCTAGTGGGCTTCCCCTAATATACAGTAAAGTGGAAGCAACCATGTTATGGTGCCGAGGAGATGACACTGAGTAAATCATTTATCACACAAGCATATGAACATGAATTCAGATTCCCCCAAACACAGACACAGACACACTCGTGTGTGTGCAAGAGAGAGATTTAAAAATTATCAAGCATATTTGCCAGTAGAGTCAAAAATAAACTTCAGAAATGCACGGAGAAATGATCTAAGGACTAAAGCATTAAAAGCTCACAGGGAGAAGGCTGAGAAGATGGGAGTAATTTTCACTTATTTCTAGGGCAGTGTTTTATCTTGTTAAATGAAGCTGTCACCTTTATGCTGCTTTTCTTCTTTGATCTGTACACGTCTACATGAATTACAGAGTACAATGAAACAAGAGACTGCAGGACCCAGAGGAATATACCAGGACGGACAAATGTGTGAGTTGCACTTACACTGTATGTTTCCCTAGAAGACCTGTCTATCCTCCACCCTGGTCTATTGTTACAAACAGCAGTGTAATGTAGTGATCAAGTTGGAATCAAACAGTTATAGGCTTGATTTCCAGCCCCATAGAATGACTACTACTTAAAATAACCTCCTTTCCTATTAGGAAATGGTGCGAGGGAGTTGCCGTGGTTCCTATAAAGCAAGTACTTTATGAATACAGGAAGTTTTATTGTGGTTAATATTGGTCCCTTATTAGAAATAGCAGCAACACATTATCCAAAATAAAATTCAGAGTAGAGCATGGAAACTTGTCTTCCAACAGAAAGATAAAAGAGAGTAACATAATAGAAATATTAATAAGTCTATTAAGAGTTAATCAAAACTTAAGTAATTATAAATTAATATCTGAGTGTCAACTAGATTTCTATCCCAATCTGTTTATACAATTGTCACACTCTACCTGAATTATAAGATGAAAGACAACATTGTCATCTTCAATCATAAAAAGCTATTTTAACAAAATCCACCTCATATGATCCACGTTAGTGTTACATGTCAACCCCTGGAAGCTTCTAGCACATTTCTGTGGAGACGGAATTGCCTGTGTCACTTCTGTCTTCTGTTTCTATAATGAGTTAAACAGAGAGGAAAAGGTCCGACACCTGTGATAAATAACGCAGCCGCACAAACACCACATCTGGAAAATGTGTCTGTCATTCCATGAGAAATAAATCTGGAATTTTCCTCAGTAAATCACCAGTATTTTGAGCATTTAGGTGGGAGAAGGAAACAAATTATTTATTTTTAAAAATGAAGTTTGAAAATGGCCTTTCCCCCTGGTAATTCTTCCATGTGCTAATAATTCATGGTGTTTTGTTTTCTCTAGGCTCTGGAAAGTTTTGAAGAGAAGGAAAAGTAGGAAAACATAATCTGCAGTTTCAAATTATCCATGTGCGAGGAGCAGCAGCTGTGTTTCAAATTACAAAGGGGAAGGTCTCAAACCATCCCCAAGTGCCCAGCCAACGCCATTGGAAACGACAGATGCACATGTGTTCATAAACACCCTCTCAGTAGTCTTCCTTTTCCTTACTAACACGTTGCAATTATAGATGAACAATAAATGTACTCTACCCTAAACATATACATGTACATGCATGCATATATCGAAAGAGAAAAGCCACTTCAAAATCATCATATATGTGTATATACGATATATACTTCACATATAACATATTAATATGAACTTGCCACTTCTTCCTAATATACATCCACATTTTCCTAATAGCAGATCTTAATAAACAATATTTTAAAAATAATATCTGTACTTCACAATACATTTCAGTCAATAAACATATATTCATTTTTTACTGATGAATACTATAATCATGCTGATTTATGGGGGATAGTGTGATGTTTTGATATGTGTTTACAATGTATAATAATCATGTTACAATAGTTAACATTTCTACTTTTAAAACTTTTTTTGATTAATGTATAATAATTATACATCATCATAGAATATAGTGAGACATTTTAATACATGTATTCTATATTTTCCAATAAAACCAGAATACTATCTCCTTTACCACGACTTAATGTTCAGAATCTTTGAACTAGTTATTAGTAAAATGTGTGATTAGTTAATAGAAACTATGATCTCTGTTTATAATCTCTGTTAGTGCACTGCAAATCACTAAAATCTATTACTTCTGTGCAGCAGTATTTTAGTACCTGTTTATCTAAACCTTTTTGCCCTCCCTCTTTCTACCCTTCCTAACCTCCAATAATCACTAGGCTAACTTCACTGAGTCTTTCACACTTCCATTTCTAAAGGCTGATAACTAACCCACAGCTATGTCTTTAGAATTCACTCTACAGTCCCATTGGCTCCAGCACTACTACAAATAGAGACCAGTGTGATCTCATTTTTGGACAGTTGTGTTTTTATATCAGTCTTCTTTTTTCTTTAATTTACCTCTAGAATTAAAGGTGTTGCAGCAAGGTAAGTGCATGCTTTTGTAATTTTTTTGTTACATACTTAATACATTACTCTTTAAAAAAGTGCACATTTTTACATCCTCATTTACAAGGTGTATAATATCCAGTTCACATTATGAATGCTGGCAATGGCTTTTGCTCTTTTTTTTGAAAACATATTCAATCTGATCATTCTAAATTTGTATTTTTATATAGATTAACTTCATATATTAGATCTTTTATTTAGTTAAATATTTTAATAAGTAATATTTATGATTTTGAGAAATCTCTGGCATTATTACTTATTTTCTTTGTAAAGCTTCTCTATTTCATTGAATGATTTTGTAAATGAAGATTATTTTATGATAGCTTCTTCAAATATTTCTGAGTACTGTATCTCTAATGCAGTTTCCAAAGATTTTTTCAATGTTTCTGATATATTACAAATATTCAATTTATCATATCAACTATAATTTAAAGTATAGTGCCTGACTTTATTTTTTTTGTAAGTATAGAAAAAGTTCTCAAACACTGAATAGTATATTCTCATGCAGTCTGCTTTTAAACAATTATTACATTTTTTCATTTTACTGGAGACTGATTTTACTACAAGGGATGACATGTGAGTTCAGCTTTATTTCATTCCCAAAAGTTATCTGGTTGTCTGAACTCTGTTTACTAAAAACCTACCTCCTTTTTTTGAACATTCCATTCTCTTTTTAATGATTTGTCTCTCTATTTTGGCAGCATTCTGGCTTGTTTTAACACGAAATATACTTCAAGAGTCACCAGGAAAGTCTCCAGGACATCTTATTTTCCTGTTGTACTTCTCTTTAATGTTCTGATCATTTCCTAACATGCTCAAAGGACAATCTTAAATGTTCTGTGTCAGTGGTATTTTCAACAAAGTTGAGAACAAAAGGGGAAGATATCTTACTTTAGTGAACATTTATTATATACCAACCATGATTTACAGGAAATAACCATATTCAATCTTATATCATACTGGTGAGATTATAGTGCCATCTTCATTTTGTGTGATATCATCAAAATGCCAGGTAGAAAGTAGAACTGAGGTTTGAACTTGGGTCTACTTAGTTTTAAAGTGAATACTTTTTTCTGCATTCTGTTAGCAAAGAAGCTTTTCAAAGGAAAAAGACTAAGCAACAGAAAGAAGGAATTTCCATACAGTCTATAAAGTCTCACCATGAGTGTCCTATTCTGGGAATTTCAGTGCTAACGCCGGCTCCCTTGCATGGTTCTCTGTACAAAAGAGAGAGGACGACGTCATGCAATTAATTTGAACTCTTGTAGCTGAGCTAAATGGTGTGGATACAGAATAAGAAGTCTGACATTCATTGCTAATGTTCCTTTCTTTCTGTGGGAGGGCTAGCTTCCCAGTATCTAGTTTTCTCAACGACCAGATAATTTTAGGATAAATGATCCCAAGCTTCTTGGGTAACAGAGCCAGTAAGTTTCCAGAAGCTAATGAAAAGAACGCGGCCTCATGCATTAGGGATAAGGTCTTGTTTATTTTTGAGGTTAGCAGCAATCGTAAATATTTGAGTTCATGTGAGGTTCCAAAAAGAGGTCTTGTAAACGTGGAACCAATTTTAAAGC
Source organism: Peromyscus maniculatus bairdii (assembly GCF_049852395.1). Taxonomy (NCBI): domain Eukaryota; kingdom Metazoa; phylum Chordata; class Mammalia; order Rodentia; family Cricetidae; genus Peromyscus; species Peromyscus maniculatus. The sequence continues at coordinate 86,624,021 of NC_134855.1, read as the reverse complement.
AAGAAGTAAGGCTCACTTTATAAAGCTATCAGCTGAACATTTGTGATCTATAACAGAAGGAGAGTAAGACTTGGGAAAGACAGACGATATCGTATGTAGTAATGGAAATGTCATGAGAATAAACACTGGTGATGGGGAAGAAATGTTTTGTCTCCTGAGCACTGCTGACTTGTTTGAATATCTGCATAGAAAGACAAACGTATCCATTCTATCATGTTATCTTCTATGCATATTCTAATAAACAAAATTCATTATGAAAGATTCCTCCTTGCTGGAATCACAGATAGTCAACAAACAACTTTTTAGGTAAATTTCTAGTTTTTATGATCCTATAAACTTAATGCCCTATGATTTTATATATGGAAGACAAGAGAGATGATATCCGTCACTGTTGGAATGAGATTTATCATATTGGACAGAAGTTCCTTTCAAGCTGAGGATCTAGATGCAATCATATACACACAAATATAAGTCCAGATGCTTTACGATTAATGTGTATAAATTTTTTATTAAAGTTATTTTGAAAAAGGTAGAGCCAAGTCCTAAACTTGCTTCTTAACTTTCACACAGCAACAAACTTTACCTCAATATCACTGTGGTTCAAATACTCTCATTTCCCTCCATTTACAAAGCTATTCAGTATATCCTCAGGCTCCAATTATGACTGTGGTATAAAACTTTACTGTTGTCACAGATCTGGGATTTTTGGAAATAAAAGGAAACCAAGAGATCACAGATTATTCTTCTTTGCGTGGATAAGTAAACCATGTTCCTCAAAAAGTAAGAATTGATTTGGTTATATTGTTTGCTGCCTTCAAACTAACTACCAAAGCTCTTAACCTCCAGTTCAGCATGTAATTAAGCTTTATAGACTTGTTCATTTATTTCTTCAAATATAAATAATATCAAGAAGGGCATCAGTTTACTGTTCAGATAAAGGCAAATCAAATGTAATCCTTGATCTCATAAATGTTATCATCTGTTGTGAATTGACAGGGATTCAAGAGGTGGCTCAGTAATGTGTCTGCCACATAAGAATGGGGACCTGAGTTCAGATTCCCAGGACTCGTGTAAAAAGTCAGGAGTGGCAGCACTGGACTGTAATCCTGGTGCTGAGAGGCAAAGAAAGGCAGATCCCTTGAGCCCATTGGTTAGACACAATCTAGACAAATCATGAGCTTCTGGGTCAGTAAGAGAGCCTACCTCAAAGAATAAGGTGGAAAGGAACTGAGAAAGATGCCTGATATTGACCTCTGACCTACACATGCACACACTATTAAGTTAACCCCCACCCCAGAACTCGGAGGAGTTTTATCAAAGTAGAATTGCTGGTCTTTGGTTGAGATTTAAACCTACATAAGTGAATGAAGACGTTTGAGTAGAGAGTGAGGTACAGTGAGTGAAACAGAGAAGTACTGAATGCAGAGATTCCAACATCTAGTTGTAGAGATGGAATAATGAGATGCCAAAGATGCAGAAAAACTAACATAAAATACCAAGTATAGGATTATAGAAAGTAAGAGAACAGGGTCAGTTCAGGTTCATATTATCATTGTTTTTCTATTTATAAACACAAAGTTCAAAGAAGACCACATATACTTGAGTGCTAGTGTGTAGTGAGTAGCCATTCCAGCTTTGACCTGGAAGTTCCAACCCCTATTGAGGCTTTGGTAACTGTCACACCTACAAGGAAGGGTCAAGAGAGGTCAGATGGACAGGTAGTCTTCAAACACTTCATGGACCTAGAGAATATGGCATTTAAATAACTTAGAATTCTGCTGACGTGAGATACAGTTGCTCCTGGCAGCACCAATTTGAACCAGAGAGAATGTTGGGCTTCTAAGACATTTCCATTTGGAAGTTTGTCTTCTTGCCACAAATGGCCTATTAGGCAAAAAACTGCCCTTGCCTCAACTGCTGACAGTATGAATGCTATCCTTCTGGACAAGCAGGACACAAGGAAAAGTGACTTCTGAACTCTGCCAAGACAGCATAAGATGGTCTTTCAGAATTCCTGCTTCTGAAAATGGTCTGTCAGATACTCTAGGCCTATAGCCAATTTGAATGCACCAACAATGCTGAGAAACATTAGGTGACTGTCCAGGCTCCCAGCTGTCTCTGTCTACTCTTGCAAGATTCCCAAAAGTTGCTTGCATCCATCTTCCATTTCTCAGGTACCATTATATTCCTTCTCAGGTCTTTGATGGGATTGAAGACTAGCAGTTATAGTTACAACTTAGTATATATAAAATATCTTAGATAGAATACATTAAGTATTCGATTCAGATTCTTTAGGATAGGACACCTTTTGGAATGATCTTTGTAATATGCCATTTACCTATGCTCTAGACTTCTCTGGATTTTAGTATGTGTTTCTTGATTGATATTGTTTGCATTGGTTGTAGTTCCATCTTATCTAGGTCATTATCCCTCATTACTCCTGGACAATATTTGATAACCATTCCTTTGTATATAGTCTTGTATTAGGTTAGAACCTTCTTATTTAGACAAAAGGGGGAGATGTAGTGGGTAGCCATTCCAGCTTTGATCTGGAAGTTCCAACCCTTATTGAGGCTTCAGTAACTGTCATACCTACAAGGTGGGGCCAAGAGAGGGCCCTGAAGACCCAAGATCCAGATGGGCTGGCTCTCTTGGTTCCTGGACCCAGGACACTGAAGGTAGACTGAGCAGAGTTCTCCAGAGAACACCGTCGGACTGCGCTACACCTTTCCTAGACCCTGCAACCTATCTCTTCACTTGTAAGCTACCCCACAAAATAAATCTCCCTTTTAACTACATGGAGTGGCCTTAATAATTTCACCAATACTAGTGTCCTACAGATCTGGTCATAATGTATATCTGTTAATATAACTGATAAGAATGGTGAGAGGCTTTGAAAGAACTAATGATGCCCAGCAGTGGTGGTGCACACCTTTAATCCCAGCACTTGAGAGGCAGAGACGGGCAGATCTCTATGAGTTCTAGGCCAGCCTGGTCAACAAAATGAGTTCTATGTAACAACCAGGGCTATTGCACAGAGAAATCCTGCCTTGAAAAACCAAAAACCAAACAAACAAACAAACAAACTAAAAGACTAATGAGAGACACTCAAAAAGATCACAAGGCAACTAAATCGGCAGCCTAGGATCTACCTTGTAGGTCTAGCCCTGCTCACACCAGCTTAAAAAAAAATCCTTCAAAGTTTCCTGAGCAGAGAGGGTGGGTGCTGTTACTCTGCCACATACTGTGCAAAGCAGTCCCTACATCTCCCAGACACTCCTTTCCTAGCTTGTAGTCATTAGTCATTCCCCTGAATTTTAGGAGAATTCTTGGCAACTTGAAGATACTAAGAGAGGTGGAGATGAAGGTATTGTAAAAGCAAACTCGTCCTTGTTCTAAATTAAATGACATCATCTTTAGATTATGATAAACAAATGTAGATTCAATGTGCTTTGTCAATATAATCCTTCAGAGTCCTAGGGATTTTCTCGTTTATGTCAGTGTAGCAGTGGAGTCAGAGAAGGAACATGAAAAGACATTCTCTCAGAATGAAAAAGGAAAGAAAATAAAAAAGAAGAAAAAATTAGTGAAGAAATATGAGTCACTGAAGTCTCACCTTTTGGAACTGGGAACTGTCAAATGACGTAGACATTCAGCCAAAAAGAGATGGCTTATCCATTCAAATACCACTACTTTGGTGCAGTTTAAATTCTCAGGAAAACAAATTACAGTGGTTTTCTGTCTCACAATGAAAATGAACACTTGTAGTCAGTGGTTTTTAAATTCTTGAGAGCTCCTGATGGCCTTGTTATTTCAATTGCTTTAAGATGACTGAATGAAAACTCCCAGTCAACACGGGGTCTTGGGATTTTAGGCTGACATTTAAAAATGGTTAAAAGTCCGTGTTTGTGTTTCATAGAACAGCATTTTCCATCATTACTTGTGGTTACTCAAGATAAAGAATTCTATGAACTAAAGAAATAGTTCTGTTCACTACTCTAAAATCAGAAGCCCAAAAACTAAAGACAGGATACTCTGTACTAAGGTCCTCAAAATGGGATCCATAACAGAGAAGTCACTAATGTGTCAGAAGTATCAAACCTTGGACTTCATGCCAAACTTCCTAAATTAACATCTCTAGGAATAGATACCAGTGCTCTTTTTATAATAAATTTAGGGGAATTGAAATGTTGATAAAGATTTAAAATTATCAAAGTAAATAATTTTCTTCTTAGGTGGTATAAAGTTTATCACTTTTGTTGCTAGAAAATAACATTTTCTCTCTGCTCATCTTCATGACACTCTGTTCTTGGCTCTGGAGCTTTTCATTCTTTTCTTCTTTGTTTTTTATTGAAAGGCAGTTATAACAGTTATTTTTGATAACTAACATGATTCAGAAGCAAATCTCTGAGGGATCATCTAGACTAGATTAACTGAGGTGTAACATGGGTAATGCCCTTCCATTGGGTTGGGTTCCAAGACTTAATAAAAAGTAGAAAGTGAGCCGAACACATGTTTTCATCACCTTCTGTCTCTTAACTGTGGATGCATTGTGACCAGATGCCTCCAGCCCTGGACACCACACTGTCCCTACCATAATGGATTATAAGTCAAAATAAATATTTCCTATCTTAAGATTTTTTGTCCACAGTAACAAGATAAGCAACTATTTCAGTAGTTAGACAATTGCAGAAATGTCTTTCCAGTGGTTTCTGCACTGAAGACACTTTGGAAGGAAATTTTAAAGCAAAAAAAATGCAATTATAAAATTATTTCACAAATTTCAATAAAGATATGGGTGTAGTCTGAGATCACCAAGTTCACAGATCATGGTATAATATCAGAATCTTACCCCATGTCTTCTCAGCCCCGATTCAGTGCTTCCACACCATCACTGACTCCCTTGGTCTGATGATATCACCATGTGTGAAGAAATCCCTGAGATTTTATTGTCACATGAGAAAACTAGACACAGAGTAATTTATTGCCTATCCTAAAACCAGTAGCAGGAAATGCAAAAGATAGTATGAAGGCACCAGGAGTTTAGGGAATGCACTAGCCTGTAAAATCCTATTCCCAGTGAGGAATTTTAAAAGCTACACAATCCTTGATTTATCTTTGCTTTTTTTTTTCTTAATGTAAAATGGTATTGGAAATTTCATACAAGAGTACTGTATTTACATCATCTCCACCTCTTTCACCCCACATCCAACTCCTCCTGTGATCCCCACCCCTTTCAAATTCAAGACTACTTCTTCTTTAATTATTAGTTACACACATTTATGTGTGTATGTGTGATACATGTGTCTACTGAGTCCATTTAGTATTGCTAATATGTACATGTGCTCAGGTTTGACCTCTTAACACTAGATAACCTATTAAGGAGATCTTCCTGGGAAAAATAATAATTCTCTCTCTTAGCAGCCATTAATTGCTTGAAGCTTTTCAACTAGGGGTGGGGCCCTGTGAAATCCCCCTCCATCCAACTTGACCTATCAACTGGTTTTGTTATTATGCCAGTCTTGTTTAGGCAATGATATATCGTTAAGATTTCATGGCTGCAGATTCCCTGGCATGTCTGAAAGACACTATTACTTAGCAGGCTTTGTGGTCCTCTGGTTCTTACAATCTTTCTGCCCCCTTGTTTACAATGCTCTCTGAGCCTTAGTGTAGGTGTGGTTGAGCCTGGGCACTTCATGGCCACTTGTTTTCTGCATTTTGATCTCTGTAGTCATCTCTGCAAAAATATTTATTGTTTTTCACAACAAAATTCCTAATTCTTTATTCCTAGATAATTATTTATCCTTTAGTTTTCAACTTAAGGTCACACTTAATCTGGCCCACCCACACAAGTAAAACTAGTTTACATGAGTTTCTTCCTCAGCATTTCACTTGCTTTCTTTTAGTCACTGGTGTCTGTTTGGATATGGTGTATGTTTGGATATCTGACAGTGATATACCTCCAGAACTACTGAGCATAACACTCGGAGCATAATTTTATGTTAATATTTGATGATATAATTATATATATATGCTTAGATAACCATATATGTCTATACATACATCTTAAATATCATCTCTTGATCTAAAGTGATATTAACACCCCTAATTCATGCAGTTCTTTATGTTGTGGTGACCCACAACCATAAAATCATTTTTGTTGCTACTTCATAATTGCAATTTTGATACTGTTATTAATTGTGATATAGGATATCTGATATGTGATCACTGTGAAAGAGTCATTTGACCCCAAAAGGGTCACAACCCATACTCAGGTTGAGAACTGCTGGTCTAAAGGAAGATCATACATAAAGTAACCCCTTTGGAAGAATACACAGTGCTTATAGAACCTTTAAGTTGTTCTGTCCTACATCCCCGAGGCTTATTTTCTGGGAAATCTAGCCTTAGACTGGATACTAATGTCTTATTTTAAGGCTTAGGTTATTCTCTTTTCCAATATCAGTAAAGTTGGAGAATATCTGAGGACTAGTACATGCAAACCATAGTGTCATTTCACCCTCCTTGTTCACATGTTTCATCCACCTTCCACGCTGCTCTCTACTCCTGCATCTTGGATATTGGCAGATTGTATCCATCTCACAATGCTCCTGGGCTGATTACTTTTATGTCAGTTTGACACAGGCTAGATTCTTTTGAAAGGAAGGAATCTCAATTGAGAATTGCCTCCATAAACCATGCTGTAGATAAGCCTATAAGGTGTTTTCTTAATTAGTGATTAATGAGGGTAAACACAGCCCATTGTGGGTGATGCTATCCCTGGGCTAGCGGGGATAGGTTCTGTAAGAAAGCAGGCTGAGCAAGCCATGAAGAGCAAGCCAGCAAGCAGTACTCCATGGCTTCTGTATCAACTCCTGACTCAAGGTTCCTGCTATGGTGATATTTTATTTGTACTGAAATGTGATTTTATTTGTATGTTAATAAATAAAGTTGCCTGGGGGTCAGAGCTAATAGCAAGCCATAGCAGAAGTCTGGCAGTGGTAGCACACGCCCTTAATCCTGATCAAATGACAGGCGGATCTCTATGTGTTCAAGGATACCACCAGCATGGAAACACATGCCTTTAATCTCAATACCAACCATAGAAAACCTGGAGATCTGTATAGATGGGCAGTGAAGAGGAGGTCATGTGGTTGGGTTTACAACCAATGAGAAGGCAGAATAGAAAGTCAGTAAAAAGGACAAACACACAGGAAAGGTCTCTTGCAGAGAGGTAGGACAGCAGCGGCAGTGAAGTGTGGTGGTATTGTGTTCCCCAAAATATTGTGTACTCTAATAAATTTATCTGGGGTCAGAGAACAGACAGCCACTAGATACAAAGGCTAGAAAATGGTGGCACTCACACCTTTAATCCTAGCATTCCAGAGATAGAAATCCCTCTGGATCTCTGTGAGTTCAAGGCCACATTGGAAATAGCCAAGCATGGTGACACACGCCTTTAATCCCAGAAAGCCAGCCTTTAATCCTAGGGAATGGTGGTAGAAAGCAGAAAGATATATAAGACGTGAGGACCAGAAACTAGTAGTATTTGGCTGGTTAAGCATTCAGGCTTTTGAGCAGCACAGTTCAGCTGATAGGCATTGGGATGAGGACACAGAAGCTTCCAGTCTAAGGAAACAGGACCAGCTGAGGAATTGGCAAGGTGAGATAGCTGTGGCTTGTTCTGTTTCTCTGATCTACCAGCATTGACCCCGATAACTGGCCTCAGGTTTGATTTTATTAATAAAACCTTTTAAGATTCCTGCTACAGTGAAGGGTAAGGTTTTTAATCTCAGCTCTTAGCTATTGCTCTGACCTCTTGGCTTTTAACTCTATATTTGGCTCTGTGTTTCTTATTTAACAAGACAGTTACATCTACGCCCTGTTTGAGTTCCTTTCCTGACTTCCTTTGTTGATGAACAGTGATGTGGAAGTATAAGCCATATAAACCCATTCTTCCCCAAGTTGCTTCTGATCAGTAATAGTACCCTAACTAGGATACTAGGCTGGCCTCTAAAGTCAACAGTTAATTTACATACAGTATTCTAGTTGTCCAGAGAAGATTACCTTGAAGAAAGAGCAATATAATTTGTTCTCTATTACTTTACTAAGAAAGATCACAATTTTCTTGGCAACTTGAAGATCAATAATGAGTAGTCTCAAACCCATGAAAAAAATGTTTAAAAAAAAGGAATTATAACACATAAAATAAGACACAGAAAACTAAATTAAAAGTTTTAAAAATTATAGAAAAATTTTGGGAAATAAAGTCTTTTCTAGAGAGATTTTAGTAGATTCTATAAGTGACTGATCAAAACCCTGATTTTGTCTGAAACTGTAATGTAATAGATGAAATCCAGCATCTCTGAGATGTTTACATAGTTAACATTATAATATAAAATACAAAAGTCAATTGAGAAAATTTATCAAATGATAGATATAAGTAACTCAGTAAGTTAAAATGTTAGGGAAAGCTTTATTCCAAACAAAGAATCTATAGAAAAAAAAACAAAAACAACTATAATCATGGGAGACCATAACGAGAAAATGTGAGTAAAAGAGTGAAATACTTCCTGCAGCCTAGTTGAATCATGTGTGTTCTGGGTACTGGTTAAATTCCATGTTAAGGTCACTGACGTAACAAGTAACCTCTGTGGTTAGTCTCATGGCCTAGTTCTTAATTCATAGTCATGATTCATATCAAACCAACCACTAGTATGATGGTAAAGTTGGAGTGCAGGCTCAGCAGAATCAATGATTAATGAACAGAAAACTAGGGCTGAATTGGAATCCAGCATTCTCCCTTTCCTGATTGTCTCATGGTAACTGGTAACAAAAGAAATAAAATTAACTCCTATTGGAGATAAAACTAGATATTTTCAGAATGAAAAAACATAAAACTTCGAATGTATTATAAAAGGTAGTTTGAGAATTTTTTTGTGATTTAAAAATTTTAGCATACTTTTTAGCTGTGGGCTAATATATCTGACAAAAAAAATTTAATCATTCTACAGTTTACAAAGCATTGGAATAGACATTCTGTTTCTCTCTGATACTGTTTTTTTTTTAAATATTGTTTTGTTTTGTTTCACTTTTTGAGAGAGATGTGTAAAGTTGTCTGCTTCTTTTATGGAAGAATACTGTTCTACTTATTAAATAAAGATCCCAACCAGAAACTCAATGCCAGATATGTAATTTAAAATTGGCAAAGCTTATTCCATGTGTTTGGCTTGCCTCCTTTTTTAGTGATTCTTATTCTGTGCTACTTAAAGTCCTAGATGCCTGTCCAAGCTTCCACTGCAAACTGATGGAAGAAATGGGGTTAGAACATGAGTTGCCAGTCTCCAGCTGATACTCTTTCCACAGTATGCTTGAATTAGTTAAAATGCCAATTTATCCTGTGGCTGAATAGATCAGAAAGAATATAGAGTTCAGTTGAAGGTCCCTTTGGAAAATCTCTCTCTCTCATCTGACACTTATTGATGGCCAATTCTTCAAATGTAATGACATCTACAGAGAAATGCATCAACCATAACCAAATGGAAATTCTATTGGAATCAAGAACAATGTTATCAACTACACAGTCAATAATTACCTCATCTAAACTGCAATTATTTTCTGAAGGTACCTGAAATAATAAGAATAAAAAGTTTACAGATTCCTAGCGAAAGAGTAAAATTAGTGTAAAAATTAACTTTTATAGGCTCCACTGAACCAAACAGTGGGGTCAGTAGCCCAGAGTCTATGAACAGCCCTGTACCTCATATATCAATTTTTCTATAAAAATTGAAAGAGAGGAATATATTAATCTTGGAAGATAATTATTTTTTCTATAGGTCTTTCTTTGGGATTCTTCTTCTTTTTTTACTTTGAAATAACCATTTTATTTCACTTTTTGTAAAATCAAGAAATACAAGTAGACCTGAGGTGAATGATATATTTCTGCTGACTCACTGCAGCTGGACCAATCACTTCTCTGACAGATCCTTCATTCACACAGCTGGTGTACTAATGTCTCTCTTCACATGATGTATCACCAGTCACAGGGTTCCACACACCCTTGTTTCATAAAACCTGGTGGTTTGGGGATGGTCAAATTTCTTACATGGTGTATGTCTTCCAAGAGAGAATCTGCCTACCCTCCAGAGGCTACTTGTAGGACTAGGAAAGAATCACTTCCATTAAATTCATTTTGTAAAGGTCATCCCAGAGTCAACCCAGATAGGATTGAAGCAAAGATTATTCTTCTTCTAATAATAATATAGGCTTATATAATTATATTTCCCTTCTGAGTAGAGGAAAGGCTTGTTTACTGTCAATGTTTCAAAAAATATCCTCCTCTAAAAGAAGGATCAGATAAATCAGTCTGGAGTCCATTACATGGAGTTTCCTAAATACAACTTAGAAATGATTTGCCACCCCAGCCCTGCCAGGTGCCTCCACTGTGATGGAAAGTTTCTATAATACAAAGCATCCACTGTGCTTTTTTTATAGGCATGGGATCTGCGAGACAAAGAAAACCTATTACGACACAGGCTTCATGCTGTGTGCTCTGTCCCAGGTAGTGGAAATGCTGGGTCATATGATAGTTTTACTTCTTGGTATCATTGTTTATCTCAAACTACAGCACAAACTGGAAGTTCTTCCCCCTACCCACAAATAATTCTCATCCCAACAAACACAAAGCAGAACATCAGTCTCCAGAATATTATCCCTATAAATTGAGCATTTTGAATAATTTCTTAAATTGCCTTCATTGAAATTTAATGTTTATATAAGCTACACATTTTAGTAGAGGGGTGAATGAATTATAATATGTTGACATGTTCACATCATTGGCATGCATTTATGGATAGTAAATTATCTACATCATAATAGCTTTCTCTTTCCTCTTTTCAGGTAATCACCCCCTACCTTCAACTAGAGGCAAAAACTGACCTTGTTTCAATGTCATAGATTAATTTGAATTACTGTGGAAATTTATTTATGTAGCTATATAATGCATTTATCGTATCATTTAGTCAAAGATTATTATCTGTATTTTAGTACAAATCTTTTGTTAGATATTTGTATCACAAATATTGCTTATCTGAACTCTACATTCACGTTATTTTAAGTGTTGTTTATAACATTTTTTGCTTTGATGAAGTTTGTATTCTATATTTTTGCTTCCATAATAGTGAATTTTGTATGCAATTTGAAAAAAAACATGTTTTTCTTTCTTTCTTGTGAAGAAGATTCTGTTGTCTTTGTAGAAAAGAAAGTGATCATACAAGAACATGCCTATTGTCTACCTCCTATGTATGTCTCATTGATCTATGTATCCCTCTGCATATCAATAACAGGTTATCTCAATTATTGTAGATTTATAAATATTGAATGAGCTAGTATGTACTTTCTCAAAATGTTTAGTCACCTTTCTTTCCCATTTTTCAAAATTTATTTTGCTCTTCGAGGTTCTTTACATTTTCATATTAATTTTATAATCAGCTTTAAAATATCTACAAAAATCTAAGCCATTTGAGATATTGATTGTCCAATTTATGGATAATTTTGGAAAAATTAGTATATCAGGAAAGATGTTAGAATTGTTTAACAGTTTAAACGTATTTTTTATTTTATTTTATGTGTATGGGTGCTTTGTCTTCATGTATGTGTGTGCAAAGCCAGCCACATTACCCACAGAGGCCAGTATAAGTTTCAGATCCCCTGGAACTGGAGTTACAGATAATGGCTGTGTGCTATCATGTAGGTGTTGAGAATTGAATTCATGTCCTCTTGAAAAGAATGTTATTTACTACTGAGCCATCTCTCCAGGCCCAATGTTGGAATTTTTTTATTCTAATTCATTATCTACAACACCAAAAATCAGTAATGTGTTAGACATGTTTTGTAGAGGTTATATAAGATATTAATACTAAATCTTACCATGCCTTGCACATAAATGTTGTTATTGCTATTTGTAACCACATAGTTTCATGTGTCAGTTCATGTCAACTTGACCCTAACTTCATAAATGTATTGGGACTTAGTACTATTAAGAATTTGTTTAGAACATTTTAATAGATGTTTATTTTGTGGATAAAGAAATAAATATAGAAAAGTAAGAAGTAGAGGCAGAGTCTTGCATCAAATAAGTCCTTTAATTCCAACATTCTTTCCACTGTAAGAGGAATTTATGGGAGGAAACAGAGAGACGGACCTTAGGACATGTAATCACCATAAACAGAATGAGCAGGGGGATCAACAGAAGAAGACACTGGAGCCCCACAGTCTCTAAACCTGAACTCGCCTCGTTTGTCTCACCTCTCTTCACTGTTACTTTGTCAGCCTTCCTACCCATGACCTACATTTTGAAGGCCTACTTATGGCTTGGCTTCCTCACCATTACATTAGCCAAAATAAATTGGAGTTCAGTCAGTACTTGTTCCTCTGTCTTGAGCACTTCCTCTGAATCAGACTCCAGTGTGTTTGCCCTCAGACTACCTATTCACATCTGATGTGAAGCTGAGACAAACCAGGGATGGGATGCACACTTTAGTGCAAACATCCCAGTCTTCTTGGCCATCCTCCCCTCATTTAACAGTTTATATTTCTTAGTATGACCTCATGCTGGAAGCTGCTGGATAATTAATAAACTACTCTCTCAGCCTTTTCCTGTCCATTACAGGTGCTATTTCTTAGCTAAGTTTAGTCCTTGAAAGAATAATCCAAATAAATTCGCTACAAAAGGGTTGCAAATGTTCATGCCTAGCAGGTCTCCCATTTACTAGCAACAACTGAATTAATAGCTGAGGGAAATGTAAACATTTACTCTATGGTTCTCGGCTTGGCTTCAGTGGAATATTAATTTTTATGGACATACTAATAAACTCATTCTACTCTAGAGTGAAAGAGAAGGAGTGTAATGGAAACACTGACATTTTCCTGATTATATTTTACTTGTCTCCAAACCATAAACACTCTTTTGACTACAGGGCCTGGAATGAATTGGTAAAATTGTGGAATATGTTTTCATATAAAGGTTTTCAATAGAATAGGTTCTGTTTCTTCAAAACAGTTACTGGTACTAAATGTCACGCTCAAATGTCTTTTCCCAGATCTGACACACGAAAACATTTTAATGTGATTCAGCAGGGATGCTAATTCTATTCCAGATGCTGGAAACCAGGAGAACAATGAAGGCAGGAAAAAGTGCAGTCCCTGATCCAAAAACACCATGGGAAGGTCTTCTGAGAAGCAACGAAGGTTCATGACTTGACAAAAACAATTGCTGCCTGGAATTAGGAAGAATCAAATGAAGGAAGTAGACGCCACATTTAGGCAAACTAATACCTGGTAGTTTTAGATTGTGCTCCGAGTCATTAGCATCATGGGAAGTAGAGTGACCATTGTCTGTGACACTAGGGATTGTGGGTTTCAGTTTAGCTCAGTATGCAGGACTCAGAGAAAAAGACTGTGAACTTGACTCAAACAAATTTTAATTGTAGGTAAACCTAGGATTTGAGAATATAAAAGGAGCATCCTCTTACTGACATTTTTTGTGTGTACATGTGTTATATATGCATACATTTATATATACACACACACATATATACATATTGCTATTCTTAGGTAAAGTTAGACTTAATTAATTCATTATACAACATATTCATGCAATATATTTGTTTAATAGTTATATAAATTATTTATTTTTTTTGAAAAACAAACTACTCTCAAGACATCCTTGAATTCCCCCTGCTCTAGCACAGAAGAAGGCATAAGCTGTCTCATTTTTGTAAACCCTGGAGAGGCAGAATCTTTTCATAGCTACTTATAAAAAAATAAAGTTAAACAAATCTGATATGCACTCAAACCATCATCGTATGTGACTAACATTTGGGGAAACCTGTGAAAAGCTAATCTTTTACTACTTTATAGATTTTGCACATCATTATTTAACACAAACTAGCATGGAAATATATTATTTAAGAATAGTATGCCCTATCATCTCTCTTCAGAATGAAAATTAAAGACATGAAAGGAAGCCAAGAAAGCTAACTTATTAGCATTTCATCTATTTAAATAACAGTGTACAACACTATGCCCTCTGAGAAGTCAAAAAAGAATGACTGGTATAATGTGATTAGCATAGAATGTGGGTATCAGTGGTACAGCCAATGCTCTAGATAAAAGCACAGAGTTGCAGAGCAATGTTGTGGCTGGAGCTCCAGTGAACGCCTTAAGTGTATGAGGACACACTTAAAACAATTTGTCACTAAAAAGCCACATGAAGACAAGGTAAAAGCACATGTATGTGAACCTTCTCTCCACCATTTATTAGCTATGTGATGTTCCTTTGTGATTTGACTTTCAAGAGGGACATTATTCAACTAGAAAACGGGTCCTACTGAATATAATATTGTAATGGTTTAAAGCAATACATATATAAAACAGTAAATTCTCAGTAAATGATGAGTATTGTGAAGGCATGTATAGCCTTAGATGATGGTTATAATATGTTCGTAAGAAAACGCTCTCCATGGCCTTTGTCCAAAACTATGAACTATTCAAGGACTGGTCCTCTGGCACTAAGCAAAAGGTGAGCCTAGGGTGGTGGAAATTCAGTGATGACGTTGTAAAGTAAGGTGCTCAGATTTTTGGAAGGACAGTGTGTCATGTTCACATGATGCTCTGTGAATTCATCATGATTAAAATGATGCTTAAACTCAATGGGTCATAAAACAAAACAAAAAGATATGACTCTGGCAAAGAGACTTACAGGGAGGAAAAAAGGCTGGGAAGGAGACAAGAAAAAGTATGGGGTGCTCCTTTCAGGAGTCATAGACTATGAAGAGCAAGTCAGACAAGGAATACCTTCACTTGAGTTCTTTGTCAGGAAGTTCTGGGACATGCCCCCAAATTATATAAGCTATGAGCACTGCTCTTGGTTGCTTGCTAGAACTTGAATTGAAGACATTGTTACTGAAGACACCATTGAGTTCAGTCACAAGACTCAGAGAATTCAAGCTGATATTGACTGACCTGGAAATGTCAGAAGGTGATATGCAAGTTTCCAGGGGATAACAGTTATCAAGAGTAGTAACCAAGTATAAATACTGCAAACTACAATCATGACCAGCCCAGCAGGATGTCCCCAGTTCTGCAGTAGTGGCAAGGATGTCTTGGGAATAATCAATGACTGTCTTAGTGGACTTAAGGCCCACTCAGTAAGTGGGAACATATGTTTAAATCTCTCTAGTATGGCTAGAGAGTTCATAGATCTTATAAAGGAAGCTACAACTTCTATTTTTGCTAAATTAATATAGTATCCACCTGCCTTCAAATGTCTACCTTATAGTTATAGATAGGTACAGCTCTTACTCTTTGTCAAAGAAGCTACTTTTTGCAGCAGAAGGAGGCTATTACAGAGAACCACAAGTGATCAAGGTATAGACAATAATGACCTGGGAGTGGCCAACCCCAAAGGGACAGACATTATAAGAGTTTTGCTGAGGAACCCCCAACTGTATCAGGCCTGCTGGATAAGTGAGAGAGTTGATTAGCTTGATCTGTTTGGGAGGCATCCAGGCAGTGGGACAGGGTCCTGTACTCAGTTGGCTGTTTGAAACCTGGGGCTTATACAGGGACACTTGGTTCAGCCTGGGAGGAGGGGACTGGACCTGCCTGGACTGAATCTACCAGGTTGAACTCAATCCTCAGAGGAGTCTTTGCCCTGGAGGAGATGGGAATGGGGGGTGGGCTGGGGGGAAGGGAGAGAAGAGGGCAGGAGTGGGGAGAACAAGGGAATCCATGGCTGATATGTAAAATTAAATTAAATTATAAAATATAAATAAATAAATAAATAAATAAATAAATAAATAAATAAATAAATAGTTTTGTTGAAGGATGGGCTGCTTGATAGGCTGGCCAAGCCTAAATAGTCAGAACTAAATGCATATGCACATGGTCAATAGTAAATAGACTGTGTGTGTGTGTGTGTGTGTGTGTGTGTGTGTGTGTGTGTGTGTAAAACAATAATAATTATTGGAGATGACATGGATTTTAAGAGGATATCTAGGAGTTTGGGGGACACAGGAAGAGTTTGGAGAGGAGAAAAGATGTAAATATAGTGTACTTGTATATAAACATCTCAAAAAAATGGTTGATGGCTAAACTTTTTTAAAAAAAGAAACAATATAGGGAAAGAGTAATCAGAATATATTATATACATGCGTAAAATTGTTAAAGAATAAACTTAAAAATATGGGCCAGAAATTCTGTTTTCCTTTGGAGAAGTATGTGGCAATGAGGACAGCCTTGGGATGCAGAGAATGGGGAGATTTGTGAAGCAGGGAAAAACAACCTAGCCGCCAGACCACAGAATAAATTAATCTGCTTAAGTCAAAGACCTGTTGAGCAAAACAGATTTCCCACATCTGCAGGGAAAAATAAAATAAAGTTTTATTTAGGAACTGAGGCAAAGGAAAAAAAAGCATTCTTCCAAGGCTTGCCTAGGTCTACCAGGGAGCTGCAGGTGTTGAAAGTTGTAAAATCTGACAGCAAGCGAAATTAAAGCTTACTTAATCACACTGAGCAGGTGAGCATGCACTCACAGTGGAGGGCTATTTCATCATCCCTGTCAGCTTCCCTGTCTGTATTCTGGGCCATGTGTCAGAGAACTTGTCTGCGTCACCCTCTCATTCCTGCCAATGGAGTCAGTGACGACTGAAGGAGAAGCAGAAGTTTGAGTGACTTTTTATTAGGTAAGATTTGTTCCCAGCCCAACTCCAGTGCTCTTGCAGGCTCTGCCCACTTCCTGATAGCTTTCACACCCTGCCCTGAGTTTTTACATTTATTGAATGTAAGTCTTTACTACAAAATCCAGTACTTGCTCAGTTTACCCATGTGATTTGTAAGATTTAGAAACAAGACAAGTAGATACTTCATGCATGGTATAATTTATGTGTCCAAAGGCCTAAATCTGGTCATGTTATATTTTTCTAAAGTTTTGATGTTAGCGCACACATGCCATTCTACTCACATAACTTCTGAAAGCATCAAAACCATGATTTATTTTGGAAACATTGTGAGTTAACCAGAAAAAAAAAATCATCATCTTATTAAATACTGCTGATGCTTTGCATTCACTGTAAGCTCATATTTTATGAAATTGGAATTCAAAATTCAACTGTAGCTATAGGTGTCTGTGCCCATTTTAATTCTAAGTAGTATAATACACATGTACAGACTATAGAGCTACAAAGAGTTGAGAAGCCAAGTAAATAAGATCTTCAAAAGACCTGAGTTCCCACATCTATTGTCTTGAACACTTTTTTGTTATCATTCACATATTCGGTATATTTCCATTTGTGCATTTTTCCTCAAGACATAGCTATGGAGTAGGGGAGTAGCATTTTGTGTCTCCCAGTGCTAATATATTGGACTTAGCTCTCTAGTATAGACGTGTGATCAACCATCACTTTTCCCCCTCACTGAATCTTTCACCTTTACCACTGTGCATACCTAAAGCGTCTCCTAAGGCTTGACCTTTAAGCTTTGGACTTGCTTTGTGTCTTTCCCTCTACCTATTTAAAATGTAAATATTTGTTCAGATTTAATTTTCTTTATAAAATTTACTTTCCAGCTGCTGTTTCCAAAATTTTTCTCACTACCAATAGACTTTTAAGAACAGTTTTAAGTTCACAGCATAACTGAATGGAAATCACAGAGTTCCAAGATATGCTCTGCCCACTGTTCATAAATCTTCCCAACTATCAATATCCTGCATTAAAGCTCTGCATTATTACTTAGAATCCATGAGCCTGAATTAAGACACTATTACTTAATGTTCATACTTCATCTCAGGGTTGTTCTTGGTATTACACATCCTGTGATTTGAAATGTATAAAGACATCATCTATTGGTGTGGTATCAGACAGAATAGTTTCACTATCTGTGAACCCTTCTGCACTCTGCCTGTTATCCCAACTTGCCTCTTGATCTATGGAATACATTAATCTTTTACTGTCTCTTTAGGTTTTGGGCTTTCCAGAATGCCATTTTATATATAAATACATACTGTTAAAATAAGGGTCTCCAAAGGAATAGAACAAATAAGGTATAAAGATACAAAATGATAAAAGATTTATTATAAGTTGTTGGCTTGTACAGTTGTGGAGATTAGAAAGCCCAAGATGAGGCTAGTAAGTCAATGAATTGGAAAACTGAGAAGAGTCAGTTTTGGATCAGGGCCAAAGGAAAGATATAAACATGTCTCCAAAGGCTGTTTAACAAAAAAGAGTTCTTTTGTAGGGGAATGGGTGCTCTTGTTTCCTATTCAGAACTTCAGATTATCGGATAAGGCCTACATCATGAAGGGTAAGCTGCTTTATTCACATACCATACCAGTCTCACCCAAAATCATTGTCACAAAATACACCCATGACAGTTTGAGTTTCTGGGAATCTGAAATGCCAGTCAAATAGATACATAAAATTAAGACAACTCAAAAGAAAAGAATCTAATACTTTTTCTGTTATATATGGAAACTGGATTATACACATACACACACGCACATACATACATACATACAAACATACATACATACATACATACATACACAATTTATGATATGGCATGAAAGTAGAAAGTTAACTATTGGGAAGCAGAAGGAACTGCTAGGAGTATGGAAAGATAAAAATACACAAATGGGAAGCTGAATATGATCCCAGCACATATTTTATCATCGTGAAATCCATCACCTTGTACTGTCAACATACACAAACATTCTTTTTAAAAATTGACCATTGCCAAGATTCTGCCCTTTCATATTTTTTTCTGTTCAATTAGTAATATGCATTTGAATTTCTTCTCTGTCTTTTCACATGTTTATTCTGAATAATATTCCATTGCAATTACATGTGACATTTATCCTTCACCTACTGAAGATAACATGTTTGCTTCCAACCTTTGGCAAAAATGAATAAAACTGCAAAAACCATCTGTGGTAACACTTTCATATATACAAATATTTTTAATTAATTTGGTTAAATACCAGAGAATGTGATTACTACATTATACATTGAGTATGTTTGGATTTATAAGGGGTTCTATTTTTTGAGATTATAATATAATTGCAGTTCTTCTTTCCCTTTCCTCACTCCAAACCCTCTCATATACCCCTCTCCATGCTCTCCTTCAAACTCATGGCCCTTTTCACTAATTGTTATTGGATGCATGCATGCATACATACGTGTGTGTGTGTGTGTGTGTGTGTGTGTGTGTGTGTGTGATGTGTATTCTCAAATATAGTCTGCTCAGTTTTTCCATTACTTTATGCATGTTTTCAGGGCTGATTGTTTGGTACTAGATAGCTAGTTGGTGTGCTCATCTCTGAGGAAGACCATGTCTTCTGCTTACAGCATTCCTTGATTGCCTATCGTTCATTGTGTGAGAATGAGGCCTTGTGGACTTTTTCCTATCCATGTTGGCATTGCCCATTGGTGTCATCCTAATTCAGCTCATGTTTAGGCAGATGGTGAGACTGTATGTATGCAACTTCTAATATTACTAGGAGACACAATCTCACAGCAAACTCCCTGACCACAACCAATCAAAATGCAGAGTTGTAGAGCCCAGTCCCAATGGATACAATTCAAAACTCTCCTGTACCTAAAGTTCAGGGAACATTGCAAAAGAGAGGGTGGGAAGATTGTAAGAGCCAAAGGATCAGGGAATTTGCTGTTGAATTGTTCTATTGTTTTCAGCAACCACATTTGTGATCATTTACTGAAGAAATTCTAGGAAAATGGCACAATAATTCCCCCACATGCACATACACACTCACATATATATGGTGTCTAAATAGTGAAAAAAATAGAAATACGTATCTAGCATTTTGATCTCAATAGAAGAAATGGGCTCAATACATAATGAAGAATTTTGGAAATCGCCTTCAGCTAGTGAATCAATGTGTTCTCAAGACATTTCCTACTTTTTCCTTAATGTTAGAATAACCTTTACTCTGCTTCAGAAGCTGGAGTACTGTAATAGCAGAAAAATAAACAGAATTCATATAAATTTTAGTGTATAAAGTACTTATTATATCAAACCCCAAATAACAACCTCAATAAGCAAATGTCAAGTACTACATTCAATTGTAGATAAAAACGGAGGACATAGAGGGCAGTACATAGACACATGGGCTATAAACTCAAACTCTCATGCTTACTATTTGATAATCTTGGTCATCTCATTTAACTTTTCTTAACCTTACTCTTATTGTCTACAAAGCGGGTATATTATTAATACCTACAAAGATAAATATTGAAAGGTATTAGAAATATGTGTGGGTTATTACATAATAAGTACTCAATGCTCATGACTGTACCATTATTGCTACATTTTTATTCTGATAATAAAATCCCCTTTATTATTCTAAATACAAAATAAACCAAAAAAGATGTGGCTCAGACAGTTTAATGTGAGTATTCTGATTCAAAAGTGTACTATCTTAAATACTGTCAAGGAGAAACTCACCACATGCTATACATGAAAGGATGGAGGCTGGCACACAGGAATAAGCAACTCTGCTGTGAGATTTCATCTCCTCTGAAATATACAGTTCATGCAAAGATGCTACTTGTATATGGCCTATCTACAAACAATGAATTGCCCGGGGGCAAATCATAATCTGTGTTATTTGGCTTTTCATTTTGTAAAAAGTATTAAATATTATGGACTACAGACTGAGAAAAGATTATGCAAATGAATTACAGTTGTGGAAAACATATAAGTATGCTTCAATGTACACTCCTAGCCATATGTACAAAACTATACTTCATTTTTAAATATTTTCAGGTCAGAAAAATACTATTCACAAATACTATAGAGAACAACTAAGGCACCAGTTAGGTCAAAACCAACATCCTCAAAATTGCACTGTTTTCTTTGTGTAGTTATTCATTGAATTTTCACAATAACTGCAACACTTGATTTTATGGAGACAGAGGTTCTAGGAAAATGTGTCCTAGCTAATAAAGACATGCAGCATTTAATGGCACAGTAAAAGCCAACTCAAGTTTGCCTTGACTCAAAGCTTAAATGTGGGTGTTTGTCTAACATAGTTAGCCTGTTTAGTTCTTTAGCTAAACTGGACTATGGGTAACAGAAAGCAAAGACCAGAAAAAGCCATTGCTGCACAAAGCCATGCACTCATTCCTGAGTTTCTGTCAACCCTGCCACTCCATTTAGCAGTCAAGGCTTCCGGCAATGGGCCAGCAGTGAATCTGAGCTTTGTTTCTGGATGATGGCCATAGGAAGCCTTGATAGAATTTTTTTTTAGGAGTTTGTGCCAATTTAAACAAACATTGAGGTTCAGGAAATTGTTCCATTCATCTATGAGCAGAGCCTGAAAATCCACAAAGCTAACTGAAAGGGCCTTAAAGAGGGAGTAATCGAAATACAGAAACAATTTTCTGCCAGCCTAGAGGATATTGCCTTCCATGATAGACAGAAGAGAATCTATTTGACTACACTGCATATAAAGTAAAACTGGAAGGATTTACCAAAAAAAGATTCTCATTGTGTGTATAAAAAAATGATATATCTGTTATTTTAATTACACATTTTAAGAATATCCAAATTTAATTGTTTGGAAAACATTTTCATAAAATGAAAATTTATGGGGGGAGTTTCTCTGTGTCCCAGCAGCCACTCCAAAATAACCATTCAGAGACTTCTTATTAATTATAAAGTTATAAAAGGTTGGCCAATAGCTTATGCTTATTACTAACTAGCTCTTACAACTTAAATTAACCCATATTACTTATCTACCCTCTGCCATGTGGTGGTACCTTCTTTCAGCATGACATGTTCATTTCCTACTTCATCTGTGCTTTGCTTGTGACTCCTCAGACTCCACCCTTTTTCTTCACAGTGTCCTTAGTCTAGTTCTCCCACTTAACCTTATCCTGTGTGTAGATGTAACTGTCTTGTTAAATAAGAAACACAGAGCCAAATACAGAATTAAAAGCCAAGAGGTCAGAGCAATAGCTAAGAGCTGAGATTAAAAATCTTACCCTTCACTGCCGCTGCTGTCCTCCCTCTCTGCAAGAGACCTACTTCCTGTGTGTTTGTCCTTTTTATTGACTTTCTATTCTGCCTTCTCATTGGTTGTAAACCCAACCACATGACTTCCTCATCACTGCCCATCTATACAGACCTCCAGGTCTTCTATGGTTGGTATTGAGATTAAAGGCATGTGTCTCCATGCTGGTGGTATCCTTGAACATACAGAGATCTGCCTGTCATGTGATCAGGATTAAGGGCATGTGCTACCACTGCCAGACTTCTGCTATGGCTTGCTATTAGCTCTGACCCCCAGGCAACTTTATTTATTAACGTACAAATAAAATCACATTTCAGTACAAATCACCATACCTGTGCAGCTATTGGCCAGTCAGCTTCTTTATTAAACTAATCACAGCAACATATATTTACACAGTGTAAAGGAATATTCCACAAAAATTAATGATGTTTCTACCAAAAACTGAAGATAAAAAATAATCTTGACTTCAGTCAGGAAAAAAATATATACATTTGGGGGAAAAGATATATTTCCTCTCATCATCTTACTAGAATTAAGCACTCATAAAGTAATGTCTAGAGTACAAAAAGCTTATCAAGTACAAAGTTTATAACCTACGACTACCTTACAGAAAAGAAAGCAGAAAACTAACTTTTCAGACACAACAAAGATAAGAGATTATTGCCAGGACACTTGAAGTTCAAGAAATGAATTTTCTAAGCAATATTAGAACACAAGACAAAAAACTTGTATCTGCACAGAATGATGAGGCCCAGCAGAAACAATTCTACCCAAGACCAGTTTATTGAGCCAATGAGTTTCCTGGGATTACTTAGAGGACCATTGGTGATTCAAAGGCAACTGTACCACTGAAAAGTGTGCTCCAGCATGGATTGCTATGCAGAAGAAAGCATCTGCATGATCTCTCCTGCTGTAATTCCTGCCTCTCAGTGGTAAGTTCTTTCTGGGCAGACACAGCATGTTTCATGTCTTACCGCCCACAGCAAAAGCCATACAACTGCACCGCAGTTGGCTTATGATCCTTTCCTGTGTGTGCTACCTTTCCTGACTGCAGGATACTATCAAGTCTATCTCCACTTTGGGAAAATTCCCATAATCATAAGGAAGAATCCCAACTCATACCATGTAAGGAAGAGAGGCACTCTGGGATTCCCTCCAAGGATGTCCCATGCTCAGGAGATTTGGTTTGGTGCAGATTTCATCACACAACGCAGAAAGCATGTAGCTATCACTGCAATGAAGAGGCACACCATTCCCTATCCCACAAGGGAAAGGTAGATCCTGAGTTGCCACTACAGTTGCTGTACTCTCAGATGAACCAACTTCAATTTCATGTCTTATCATTCACCACAAAAGCACATAACTCCATAAGTCATCTTTGGTCCTTTCAGTCCCTAGTTAGGTGCCAATTATACCAAGTGAGTTTTTCTGGGATGACTCAAATGCAGCTGCATCCCCCAGAGGCTCCTCCTAGTGTGAGTGACAACCCATAAAAGTTATTACACGGAGTTTCTGCACAACTTGCAGATAGTTCCACTAAAGGATTTGCACTTTGCTTTTGTTCCCAACACTCATAGCCAGGAACAAAACTACCTTGTTCATTTTTTTTTAACTCCTGTGTTGACCTCACATTTTACTGTAACATAATGACTAAGTCTAAGTTGCCTATTATCCATCATCTCCATTGCCTAATTCCAATTTAATATGCTTTAAATCTTTTTGTTTCTTTTGTGTAACTAAAAGGGTAATAATAAAACTTGAGAGGCAATTGCAGTCTGCAAAGCACAATGAATATGATCTGATGTACTCCAGACATAAGGCTGTCCCTCGCCCTCCCACCCCCTCCACAGATTGGGTGCATGATCTAGGTCAAGGAGAAACAATAATTAGACGTATGTGGAAACATATGTGCTCTGCTTTCCTCCTTCATTTGCCCAGTTTGGGAGAAAGAGTGACGTGTGCGCCTTTTTTACACTTACTGAAAAAGATGTAGAAACAAAACTTTAATTACTGGGAAAGTCATTATGAAGAACATATATTTTATTCATCCAAAGCCATGGGTCTTTTGGGACAAAACTCTTAAGCGTCTTCATTGCCACAACTCCACAAACTAATGGAAAGCTCATAAATTGGACAGTGTCATTTCCTTACCACCACAGTGGTCACTTAGATTGAGGGATGGAATATTCTAATATATGTCTCATCTGTTTGATCATTTGAACCAAACTAGACTAACGTTATTTTCCAACTACCCTGCTCCAGTTAGCATGGGTATGGAACAAATCACTCTATAATGAAGTTATTTGAAACAGTAATTTATCATCTCATAATTTCATGTGTCAAGAATCCAAGAAAATCCATCTAATATGGACCTTCTTACTTGAGGTCTGTCATAAGGTTGTTTCAAGGTAGATATGCCTAGGATTGCATGGGAAACTTCCCTACTCCCAAACTTTGATACCAGATCTGAATATCCATAAGTATTTCTATTTCCATGGGTCCTCTTCACGTGTTTTCTCCAATATAGAGAGGAGTTTAGAGGGATTGTTTTTCATGTTGATTTCATACTTTGCAGGTGTATATTACAAAAAAGGAAAGAGTCAACTGGACTGGGGAAGACATAATGTCACTTCTGGTGATCACTTTGATTGAGGCAGTTAAAATGGTCTATGCACAGAGGAGAAAAGGAAATCTAGACAAAAAGAAGGGGAAAAGTCGATAAAGAAAGAAAAATAGGAAAGGGGAGCATTTAAATGGGAAGGCGTGAAGAAAAGCACTACAGAGGGATAAATAACACCAAGGATGTTTGTAAAATCCACAGAAAAAAATCCTGTTTTGTAATACACACCTATGTTTATGTACATACCTATGTGTGTGTGTGTGTGTGTGTGTGTGTGTGTGTGTGTGTATGTGTGTGTGTATGTGTATGTGTGTGTGTATACATATTTGAATGAAGTTATGTCATTTGGACTGATAATACTTCCCATAAGAGCATAGAATATCTAATAAAACTCAAGTGCCACCCTTGAGAAACCACTCTTCAGTTGTTAGTCAGGGAGGTGAAAGAGACTCCAAAAAAGACTTAGGCTATTGTCAGCACCCTTGGTTGTCTGCCACACACACACTAACTAACAACTAACTAAAGAAAATGTCATTAACTTAAAAGGGAGTGGGGAGGATAATGGAGGCCATGGGCGGCGTGGGGAGAGGCAGTATAGGAAACATAATGCAGCACTCATGTATAAAATTCTCAGAAATATTTAATTGTAAAAACAATTTAACAGTGTATAAGATGGTCATCTTTACAAAATACTACCTTTCAGTCCCTCCTTAATCCACGTCTCTGAAAAACATCCTCTTATTCATGAAAACAGATTTTTTTTTAAAAAAAAAAATTATCTGGTAGGAAAGCTATTTTTTTAACTGAGGACTGGTCAAGTCACTTATGTTTTAGGATTATTGCACCAATCTAAGTAGGACCTATTCAGAGATCAAAGTTTATGATATTTTATAGATAAGAAGCATGGTTATATTAAAACTAGGAAATAATAATTTTGAATCTCTACTGTAAGTAAACTGCTGCAACATATCACTTATTTAAATTATGGTTACCATTAATGGGCAAGCATCTATTAAATGGCTGATATATTTTAATAGTGAGAGTTGTATAAAGACAACTTATAAGACAGATTCTTCTTTTATTTCCTGGAAGTGGAATGTAAGGCAATTTATTGTAAGCTTAAAGTTTTTCTGTCAATAGCTTTATCTGCAGAGGCTTCATACAATAATCTGATGCCAAATTCTAAATTCTAGCTGGATATAATGGTGCTTGCCTGTTAAACCAACACTAAAGGAGCTGAGACAAAAGGACCACAGAAAGTTAGAGATCAGCTCAGGATGTGTAAATGAGATCTTGTCTTGGAACAGAAAAATAAAGCAAAATATTCATCCTAAGTGACTTTGGACAAGAGTTTGGTTATAAAAGACTAAGAGTTAGTCAACATCTTCTCCAGAGTGTGTTGGATAGATCTTGAAGCAGGAACTTAGTACAGGGAGATTGTCAGACAAGGTAAGAGAGAGCAAACCACAGAAAATTGCATATGATCTTCACTTGAAGAACAAAATGTATGAAATCAGTATTCCTTTCCAATATTTTTCTCCTTTCAAAGAAACAATCATATACTGGTCATAAAATAACGGAATTTTTGTTTTAATTTGCCTAATAAAAAAAATCACCTGAAACACTGTAAGGAAAAATAAATATAATTATTTTATTATAAAACAAGTCTAAAATACCATGATGTTTTTCAACTAAAATGCATCAAGGAATGCTTAGCTTTCTGTTTCTAATATTTTGTAGTTTTCAACAAAGTATGTGTTGAATGCACACAAAATGTCAGTGAGATGATGATCACAAAATAGAGAATAGAAAATTTTCCATTTTTGTCTATATGTGAACATTGAGATCTTTATTTTTTTCCTAAGCATTCTGAGTGATGAGATTACAGATGTGAGCCACCCAGTTCTTACAGAAGTAAATCTCATACAATCCAGTTTTCATGGGCACAAACATTTGCAATAATAACATGAATTATTTATTGGACTTCTAAATGCCAGGTCTTTCCATAAAATGAAATCCATTTTACATTATAACCTTATTAAATGGGTATTGTCATTATACTTAAGAGGTACAGAAACAAAAATGAGGCTAACAATCTATCAAAAGTACCACTAAGTAAAATCAAAGGTACTATTTTGAACCAGAGTCATGTGACTCACTCCAGGGCTGTGTTTCAATAAGGAAAATTAGATGCTTTGAGTCACTGTCCCAGTGGGAAGATAATATTCGTTAATAGAGCCAAATAATACAATGACTGACATCAACCCTTAATCCAGTGACACTGGGTTTCTCATTTGTCTGTTGTTTCTCACTTGGGAAAGTTTATTTTTTTAATATTTTAAATATGCTTTATTAGCATATGTTAAATTTCACAAAATTATGACTTTCTTTGTGCTGAAGTTCACTTTATTGGAAGAGATAACTTTCAAAACAATTGTAATTGTACCCTAAAGTGAATAAGCAAAAAACATGCTATTATGACAACAGCTACTGCTATTACCTTTACTATAGCAATAATGCTTATCATGATATATTTATAACTGACTTGTGTTATAAGTAAAGCTTAGACTAGATACAAAATAGAAGCTTCATAGTAAAATTATGTTTGATGTCAATTATGAGTTGGTCTTATTGATGAAATAGTAAATATCTTCTGTAACAAGCCCTCAGTATTGCTCCAGAGATGACCTAAACCATAGAAAACAATTGTTGGTGAATTTGTACCCCTCCTTGTAATCCCATCACATGATGGCCTGATTGCCCTTAACACTGTCTGACATCATCCCTAATACCTCTTGCCTTTTTACCATTTGAGGTACCTAGAAAGAATGACTATTGACACAGGATAAATTTCAGGGTGTGTGTAGAACTAAAAAGCAAAAATATAATCAAAGAGGAGAAAATCCCTTTACCTAAAGAAGAATTGCAACTAAATAAAATGCCCCTTAAAATTAGAAATTCCAGATACTATACATAACACTTAACTAAATCTGAATTTCAGATAAGTAATAAACAATTATTAAGTATAAATTTGTACCAAATCCTAATGTCCTCATGATACTGTGTGTGTGTGTGTGTGTGTGTGTGTGTGTGAGAGAGAGAGAGAGAGAGAGAGAGAGAGAGAGAGAACTGTTTATTACATTATATTTTTACTTTTTGAAATTATAATTACATCCTTCCTTCCGCCAAAGCCTCCCATATACTCCTCCTTGCTCTGTTTCAAATCCATGGCCTCTTTTAAAATTATATCATTGTTACATAACTACATATTTATATGTATATACATACATATTCCTAAATACATAAATCCAGTCTGCCCAATCTGTATAATGTTATATGTATGTATGTTTTCAAGGACTCATGTTTTAAGGCAATTGCTAACTGAAAGGACACATGAATCACAAAAGAGGATATAAACCTATTTCCTTTTTTAATTTGAGTTTCAACTCCATCATATTTTTTTCCTTTTTATGATAAATCTGTGAGTTCAACTTTTTGTGCACTGAAGTAGCAATAGTCATTTTTGCATCCAAAATAGTTCAACATGTGTTCTTCCTCTGAAGCCATGACTGTGAAAATTGAGCTTTCTTTTTAATTTCATTGACCATTAACAAACTAGGAATTTGACATGGCTAGTCACTGAATACATTTGAAACCTTGACTCACTTAGAAAAATTGAATTAAAAAGAAATTTTTTCTGTGGGGAGGGTTCTGTAACCTAAAACTTTTCTCTTTTTCCCTTCTGTTTTAAACTATAGTGAATTATTTTATTATAGTCTTGTTTAATATGCAAAATTATTGCTGTACATACAATAAAGAATGCTTTTTAAAAACTATATAAAATACATTTGCACAGAAGAAGAATTCTCTAGTGTTCTACAGGACAGTGTCTGACTTGTTCACAATGATGTATAAAGAGTTCAGAGATGGATATTTGAAGTTTCCCAACATAAAAGAAAAGAGTGAATATGTAGGGAATGGGAAATTCCTATGACTCTGGTTTTATTACCATGTGCTATGAACATGAATCATCACAAAACACCCTAAATATTGACAATTGTGCATCATTAAGACATTTAAATTTATAGTTGAATATATTTAAAATACATTACAATTTTACAAAAACAGATACACAATTTCTGGAATCAATGTGAAGCCTGTTGTGACATGTACTTTACCAGATGTTCATTAAAATTTTGAGAAAAAAGATTTTTTTCTCAAAAGAATTGCTATTGCTATTATTATTCTAATTCCAATTTTCTTATGAATGCCACTAGTGATCAGTAAGGCTAAGTAAGTGGCTGAAAGTCAGCTAATATGTGTAGAAGTCAGGTTCTAGTCCGAGGCATTCAAAGTATGTTTCTCATGCTGACTCAAGGCTGAAAGTCAGTCTGAAGAATGTGAGAAAAGGGTACAGAGGAGGATGTGCCAATTTTATTCAGACAAGGCTGCTTAAAACTCCTTCTTGGAAAAGGTGAGTGTTCAGTTGATGAAAGAGTTAAAGGATTAAAATGCGCATGTTTGTTCTGCTAAAAGATTCAAGGAAGGAACCATTAAAAGGCTAAGGAGATGAATGACAGAGTCAACTATATATGCCTCCCACAATTTCCTAACAATTTAAAAAAAAAAACACCCTACACTTGTTCTATGGTGATAAATACTTCTCTTTGAGCACCGAAGGAATTCAATTCCTTTTTGTAGACTTTTCTGGAAGACACCTATTCATTCTGAACGCTTTGTCCTTTTTTTGTTTTGTTGCTTTCTTTTACGGTTGGATCTCTGAGCGAACATTCCAGCTTGTCACCATGTCAATAGCCAAATCAGGATGATGATGAGAACAGTGTGCTATATTAGTAAAAGAAAAACAAGGTTGTAAACCCTCCTTCAGAGTCTTCATGTTGCTCTTGGCTAGAGCTGAGAAAGGGCTTGAAGCAGTCAAGCAAGGAAATATAAAAAAGTACAAATACCGCTTCAAGGAGATCAGTGACGAGTAGCACAGTTAGATGTGAAATAGACTTTAAGGTTAGTCTCTGAAAGGCTAACACATAGTCCATACAGTCTAAATATAAATGAAAGAGATTAACACTGTAAAAAACTCCCTGTTCTCAACTGTACTAGTTCAAGGAGGTTTGAATTCCCCTTATTTGTATGTCCTTAGCTGAGTGCTATAGATTAAATAAGAAAATCTATCACCTGGACAAGAAAAAAGGAGGATAATTTCCCCCCAGTTAAACTTTCAGTAGTCTCCTCCATCAGTATAAATAATATAGTGGAGGCAACAGTGAGGTTAGGTAGTTGAGAGGTGACCAACTGCTGCTCTTGACATTTACTTTGTGCCATTATGCAATGCAAATTGTTTTGCCATGAATGCTTTCTTCTGCAAAATACAAATAATTTTTGTATGACATAATGTGTTTAAAGATTCACTTAAGTGATATAATCAAAGTCAGTATTTGGACAATGCCAGTCAGCACAATGTTTTAAGACTGATTACATTAAACCTTAATGACAAGGCTGATGGTCGATGAGCACTAAGTAGACCCAGGCCTTATTCATTGCTAGCATTCATTTGAGTTGCTTAGTTGTGCTGCATGCCATAACTAAATATTTTGCCTCTCACTTCAGCAGTCCAATGCTATATTACTGCCTCTTATTTATGGCTTTGGCTAAGAAATACTGAGTAGCATTCACATTGCTCTCCTAAGAAGAATGTAGGTGATGCTTTTCTAGAATTTTGGACCTGGGTCTTAAGTACTTTTTTGTACTGATTAATGGTTCCTCCTGATTTATGTGGGTAGTTCACCTGCAAGAACACTGCAATCCCTGCTGAAGCTAAATCTGGTAGTAGTTCTATCTCATTTCTCTCTTGAAGCAGAATGCCTAGGGCAAGGGCATAGTCATTTTTTTTTTAAAAGAGGTATGTTAACAGGAGTGGCTTGTTGAAATGAACTAAGGCTCCTGAGAGCAGACCCGGGTGTGTCCCACAGACAGTGGCTTTGCCTTGGAGCAGCCACCAAAGCCTTATGTAACAGAGGGCCTGCTTGACTCCAGCAGGAAACCCAAGCCCAGACGACACCCTGGCTCCAGACGGCTGCCAGGTAGCAGCTGACTGTCTCCTTTCTTCTCTGTTCCCAGTGCGAATGCCCTAGAACAGCTTTCCCCTCACAGCCTGAATTCATTAGATTTATTTTCTCCCAGCCATGCCATGGAGGTTGAATTGCCCTCATTCATAAGCTGACTCCAGACCTAGAGAAAGAGACAGCGGGATCCAGCTATTGCACCTAATAAAATGTGCTCAGTGGAAATCACAAGGGAAGACTGCATGAAAAATTCAAATAAGGAGCCCCAGGAACCTGCGCTGGAAAGCCAACATCTTCACAAGGCTTGGGGTATAAAGATACTTTGGGCTTCACCTTTAAGCAAATTGTGAGACTTCTCACCCTTGATCACAAGTTCCTTCTGGATTTCCCATGATCCCGAAGGGATTTCATCTCTAAAGACAAACCTTGAACTTTTCAAGGTCGGTAGCTAGAGCATAAAGACAGAGCAGACAAAAGAATGTGTGTCTAATGGGTTTTATCTGTGCCCCAGTTCCCTCTCCCGGGCCACCACCTCCCGTTCTTGCTCACTGATGCTGTTGGTAATTAGCACTGTCACGAAGTTCTTTTGTCCATAAACACTCAGCACATTGCTACTGGTTTTTTCCAACACAGCATGCTACATTCAGATTTATGTAAGACTAACCTCCATATCACAATTTAGTCAATAAAAATAAAGTAATTGTATAAAACTCTCCCTCTCGTTCCTCATCTACCTCCTTTCTTTTGCTTCTGTCCAGGTCAAGCAACAGAATGTGCCCAGGCAAGATTTTCATAGCAAAGTTCTAATGGGTCCTGTATTTGAAATCTGATTTGAGGCATATTTCTACTTATCATAAATACACCTCCTTTCACTAAGAAAGAAGTGAGGGCAAAATGGAAGTAAAAGGTAAATTTCTCCTTGATACCCTCTAGTTATCCTTGATATCTCTCTCTCTCTCTCTCTCTCTCTCTCTCTCTCTCTCTCTCTCTCTCTCTCTCTCTCTCTCATTTTTAAAGTTACCAGGCAATGTAGTGGGTTTCATTGTAATGTTCTGATACATACATACATGCATATTGTCCATCTTATTAAAGTAAATATATCAGGGAACACAATAGCCTATAGTGTAAAGATGTTCCTGAGTTCAAATGCACTATGCTTCTCTGAGTTGTAAAAGCTCTATTGTGAGAGAGAGAGAGAGAGGGAGAGACAGAGACAGAGAGAGACAGAGAGAGACAGAGACAGAGACAGAGAGACAGAGAGAGAGGGAGGGAGGGAGGGAGGGAGGGAGGGAGGGAGGAAGGAAGGAAGGAAGGAAGGAAGGAAGGAAGGAAGGAAGGAAGGAAGGAAGGAAGGAAGGAAGGAAGGAAGACTTCTGAGGGTATAGGGATAAATATAAACCTATGTTAAAATGCCAGATAAAGGACTAGCTTGTGCTTTTTTTTTTTTTAAATAAAGTTCCCTTCATCCTTCTTATGCCCACAGCATTTACTCTGAAAGCCTGGTGTACCTTTATAGGCTATGTTGTTTCTTGCTATACTACCTAAAAAGCCGTCAGCATCAAACTCGGCCTTTTAGTTTCTCAGAACATTGCTGTTATACTTCTTTTTGTTTTAGTAACTTAGTCAAATTAGGAAAAAGTGTATTTAGTCGTATTATTCCTTTCAGATAATATTCACCATTTTAATAAAAATGGAAGCAGTATTAAATTTAACTCAATGCCCTGAGGTCTTCACATAAACTAAGTTGGTGATTATTATATAAGTACTAATTTGCAGAGCACTGAAATGCACAAAAAGAATGGTAGGTATGAATAAAATCTCCAGAACTTGTAGTGTAGTGGGGAAGACAGACACACAGAGTCCAGTGAGTGTCTGAATGGAATCTGAACCAAAAGTCATGGGAGAATACAATACGAATTCAAGTAGGAAGACTATAGGAGCTTTTCTTACTTGAGGCATGTTTGAACTAAAATTTTTAAATTTAATGAAGTTTAGAAATGTCATGAGTACCTTGACCCAGCAGCTGTGCACTGCATAATACTTTTAGAAAGCGGCAAGTATAATGTGGCAGATGTGATGAAAATAATAGTATGGAAATATGGAGTGTAAAAGAAAATAATGTTAGATTGACAATAATTGAGAGACACGTTTGCTACATAAGAAATTTGAGCTTTTTGTATATCGTGAAATCATTGTAGGTAGTGCATCAGGAGAGATCATGACTGTGTATGTTAGAAAGACACCTGTACTTGCAAATCCCTATTGAAATATTATAGAGTTCACAGCAAGGTGACCATGTTTACTCCAACTAGGGACCGAGGTAACAAGGCAATAGCAGTCTGGTGATTACAAAGTGACGAAGGAAGGAACAGGTGGTAAAGACATTTAGGAGGCAGAGTATGGCTAGTGCCAGACAAGGTAACATTCCACGTTAGTCTAAAGGTTTTGGTGTTTTCATAGAAGACAGAAAATAGAACAGTGCAACCTGTGATGTGGGTAATCTATGAGTTTTGTTTGGGTATTACAATTAAAAAATAAAACTAGTGTGCAGCCCACACATTCCTGATCTTGGGCAGCTCTGGATCTTCAGACCATAATTCCCTAACCTATAAAATAACAGCACAGCTCAGGCTGTGTGTATCTGGGCTGCCGTGAAAATTGCACGAGGTTATGAATGCAGCTGTATTTTCTAAACTTTCAAATCCATTCACAAAAGTTGAATCAATAAAACTATTCAACTCACCTTTTCTTTTCTTGGAGCCAATTTTAACTATGTCAGCATGGTGTTCCCTCGTATAAAACAAAACCTTGATCTCTAAGGAAACTGGTTGTTAAAAAATAAGGCCAAAGAAAAGGGTTTCTAATTTTCAAATATAATCTAGCAAACTCAGTTTTTTTTTAATTGCAGAGGTTTGAGATTGAATAACCACCATTCAAGGGTTTAAGCAAAATGTTTTCAAAATGGAGAAGGAGAACAAAGGTAATTATTATGGAAGCTTGAAATATCTCCATTTCCTGCATCTGGTTCACATGTGACTACTTGAGATACCATGGAATGGCTTAGTGCATGAATGATGATGTCTCCAGGCAACTGAAGAAGCCTGGAAGAGGAAAGGGAGCTCATTTAAGGAATGGGACCGCTGATGCCTTTTTTACTATCAAACTGTGCTATGTGGTATGTGGACAAAATTAACACCTCGCTGTGCCTTCTTAAACTGAGAAATAGTTATCTATGATCCAACTTCTCATTGAATGGGTAGGAATCCTGCTGTGGGTAAGAGGAGACTAAATACGCTGAGATGTGACTATAGCTCATGAGTCTCTGCTAGAAATCTAAGCAGCTAATAGAGAAAAGGAGTGTGATGAGTTTCCTGACACATGTGTGCTTAGAACATGGAGTCCGCCCCAAAGTCAAACTGAACACTCTGTAGTCTCCTCACATAGTCTAGCATATACGTATAGTTTTGCTCCAATTATATATTTACGTTCAGCTTTTGCTGTAGAGAGAATTAAGGCAGCTTAAAAGCAAGCAGTGACAAAGGAAAAACAAAGGAAGTTGGAGTACAGGGACAAGAGAGAATAAACAACGAATATGGCAATAGTATTAAGAGAAATGAAACATTGTGCATTGCTGCCAGAGTTGCCAACTACTTCTTCCCCAAAGTTTCTTTAGAGTGGTGGTTTTAATAGGAAATGTTCCCCTCAGCGATATATTTGGACAACAGTGGGCGGTGCTGTTTATAGGAAGTAAAAATCACCATTTTGACTTGTGAGTTAAAATTTACTATTCTAACCTTATTCTAGTTGCTTAGTTTGGACAATATTAAACTTATGCAAGTCCATTATACAGAAAATACACTGTACCTGCAGAATTCACAGCCAATGTGATGATGTTTGTATAAAATGATCATTTTATTGTTACTTTTTGTTATTAAAATACTATATTTTTGCATAAATTTTATAACATAGAATCAAATACTAGGACCACAGATATGGTCCAGCTGGTAAGGATGTTTGTTGCCAAATCTGTTATCCTAAGTTCAATTTCCATGACCCACATGGAGAACTGACTCCCACAAGTTGTCCTCTGGTTTCCATATGCATGCAGTGGCCTGTGCGTATACATTTACAAACACTCATTAATAAGTAAATGTATTAAAACACCAAAAATTAAAGTCACTCCATTTTGTCACTCAGCTTCTTTGTATAGTTATATATTTGCAAGATGAATTCACTGTATAATGTATCTTTGACATTTGCCTTTTGTAAAATTTGCGTAATTTTTCAAAAATGAAATGTAATCATTTAAACTGGCTGTGATTAATTACAATAATCCATTGCAGCTTATTTTCTGCTGCATAATTTAATAGTTGAGCTGTTACATAGAGGGGTAGAAAATGCAGATAATAACTATTACTAAATCTTAGAATTTCATATGATTCTTTAAGAAAGAAAATTTTTTACTAAACTTTTCATTTGAGAAAAATTGCTCAATTCTCATACTAAATCATTGCTCTTCCTGGCCAATCAGGAATTTACTGGCATTAGTTAAAGCAAACAAAAAATTTTTTAATGCTGTTTGCTTTCAAACAAAGCCAAACTGGAAAAGAATCAAGTTGTAGAAATGTCTCCACAACAGAATTTGAAATAAGATATAATCAGGAGGATTTGTGACAGAGAGAATATATTGAAAATAACTCTCTTGCTTTAGAAGTCTATAACATAGCTTAAATATTTTTGAAATTTCCAATCTATGTGTTTTATGCAATATTTTCACAGGCTGCTACTAAAGACTGTCATGTGTCCCTGTTGATTTTGCAAAACGTTTTTGGATTGAGAACTCTTAGCAAAATACAGCATTTTGAAAAAAAAAGTATTGTTTTTGTGTTTCCATTTTTTCCCAATCCAGTCCCTCAAACATCATAAGTACTATGACCAGTTTGCTGGTGCCTTGCGTTTATATTGTAGATTCCAAAATCATAAGCTGCAAGCATAACCAGAAACCACAGAGCTGACTGGATTAAGTTGGGTCCTTTCTAAAAATAGTATGTCTTGATTCACTGAAATCCTTGAAGTATTTTTCATGTCTAAGACCAGAAAGAGTCACCTTTGGAGCCAGAATCTCATTTACAAACTAAGTAAGCAATCATTTACTTTATCACTGGCAATAGTTTGACCAAAATAAGATCTTTATTTTTGGAGTTCTATAGGTGATTTTGGAAATAAGAAAGCCTAAAAGGCTATATTCTCTCTTTGATTTCATGTTAGAAAATTGCATATCATAGAGAGGTGAATTAAGTTTTCCAAAGTCACTGAAAGAGACTATATCAGACTTTATTTGAGATCCAGGACTTCAACTCTTTTGCCAAGAAAACATTTTGTGCCATCCCTGCTGTTAAATTGAGAATGTCTAATAAGATTTCAAAATAACCACAGGCAATTAGGAGAATTTGACATAGACATGTTACAGATGTTTGGAATTTAATCTTCAAATATTTTTCAATAGTTCCTAAAGTGAAATATTATAGCTTGCCTGGAAAATATGTATCAATTGCAAATATGATTATTGTCTGAGCTGCTTTTTGTTAACGGGATTTACTGTATTATCCAGTTTAATTTAATGTTATGTAGTCATTAAAATAATTTGTTTAGTAACAGTTTGTCTCATCAAGTGCTAGTTTGTAACATGTGGATAGTTGCCTGATTGTTTCTTGTCTTAACCCAAACACTGACACAAAAATTGAATATAAATATATGAAAAATTAAAATAATAATTTGTATCTATCTCAATATTCAGTGTTTAATTATAAGATTGATACTGTTTGATATTATAAAGCTATTAAGTTACCATTTCGCAATACATATAATAGGCAACTTTTTAATAATACATTTCAAATAAAGGAGGTATAATACATTTTTTTTATTTCAATTTTTATTACTTTGCATGAAGTGCCCAATAATGTTACAGGAACTAACAAACAAGAAAAGAAAAAAAAGCAGAAAGGAAAAAGAGAGGAGTAAAAAAAATGAAAGCATTGCCTATAATCCTGTCCTTACTTTCATACTTAAATGTATCTTTGTTGTTATATGCTCTTATCTCTATGAATATTTTCATGATTATAAAAGGTACAATTTTTATTTCATAAATAAATACATAAGACACATTACTTTAGATCTGACCAACATTTTTAGTCATTTTAATGTACATCAAATTGAAGAAGAATGTGTCCTACAAAACCATCTATCAATCATTGGTAATTTAGGGGTTTTGTTTGTGTGTTTGTTTTGAGACAGGGTTTCTCATGTAGCTTTGGTGCCTGTCCTGGATCTTGCTCTGTAGACTAGGCTGGGCTCAAACT
The DNA here is from genome assembly GCF_049852395.1 of Peromyscus maniculatus bairdii. Classification (NCBI taxonomy): domain Eukaryota; kingdom Metazoa; phylum Chordata; class Mammalia; order Rodentia; family Cricetidae; genus Peromyscus; species Peromyscus maniculatus. The sequence continues at coordinate 86,586,875 of NC_134855.1, read as the reverse complement.
CATAGAGATCCGCCTGGCTCTATCTCCCAAGTGCTGATATTAAAGGCATGCGCCACCACTGCCCAGCTGCCATCAGTGGTTTTGATCATAGCTTTTCTGACAAGCATAAGGCGATATCTCAGAGTCATTTTGATTTGCATTTCCCTGATGACTAGGGGTGTTGAACAATTCTTTAAGTATATCTCAGCCATTTAAGATTCTTCTGTTGAGAATTCTGTTTAAATCTGTATTCCATTTCTTAATTGGATTATTTGGTATTTTGATGTCTAGTTTCTTGAGTTCTTTATATATTTTGGAGATCAGCCTTCTGTCAGTTGTGGCATTGGTGAAGATATTTTCCCATTCTTTAGGCTATGGTTTTGTCTTATTGACAGTGTCTTTTGCCTTACAGAAGCTTTTAGGTTTTATGAGACAACCCAGATCCAGAAAGACAAGCATGATATGTACTCACTCATAAAGGAATATTAGCTGTAAAGTAAATTATAACCATGCTACAATCCACAGCCCAAGAGAGGCTATGTAACAAGAAGGGCCAAAAAGGGACACATGGATTTCCCTGGGAAGGGAAAATAGAAGAGATCTCCTGAGTAAACTGGGGGCAGCACAGGGCAGGTGGGGTGGGGAGGGATGGGCACATGAAGGGTCATGTTGGGTGGGTTGAGGGTGAGATCTAGGAGGAAAGTAATGGAAGAGATGTCTTGATCGGGGTGGGGAGCATTTCAGGATGGGGGCACATTTCAGAGTCAGGGAGAAACCTGATGCCAGGAATCACAAGGATGGCCCCAGCTAAGACTCCTAGCAATATTAGAAAGGGTGCCTGAACTGGCCATCTCCTGTAATCAGATTGTGACTACCCTAATAGTCACCAGAGAGCTTTCATCCAGTATCTGATGGAAATAGATGCAGAGATCCGCAGCCAAACATGGGGCCAAGCTCCATGAATCCTTTTGAAGAGAGAGAGGAAAGATTATATCAGCCAAGGGGGTCAAGGTCATCACAAGGGAACCCACAGAGACAACTAATCTTGGATCATAGGAGCTCACAGACTCTGGACCAATAGCTAGGGTGCCCACATGGGACCTAACTAGGCCCTCTACGTTTGTGTGACAGTTGTGTAGTTTAGTCTTTCTATGGGACTCCTTAGCAGTGGGATCAGGGCCTGTCCCTAATGCTTGGGCTGACTTTTGGGAGCCTATTCCTCATACTGGGTTGCCTTGACCAGCCTTAATACAAAGAGAGAAGCTTAGTCCTACCTCAACTTGATATGCCATGCTTTGTTGACACCCATGGGAGGCCTGCCCCTTTCTGAACAGAAACAGAGGAGTTGATAGAGGGGCAGAAGGGAGGCTGAAGGGGAAGTAATAAAAGGATGGAATAATTTAAAGTTAAGAAAAGTTGGCAAGAAACAAGCCAAGCTAAGGCCAAGCATTTATAAGAAAGAATAAGCCTCTGTATGTGATTCATTTGGGAGCTGGGTGCAAGTTCCCCAAAAGAACCAAACGTTTAAAAAAAAAAACACCCAGCAACATTCTACATCCAATCAACTAACCTGGCCTCATAGGGGCTCATAGAGACTTTAACACCAACCAGAGAGCTTGCATGGGACTGACTTAGGTCTTCTGCACATACACTACAATTGGGTAGCTTGGTCTTCTTGTGGGACTCCTAACATTGGGAACAGGGGCTGTCTCTGACTCTCTTGCCTGCTTTTAGGATTCTTTCCTCATACTTAGTTGCCTGGTCCAGCATTAATAGAAGAGGAGGTACCTAGTATCACTACAACTTAATATGCTGTCTCATATGCATGGTAGGTCTACCTTTTTCTGAAGAGAACAGAGGAGGAGTGAATGGGGAGTTGGAGGTGGGGACTGGGACACGAGGAGGGAGGGAAGGGAAAATGTGATTGGGCTGGTAAAATTTGATCCATCAATCAATCAATTAATTAATTAGTTAGTTACTTGAAAAGAGAAAGTTCAGGAATCCCTAGCCAGAGTAAAAATAAAAAGAAACAAAAAAGAAAGAAAAAGTCCATGAGGGTAGACAAGCTTCAGGACACATACTGCATGTTTTGGACCCATTTCTTGGCACTACACTATAGAAAAAGACAAAGTATACAAGAAAGTAGCAGAGAAAATATGGGAGAGATTTCTCTTATGGCCCAGTCCAGATAAACAGCCAATGAACTGTTCCAGCTGGAACTCTTGGGTGGTCTCAAAAGGTAGAACTAAACAAAGCTGTTCCTCCTCCAATCTGGAAGTCCCATATGTACAAGAGAAGTGATTGTTCAGAGAGTCACAATAAACACCACTGTTTTATGTTCATTTTCTTTTGCTTTGAAGAATTTCAAAAGACCAGTTTCTCATCAAAATGATGACTATATAATAGATGACAGAAATAATAAGAATATGGTAACCCTTGAATGGTAAAAACAAAGTTGGTGGATTTATTATTATTATTAATTCATTCAATTTCTATGAACACCTATTGAATGTCTACCATACACCAACCACTTTTATATTTTCTCATGCAATACTTCTTTCAATCTCTGGAATAGTTTCTCCATATTATAAGAGATAAAATGAGGTTCATGAGTGAAATTGTTTGTACCTAAGGACAAAGATCAAGGAATCAAGTTAAGATACCTGACTCACTTTGAATCTTTATGAAGCATTCTGATTTCCTCTCAAGAGCACAGGATGGGACAAAACAAAGCTGCCTGTTCAGATCATAGTCCTTCCAGTAACCAAGCATCTGCGAGGGATACTTTTTCTGTCGAATTGACACAAGCTAGAGTCATCTGAGAGGAGGGAACCTCAGGTGAGAAAATGCCTCCATAAGATCACAGTGAAGGCAAGCCTTCAGGCATTTTCTTGATTAATGATTGATGTTGGAGAGCCCAGTCCATTTGTGTGTGGTGCTACCTCTAGGCAGGTGGTCCTGGGTGGTACCAAAAAAAAAAAAAAAAAAAAAAAAGGACAAAACAAAGCAAACAAAAGAAGCCAAATGAAAGGAGCAAGGAGGAACAAACCAGTATGCAGTTCTCCTCCAAGGCTTCTGCTTCAGGTCCTGCATCCAGGTTTCTTCAGTTCCTGCCCTGACTTCCCTCAGTGATGGACTGTGACCTGAGAGTTCTAGGTGGAAATAAATCTGTCCTCCCAAAATTCTCTTGGACATGCTGTTTTTATCACAGCAACTGAAGTCCTAAAACAGCATCCTTGAGCCTTCCCATCCACTCATTCTCTTATGTCACTAAACTAGTCTCTTTTTCTTGGAATCAGGGTGCCACCCCGCAGTAATTTTCCTTCGTGGTTATAACAATTTAAAAAATGTCAGGGCATTAGTGATGTGTTCAAGACTCTTTCAACTCTCTTTCTCAAAAGAGAGACGATTTATCTAATCCACACTGAATATGTGTTTCACAGAAATAGTAGATAATTCTTTTATTCTTACTTGGTGGCTTACTTGGTGATATCAGAACTCAAATTTTGTGAAGAAATTAAAAACTGTTACAGACGTATTGATACAGAAAGCATCTTATAATTGGATGTGCACTGGGAATTAAGCAGAGCACATTACCACTTTATGATGACAAGCCAAGAATTGCATCATGTTGCCTCTTCCATCATATGAACACAATTTCATGTGAAATGGTTTGGCATCTATGGCCCATCTGCTTCTGAAGCTTTTCTCCCAAGTTGCCAGAGAAACAGTGGAGAAGCCAGAATCATTTTATGCAGACATTGATAAATTTACAAGCATTATAATTCTTGCCTGATTACTTACAGTCATTCTTTTTATGTTTTATGAAGTGTAATGTTTTCAAGATTCTTCATGATCATTCTAGGAAATGCTTCAGCAGAAATCACTCATTAAAGTCGCCCTATAAAACATCTCCTGTCATTTTCTCCCAGTCTCTTTATAAAGAGAATGCAATTAGATACCTATGTAAATTCAAATTTTAATTTCGAATAGATCTTATTACCTGTCTTCAATGCAGTATGCAGATGATAATAGCTCTTCACCTAATTTCTGTTTAAAAGTTGATCAAACAATATTCATAAAAGTAATCTGCCCTTTCTTACACATATGTTTGTTATCGAAGAAATGACAATTACCCTGGTAATTTTGGTTAGTAGTAGTTTTGTCAATTTCCAAAATAAGTTGTGTAAAATAATTGTGTCCTGATAACTATAAGCAGGGATTCAGGTGAAAACATGTTTCCCAGGTCACTGAACAACATTATTTCACCATTGTCATTGGTTGTGAGAACAATGGTTGTGAGACAGTCAAAGGGCTCCTGGCAACTAAAACAAAATGTTTAACCCAAGGTATCTTCCATCCATTTGTCCATAAGCATCTGGCAAATGAAACACAAAAATACAGTTCATATATTTTTAAAACGACTAAACTAGGGCATGTAAAGATTGCTTCATATCAGGACTGAGGATTAGTCAAACATAAAAACTATGCCCCAGATAGATATTTTCTTCAGGGTCTAGAGATGATAAATACACAATGTATATCTTTAAATTGAGTGTTAAGATAAAAAAAAAATTGTAAGTAAAGACCAGACCGATAGTGGTTTTTTTTTATTTAGTGTGTGTGTGTGTGTGTGTGTGTGTAGAGAGGGAGAGAGAGAGAGAGAGAGAGAGAGAGAGAGAGAGAGAGAGAGAGAGAGAGAGAGAGAGACTGGTGCCTGCAGAGGCCACAAAAAGACATTGAGTCCCCTGGAACTAGAATTAGAGATGCATGTGAGCCACCATGTGGATGGTAGGAACTGAGTCCGAGCCCTCTACAAGAGCAACAAGTACTCTTGGTCATTGAGACATATATCAAGCCCTGAGACCAAACACTGATAACAGTTTATTAGAACCATAAACCATTTATTGAAACCAAAAATAAGATTTTATTTAAAATTCTAACAATTTAGAGAAATATTTGTTTAATGCCCTGTAAATAAGGATAAACATAAGGAAAAAAGGACATGATGTGGTAAATCGAATGTTTATAAACATATTGTAGAATATTATTTTAAGGTGTGTTACTTTTGTTTATGTTGCACTTGTTTAACTCTGTGAAGCTGTATTACTGTGCCTGTCTAAAATACATGATGGCTTAATAAAGAACTGAATGGCCAATAGCAAGGCAGGAGAAAGGATAGGCAGGCTGGCAGGCAGAGAAAATATATAGAAGGAAAAATCTGGGAGGAAGAAAGAAAAGGAAGAAGTAGACAGAGAAGAAGGACTCTATGGGTCAGCTACCCAGCTACAAAGCAAGCCATGGACTAAGAAACCAAAAAAGTATAAAGTAATAGAGAAGGAAATGCCCAGAGGCAAAAGGTAGACAGGGTAATTTAAGTTAAAGAAAGCTGGCAAGGAACAAGCCAAGCTAAGGCTGGACATTTATAAGTAAGAATAAGCTTCCATGTGTGATTTATTTGGGAGCTGGGTGGTGGGCCTCCCAAAAGAGTAAAAATAACCAAGAACATTTTGGCATTCCAACATGGGCCCAAATTTCCATGTAGGGCTTAAAAAGCTGAGTTTCTGCCTGCTAGCAAGCCCTTGAGCAGCTAGTACATTAGGTAGGAACAAAAAACTAAGTAAAAATGCCTGCCACAGTGCATGCACATCAGCATTCTAGAGCTTTAGAAAGGTTGAATGCAGTTCCTGGTCAGACAAATCTCCAACAGGTCTCAGGTTTCACATTTGGTTTTCACTACCCAAGAAGCAGGTGGAGTCAGCTGAGAGCCATATGCAGAGGATCCAAGAGTATGTTAGCACTTTAAAGGTTTGCTCATATAGTCAAAAAAAGGCTGAAGATAAGCAATAAAAGAGGTCTAGACAGAAAAATCTCTAAACAGGTTACAGTGTGACTAACAATGTGCGTAGACTTAAAAAAAGAAAAAGGGTATAGTCATAGAAAGAAATGAATAGTTTAAAACAATAATAAAATCTTTAAAGAGAGATTAAAAGTAACAAAAAAAGCCATAGAAAAAGAGTCTGACTTATGTATGTTATTATGTTGATTTTGGATTTTTTGATTGTTGAAAAGCAAAGGACAGATGCAGAGAGACCTGGAATTGAAAGAGGGACTGTTGAAACAAATCACTCTATGTACCTTAGGAATGCCTTACCTTTTAAAAAGCCAAAAATATATTTGTCAAATGGAAATAAAAAATGCACTGGAGTTTTGTTCCCACAGGAGATGAGAGGCTGTGAATTTCTTCAGGGTTAATATGGATCAGGTTTGATCAGGCGAGACCTCCTGAAACTTGACAGGTGATGTCTATCAGCAGAGGTTACTGCTGCTCTTCCCAGGACTTTATCATTATCTCAAAATTTTCTCTCTGGGACCCTAAGGATACTTCATCCACAGACATCAGGAAGCAGTTTGGAGAATACTATGCCCATATTCCCAAGAGATGGGGTAGGTGGTCTTTGGTTATCTGGTTGGTAATGGGTATTTGTCATCATTTAGAGGAATATAGTATATTGATACAAATTTAAAGTTATTTTTGTTTATGTGTGTGTGTGTGTGTGTTTCTACTCTTGTTTAAAGGATTTTTGTATATTGATAAAAATTTAAGGCTATTTTTGTATATATTGTATGTATGTTTCTATTTTTACTTGAGATATTGTGCCTATGCAGTTCATTTGGAAATGCAGGGTGAAATTCTAGTTTTTCAAAGCTATTATTATAAATTGTCCTATATAAGTTATATAGGACAATCAAGAAACAATGTCAATAGTTAGTCATCTGTAATGATCAAATTTGTAGATGTGTTAGGTATGTTTTCTAGGTTAAATGGATATGTTTGAAATAAATAAGACTTCAAATACTTCAAAGACTTACAGAATATGGTATTTAAATGTTTTGTTAGTTTAAACTCTGTCATCACAATGAGACACATCTGCTCCTGGCAGCACCAATTTACTTCAGAGAAGATGATGGGCATTGAAGAAAGTCCTTATGGAGTTTGCTTTCATTGTGGCAAGGTTAGCCATTGGGCAAAGAAACTGTTCTTGTCTTTGACTTGCAGATAATGTGCTGTGCAGCCTGGACATGCAGGACACAAGGAAAAAGACTGTTGAACATTGCCAAAACAAGGCAGGACAGTCCTTCAAAATTCCTGCTTTGTAGATGAGTCTGCCAGATACTCTAGGGCTGTAGACTGAAGATGGATGTCCCAAAGTTGCAGAGGAATTTAGAATGACTGTCCAAGCAGACAAATGTCTCTCTTGTTAGATAATGTTACATCCTTCTGGGTCTTTGATGGAGTTGATGACTAGATAGTTATAGTTGCAGGATTTTCCTTAGTTATGATACAGAGTTAATTAGGTATAAAACTCTAGATTCATTAAGATAGGACAGATAATAGAGTATTTTCTTTTAATTTGCCAGATACAAATGAACTGGAATTCATTACACTGTCAATGTAATCTTTACTTGATAATTGTTCTTATTGTGTACAGTCTTATTATGTTAAATTTAAAAACCTTTCATTTTGTTTAGAAAAAAAGGGAGGGAGAAGGAAGAAGTAGTCAGAGAAGGAGGAAGACTCCAGGGGTCAGCCACCCAGCTACACAGCAAGCCACAGAGTAAGAATAAGATTTACAGAAGTAAGAGAATGGGGAAAAACCCAGAGACAGAAGACAGATGGATTACTTTAAAGTTAAGAAAAACTGGCTAGGAATGAGCCAAGCTAAAGCCACGCATTTGTTATTAAGAATAAGCCTCTGGGGAATGCAAGCTTGTACAACCACTTTGGAAATCAATATGGCGCTTTCTTAGAAAATTGGAAATCAATCTCCCCCAAGATCCAGCTATACCACTCTTGGGCATATACCCAAGAAATGCTCAATCATACCACAAGAGCACTTGCTCAGCTATGTTCATATCAGCATTGTTTGTAATAGCCAAAACCTGGAAACAACCTAGATGCCCTTCAACTGAAGAATGGATAAATAAATGGTGGCACATATACACATGGAATACTACTCAGCAGAGAAAAACAATGACATCCTAAGGTTTGCAGGCAAATGGATGGATCTAGAAAAAATCATCCTGAGTGAAGTAACCCAGACTCAGAAAGACAAATATGTTATGTACTCACTCATAGGAGGATACTATATGTGGAACAAGGATGACTGGACTGCTACTCACATCACCAGTGAGGCTACTTGGAAAACAGGACCCTAAGAAAGACACAAGGATCACGCAACGACGGAGAAATGGCTGAGATCTACATGAACAACCTGGACATGAGTGGGAGTAATGAAGGGCGAGGGTCGAAGGAACAGAGCGGGAGATGCCAGCTGGATCAAGAACAGAAATGGAGAACAAGGAATAGGAGACCATGGTAAATGAAGACGACACGAGGAAAGGAAGAAACAAAGTGCTAAAGAGGCCCACAGAAATCCACAAAGATACCCCACAAAAGACTGCTGGCAATGGTCGAGAGACAGCCGGGACTGACCTACTCTGGTGATGGGATGGCCAAACACCCTAATAGTTGTGCCAGAAACCCCATCCAAGGACTGAGGAATCTGGATGCAGAGATCCACGGCTAGGCCCCAGGTGGAGTGCTGGGAGTCTAATTAGCGAGAAAGAGGGGGGTTTATATAAGCGAGAATTGTTGAAACCAAGGTTGCATAAAGCACAGGGACAAATAGCAAAGAACAGCAAACGAATGGAAACACATGAACTATGAACCAAAGGCTGAGGGGCCCCCAACTGGATCAGGCCCTCTGAATAGGTGAGACAGTTGATTGGCTTGATCTGTTTGGGAAGCATCTAGGCAGTGGTACCAGATCCTGTGCTCATTGCATGAGTTAGCTGTTTGAAACCTGGGACTTATGCAGGGACGCTTGGCTCAATCTGGGAGGAGGGGACTGGACCTGTCTGGACTGAGTCTACCAGGTAGATCTCAGTCCTCGGGGGAGGCTTTGCCCTGGAGGAAGTCGGAATGGGGGGTGGGCTGGGGGGAAGGGGAGGGGGCAGGAAGGGGGAGAACAAGGGAATCTGTGGCTGTTATGTAGAACTGAATGGTATTGTAAAATAAAATAAAAGGAAAAAAAGAATAAGTCTCTGTATGTGATTTTGGGGGGAGCTGGGTGCTAGGACCCCCAAAAAAGCAAAAACAAACAACAACAGCATATATTAAGCCTACATTGATCTTGTCTTATTATAAAATATAGCAGGCATTCAAAATAATTGAAAATATATGCATATAAGTTTAAAGAGAATAATAAAATGGATTTTCTTGGTTCAAGCACTCAGGCTGAGAAATAGAACACCACAGAGCCCCACCAAATCTCTGTGTGCCTCTCCTTATTTCTCTTCAATAATCTATGATTCTGAACTTGTTAGTCCTTTCTTTGCTGTTCTTTCTGGTCATTACTACCCATTTGTGTATCCTGAACCATTGCATTATTTAGTTGTGATTGCTTTTAAATTTTACTTAAGTGAAAATATTAGTCTGTTAAATATATGTAGTTCCTTTTCCAATTTTCTCTGGTATATCAGAGTTATGTTCTATATATCTCACAGTGCACATACACTTGATCTCTCTAGGTTACATAAACTGGAGCCAAAACACTGGATCATAATATATATATTTCATATTACTAGGAAATGTCAAGCTGTTTACCCAAAGTGTACAAATGTATTGTTCCCATAGAATAGGAGCAAACTCATTGCTTCCAAACCTCAGAAAGTTTCTTGCTATACTTCCTAAGTCTGACAGGTTTGTGATGGCAGATTTGCAGAAATTTAAAGCATATTTTCCAATCTTATGTATGTGTTCTACCATAATTGTCTCTCATTTGTTTTTTTTTTCTTTTTTGAAAGTACCTTTTTGTAACGCTTTTTGACCCATAGAAAATATTAATTTTAGTGTGGTCAATATTTCCCTGTATCACTTGAGCATTTGGTGTTTTGAGAATTCCTTTTCCAGTTAGAAATCTTTAAGAGCTACTACATTGTCTTCTAGAGTTCATATTCTTGCTTTTCCTATTTATCATTAATTTACATGGACCTGATATTTGCTAATTGTGTTATACAGGACACTATTTTTTTTTCATCTTATACCAAATAGTTTTATCACCATTTGAAGAAAAAAATAATTCTTACTGGTCTGCAGCAGCACCTCTGTCATATATGAACTGGTAAGCTAAGCTAGGTATGGGGTTGTTTCCAGACTCACAATGCCGATCCCTTGGTGTAAGGTTCTACTAGCAGCTATCATTATGGGTACTACAAAGGATTTTTTACTTAATCTGCCCTCACCTCATGAAATAGGCAACATTGTCACTTAATAATCAAGTCACTTAAATTTGCATTAGATACCTGAAAGTCTAGTACATGTCAGTGGTTAATAAAATTTAGTGAAGCCCTTGCTGGCTCATATGTCAGTGTTGTGCACCTTGGCAGGTCTCGACTGAAAACCCTGGCCAATCCCTGGCACATTCACTCTCTTCTAGCTCTCTCTCTAAATGAGCTACATGAATGAAGGTCTTGCAGTATTTTCTAGCCAGCTAAGTAAAGTTGATTATGCCATTAGTATATTGTGAATTCTCTGGGCATCAGGTTTTTTTTTTTTTATTTTAAAGATAATAAGTTTGGGATGGAACAACAGCCTAGCTAGTCAGGTGCTTTTTTGTGGCTCTTTTCCCTCTTCTGCTGGTCTCTGCTTCACCAACTAAATTATTAACTATTTTAGTGCTCACCGGAGGTCAAAGGAGACAGCACAGGAATAGCTAGAACTTTAAGCATCTAAATTTTAAAAAAAATTCTATGATTTAAGATCCATGAACATGAATTCCTCTCATTAATTCCTAATGGATTTGGAGATTATAAACTTCTACTTTGAGGAGTCAGTTATGTGGTTCAAAAGCAAATTATATATCCCTCAAAAAATAGCATGATATCAATGTTAGCATGAACTCATATAACTTCAGCTTTTATACTTACAGATCAATACTGGAATAAATATTATATTTTGCTCATTTGAGACAAAGATTCGAAAAAACTCAGCAATATTTTGAGATGTCAAGTTATTCTGGTAAATAAATATAGAATAAATGTTCTGGGATTGAAGGGCCCAAATGTTCCTCTCAATGTCCAATATAGAGAACTCATGAGTATGTTACACTTTAACTAAATCAGAGCCTATATTCTCATTGGCCATTCATATTGACCTTGCATCTCATGCAGATCTCACAGCTATTGTGAAGAAATGCTTGATTACTGCCAAGGTCCCAGAAGGATGGAATCACTGTGAGTCAGAATTTCTGCAGAACCTAATAGAACTTTTTCTTGTACAACCAGGCTCACAGATCTTAATAATGGTCTTCCTGTCAGAGAAAGTACTGGTAAATTTTGGTACTAAAATATTCCTTACAGTTTGATTTGGCACCAATAGGTTTAAATTTTTCTCTTGCTTTATGTACATTTTAAATGATTTCCCATTGGAGAAGAAATGCTCATTTGTCCTTTCCATGTGCCCACACACTAACCTATTGCTATTACTCTTGAGAACTGAGACAGAAAGATTTATAGCTTGAATCAGAATATTTAATAACAGAAAAGGAAAACTTTAATGCCTTGCTTGGGCCTATTTCAACTGGCTTTTTTCTAAGACACCAAAATATTTGTTAAAGTTTAGGGTTTGCTCCTTTTCATTTGTAGTACCTGTTTTCAAAATAATAAAAGTAAGCTTGTGAAAGTTTTTCTTCCTATGTATGATGCGGTTGTCTTAACAACTTATATAAATGCTACATTGGCTCACTTCCTTTATCCTACCACCATTTAGACTGGCCTTCGGTGGTTAGTCTGGTCTTTAAAGCACAGTGCATGAGCTCTGGAATCAATTTCTATAGATCTGTTCATAGCTCCTTTGCCTGCTACTGTCCTAAGACTTTGAACAAGTTCCCAAATGATCCACCATGTATAAAAACTATTAAATGGGATTTTATCATAAGAAGCAAGCATTCCATTAGTGTTTATGATAGAATGTCCAGCTTCTGGGTACCATATTGGATACATCCCAATCAAATTCAGTTCTGCGTGGTGGGTCACAGAGTCAAAAGCCCGGTTGTTTTAGTTGAGATTTCTCCTGCTGTGAAGAGATACCATGACCACAGCAACTCTTACAAAGGAAAGCATTTAACTGGGTGGCTTACCAGTTCAGAGGTTAAGTCTATTATCATCATGGTGGGACATGGTAGTGTGCAGGCAGACATGGTGCTGGAGAGGTAAGCAAGAGTTCTACATATTGCATAGGCAACAGGCAAACAGAAGTGGTTTGTCTCACTGGACATGGCTTGAGACCTTAAAGGCTGCCTCTACAATGACATACTTCCTCCAACAAGACAGACATGTGTCATCATTCCAGCTTTTATATGGTCGTGGGTATCCAAACTCAGGACCCCATTGCATCATATATTTGGAAGGCAGTAACTGTGCAGGCAATGTTACAGTAGTCCATAGGACTAGCATAGTAGTGGGTCGGTATTTCTCTGATGACTGAAGAGCTTACAGGGACTCATGGTTAGATCATAGAACTGGATGTTTAACTGATCACAGTGAGAAACCAAATATTTTACTTTCATGTTTGTCATCAAATGTGCACATCTCATGTGTTCATGTGACTTGTCTGAAGGTAAGAGGTCTTCTTGGTACAGTAACAACCAGTTTATTTTTCATTTTAATGCATAAAATTTAGTGTAATGAAAACATAATGGAATCAAAAGTTATGTTTTCAAATCCTTGAAATGAGCAGCTATTAGCTTTTACTAAAGCTAACTACAGTCATTCATATTGTTGTTTTTAATCTATTTTTATTTGTGTTTATGTATGAGCTTGCCTGTCTGTAAGTGCATCATGTACATGAAGGTGCCCTCAGAAGCTAGAATAGTCTGTCAGATTCCCTCAACTAGACTTACAGGTGATAGTGAGCCACCTGATGTAGCTGGAACTGAGCTTAATTCCAATGCAAGACCAATGAGCATGTTTAACATCTGAGACGTTTCTCCAGTCCCCATCCTGTTGTTTTCTTATATGAAAGAGAATAATAGTTATAATCTCAAGGTGTTGTGATGAGCTTAATGAGATAAAGTTGATGAGGAAAACAAGAAACTATAATAAATTTTGACATTTTTCTCAATTCTAATCTTTGCTATTACAATCCTTATAATTCTTCTGAAAATAATGGCATTTTGTATTATTTCAGAATTAACTCAAAATATTTTAAATTTGAAATTTGGATTTGACTGTGAAACAACTTGTGCTTTCCTCCCTCCAAGTGAACAGTGGAAAATTTAGAATTAACAAGTAGTTGTGCAATGATTCCGATGACTGAAGATTATAATACTTTTAAGATGAATTATATGTGAGAGCACAAAATTCCTTTGGTTCATTCTTTGAAGAAAGAAGTTTCTCAGTCTTGGAAATCACAGTGCTTATTCTCAATTATTTCTAGACTTCTGTACTTCTGGACTTTTCCAAGAATTTTTATCAAAAAGTATGTAAGAATGGTAGAAGTTAGTCACAAATGCAGTTAAACACTTTTATAGAATGGAGCTGTCAATAAATGATGGTGGCAAATGTGTTCATGTGTTTGGAGACAAAATAATAAACTTATTTTACCTCATAGCTCCTGCCAAGTAAATTCCAGAAAAAAGTAAAATTCACTCTCAAAAAACTAAAGCAATTGAAGCATGAAATAAGTCTGTAATCCTAGCACTTGGAAAGCCCAAGTAGGTAGGTACCATAGTAAGCTCAAGGCAAGCACAGTCTAAGTAAAGAATTCAAGGCCAATCAGAGCCATTCAATGAAACCTTGTAATACAAACACAAACAGCCACCATAAGACAACACCCAGTGTTACTATTATCTGCAACAGGATATTACTTTCCAAGTGTTTGGTATCTAAACACCAAATAGAGAAAACATAATGGAAATTTTGATATGTTTGACACAAAATATTGTAAGACTTAAGGATCTCAAAAAGACACATTGAAAAGTAAAGAATATCAAATGTCAAAAGTCAGGAAAGACAGGGGCAATTGAAGAATTATGAAACACAGATGCAAGTTGGAATCCTGAATGGAGCTTGGGAGTAGAAAGACACTAACAGAAAAATAATTAAATCTAAATAATTTCTTCTCTATCTGTTTAATAAAACTTTAGCTCCTCCCTTTTCACCTTTGCTTTGTAGTTACAAAAGGAACGGGAATCCATGTGTAGAGGAGATGGAGACGCAGCTCCTTTGTAAATATAAACTTGTCTTAAAACTAGAATTGGGAATAATTAAAAGAAAATGGTAAAACACAAATTGTTTAATTTGATCATGAGAGATTAATGCATTTAGTGAATAAATACATTTATGTCCATATAAAAATGCCCTAGCAGAGAAAGAGTAATACCACCAGGCAAATTGCTCTACTAAAAGTTTCAGTCTCAAATACATTGCTCAGTGAGTAAAAGTGTTTTCCCATGCATAAAATGACCTGAGTTCAGTCCCCAGTGTCTACTTGATAGAAGAACATTGATTCAACATGGTGTCCATTGACCTCTACATTACAGCAAGAGCACATACAAGTATGCATGAACTCATGTACACTAAATAAAAAGAGAAATGCAGAATTAATTTTTAAATTTCAACCTCAGATTTAAAAAAAAGTGCAGCTGGAGAGTTTGCATGGGACCACACTAGGCCCTCTGAATGTGGGTGAAAATTGTGTGACTTGATATGTTTGTGGGTCCCTGGCAATGGGACCAGAACTTATCCTGGGTACAAGAACTGGCTTTTTAGAGCCCATTCCCTATGGTACGATGCCTTACTCAGCTTTGATGAGGGGTGGGAGTGGGGTGGGGTTAGGTCCAGCCCCAACTTGGTATGCCAACCTGTGTTGACTACCCAAGGGAGGCCTTACCCTCTATGAGGAGGGGAGGGGGTGGAATGGGGGGAAGTGGGGGGAGCAGGAGAAGAGGAAAGATGGGGGAAAAGGGTTGGTATGTAAAAAAGAAAGAAAAAAATTAAATAAAAAATTTTTAAATGTACAAATTATACTATAAAAAATTGTTTACTCCATAAAATTGACAAGATTTTTTAAAAATGTGTAACATCAAGCCTTAGTGAGGATATAAGAACATGTAAATCTACTGCCATTTTATAAGTTCACTTACTGCTCTTCCAGAGGACATGAGTTCAATTCCCAGCAACCATATCAAGTAGCTCATAACCACCTGTATGTAATTCCAGCTCAGGGGAATCTTAAGCCATCTTAAGCCCTCTTTTGGCCTTTGTAGGCCCTGCACTCACATGTACATACCCAAATAAGAGACACATAATTTAAAATAAAATTAATCTTTAAAAAATGATAGCACCTGCTGGGCGGTGGTGGCACACGCCTTTAATCCCAGCACTTGGGAGGCAGAGACAGGCAGAACTCTGTGAGTTCGATGACAGCCTGGGCTACAGAGTAAGTTCCAGGAGAGGTGCAAAGCTACACAGAGAAACCCTGTCCTGAAAAAAAAATCAATAAATGAATAAATCAATAAATAAAAATGATATCACCTGAATGATTGACACACAGAAGGATTTCAGAGCAGGGATCATTCCTTGTATGATACCATATTGGTGGCCCATTTTGTTATACATTTCATTTATACAAAAGAGCATAATGTGTGGAAATTGAGTTGAGAAAAGGCAAAATGAACAGACTACAAGGATAGGCTGAATGGTTCAGAGCTGAGCAATGGCTGGAGAGCATTCACTGGGAGACTCCTGTGCTGGGTAATGGGTACGAATGAGGAGGAAACACAGAAGAAAGACGGGCCAAGCAGAGAAACAAATAAACTGGGTGTTGGTGTTAATTGCAAGTTTTCCCAAAAGTTCTTGTTCAGTTGGCTGTAATGATTTCAGAATGTGAAATGAGATAAGGCTCATTTAGTATTATAAGGCATACTTTATACACTTATACAAAGTCAAAAAAAATGGTATCTATAAAGGGCTTATCATAATACTTGTCATTACATGACTGTGGCAGTCAAATAAAATATCTCCCATAGGCTCATATATTTGCACACTAATAGTACTGTTTGGGGGAGTTTTAGATCATGGAGAGTTGACAAAAGGACCATGTCACTGGAGCAGGCTTTTAGAGTATAGCCAACAACCACTTCCAGTTTGCTCTCTGCCTCTTGTCTGTGGATGAAGATTTCAGTACTCAGCTTCTTCTTCCTGCTATCATGCCTGCCTAGTGTCATGCTCTGCCTATCATTATGGACTCTAGGCCTCTGAATCCCTAGGCTAAAATTTACACCCTTCCTTCCTTAAATTGTTTTTGATCAGAGTGTTTTATCACAGCAAAATAAATATGTTTCTAATATAGAAAAGTATCAGACAGTGGAAAATTGCTGTGAAAAAGACCCTAGCATACTGTCTTATGAAAGACTTAGGAACTTTTGACTAGATAAGTGGTTGAATGCTATAAGGAAAACATAATGAACCATTTTAGTAGGACCCTGGAAGATACTAGTGCTGAAAGGAATGTGACCTGTCGGAGCCCAGCTGACAAAGTTTCAGAAGGGAACAAGGTCTCTATTAGCAACTAGACTAGAAACCATTGTTATGATATTTTGGTAAAGACTCTGGCTAAGAACTTGCCTGATGTTAAAATTAAATATAATGGAATGATTTCTTTGGTGGAGGAAATTTCAAGACAGTGGAACACAGAGGCAGTGGCATGGTTATTATTGATAGTTCTTATGCAAATCAGTCAGCCAGAAAGAAACACAAAATATATAATTTGGAGAGAAAAAGAACATGAGCAAAATTAATGTTCTAGCCAAGGCATACACTGAAGGGGGCTACATTTTTAACAAGATTATTGCTTGTAATGAGAGACCTCCTGCTCATCACTGGAGTAACAGGAAGGATGTCCTTCAAGGAAAGACCCCACCCAGCTAAGCTTCCAAGTTATGAGAGCTTTCTGGTCCTAGACAACATATACATACAAAGGTGCTTCTAATCTAATTCCAAGTAGGAAAGGGTCCATCCTAAGCTGACAGCCATAACCCTTCAACTTCTTCTATTTGCCTACATACTTTCTAAATTCTCATAGCATCTACACAAACACAAAAAGAGCTTTAAATTTAATTCCACACTGCTGTTTTTGTTGCCGTTGTTGTTTGTTTGGTCAGTTGGTTTTCACTTGTTTTTAAATTTTTTTCAAAAGATTTCTGTCTAGTGTTGGGATCCAGCCCTAACCTGTTGAAGGGTCATTAAAGGGGGAGAGTGAGGAATTGAAAAATGCTAGATAGGAAAAAATATAGATGTAGACAAAGAAAAAGATAAAGACACAAAATCGCTTCGGGAGGGCCCTGCATCAATACCCAGTCACCTTGGTTTTGTTTCTAATGGGCTTTTTATACACTAGCAAGGGGAGAGGCAAGAGACCTCCCTCTTCAAGATCAAAGTATGAAATACACACAAGTACAGACCCTTTCCTAATTCTCTAAACACCTGGTAACCATGCCTTTGGCTAAAACATCCTATTACGCAGCCTCAGAGAGCAACACAAACTCTGACTCTCTGTCTGAACTTGAATCAAAATAGAAACAAACCACAAGTTAGAATCTTTGTGGCGTCCCAGAGCCTAACTCCTTGGCAGTATCACTTCCTTTGGAAGCCACTCTTCTAGCAACTTTTTGGTTCTCTCTTTGTTTTGGAGTTTTTGTTCTTCAATCAGTGAATTTTGGGCTCAGTTTGGGGGTGTCTTTGTGACAGCAATTGTTGATTTTCAAGAATTCTCTACACATGTGACCTGGGGCCATCTGAATAGCATCAAAAGACTTCATCTAGACTTAACCATCTCCTGAGCTGTCAAGCCTGGCATCTGCTAGCAGACTCTGGCATCTTCTATTCTCAGAAGGATGGGGAAATAAGATCCCCTGTTCAGTGATGATGTAGCAGGCTCTGTTCAAAGACTAGAAGCAGTGAATTAGAAAGAAAATGTTAAAGCATGAGCAGATTAGTGGATGTCTATGATGTCCAACCTGCTTGAAAGCTTGTGCCAATCAAACTAAATTGATTCGTGCTCACACACTATGTGGTACCTCAGAATATAAGTATAACATGATGTTGTTAGGCATCATTCATTACATTGACATTTTTCCTCTAGTTGTTTTGGTTCTATCCTAGGTCTCTGGGCCATTCAGCCTCTGGGTTCTGGCACTCCAGACAGTGTCGGAGTGGGTTCACTCTCATGGCATGGGTCTTAGGCTAGACCAGTCATTGGTTGGCCACTCCCACAATCTCTGTACCACCCTTACCCCAGCACATAGGCAGGTCAGACAGTAGGTCAAAAGTTATGTGGCTGGGTTGGTCTCTCCACAATCTCTTCACTAGAAGTCTTACCTGCTCACAATAGATGGCCAGTTCAGGTTATGTATCCATATTAAGGGGAGTCTTAGCTTGGGTCTTCCTTGGGAATTGATCTACCTCAAGACCCAGCTATACCACTCTTAGGGATGTACCCAAAAGATGCTCAGTCATACCACAAGGACACTTGCTCAACTTTTGCACCCTGCAAGACCAGCTCTCAGTGCTGCATCCAGGGTTACTCAGAGAATGCGTCTCAGAAGCAGGGTCTTAGAAATATTTCTTATCTGTAATAAATTCATACATGAACTGTTCAGCTCATGCTCTTTTATTTTTCTCCTACAGCTCTAATTCTTCCTAAATTCCAACTCCTCCTAAGTTTTCATTCTTTTTTGTTGTTGTTGTTCTCCTTTCTTCTACACAGCTATACACATATTCAACAGTAGGCTTTTTTCAATAATAAGCAAAATTACAAAAGCTACCTCTGAAGGTCATAGCACATTCCTTGAGTAAACAATAAGGAACAGAGCCATTTATCATGGCAACACATAGGCAGGGACATGGTGCTTGGCACTTTTCCAGGCAGTGGCTGCTGGTCTGTGTTTTCAGTGAGACTTTAGCCGGTGAAGGACTGGCATAGTATCTTAGATTGCTTTGTGATAATAACCTTGGTTCTACAATTAGACATTTGGGAAATTGTCCTTTTGTATTTTTGTGGAGGTTAATCTTATGAGGCATTTGTAGATGCGTTTAGTTTAGTTTAAATTTGCTCTAAGGTTACGAATTAGTTAATTGCATGTAGCTTGTCTTAGCCTAGGGAGAAATTGTTATTTTCTTATGTTAGCCTGAGTAAAGAAACTAAACAGGCTTCTAAGTGTCTCACAATCCTTGTGGAACAATAGATCTAGTTATGAAGGATATTCTAGTATATATTCTATATATTAAAATTATACAGCTTAATGAGAAGTCATCTTCCTAATCATTCATAGATATATGTGTCCATAAGATTGAGATATAATCATGAGATTACATATACATATCACATGAAAATGCATGGTAATGTTTTTGCATATGTAAAATTACAGACAGGAGCAAGAGTTCAGAGTAAGTGGTTCCATAAGACTTGCTTGAATGGGTTTCTCCTCCAACAGAGATTTGTTCATCTGGTAGGTTGACATCTGAGTTATCAGTTGCTTTCTGCTATATCTGCATCATGGCCTGTGACAGCTCATGACAATCAACTATGTTCATAGCACCTTTATTTGTAATAGCCAGAACCTGGAAACAATCTAGAAGTCCCTCAACCCAAGAATGGATAAAGAAAATGTGGTATATTTACACAATGGAGTATTACTCAGATTTTAAAAGTAATGACATCATGAAATTTGCAGGCAAATGGATAGAACTAGAAAAAAAAATCATCCTGAGTGAGTTAACCCAAACCCAGAAAAACAAACATGGTATGTACTCACTTATAAGTAGATATTAGCTATAAAGTAAAGGATAACTATGCTACATTCCACAGACCCAGAGATGCTAGATAACAAAGGGAGCTCAAGAGGGACACACCTGAGAAGAAGAAACAGAAGATTTTGTGGGTGGACTGGGGGCAGGAGGGGACGGAAACATGAGGTATCAGGTTGGGGTTGGGTACTGAAGAAGATGACTGTAAAGGGAGGTGGCAATTTCAGTATCAGGTAGAACCCTGGTACAAGGGAAACTCCCAGGAATCTACAACGATGACCCAAGATAAACTTTAATTTTTATAAAATAAAACTGAGATTCTTTTGACATGTAAAAATTCAATTAAAACTTTCAACAGATGAGAAATTTGTGGAATTATACTTAATTATATTATATTAAGTATATTATTATAAACTTAATATATAATTATACTACATATAAGCAGTACGTTTATAATATGGTTTCAGGTTTGCTAAGAACTTACCTGTAGTTATTTGTACTCATGGGACAGATGTGCCACAAAATGGCAGGTGGTAAAAATACCTAAGAGGGTCTAACAGGAAACACTTCTTCATTATTCTCATTTCTTTTGCTTATGCCCAGTTATTTGTTATGTAATTATGATTGCTATGGTAAGTACAGAACTAGAAATTACAAACCATTGTACAAGTTATTCACCTATAGTAATCAAACTCAATCAAAAGTTCCTTTATACTATATTTTCTTACTTTGTCATGTCTCACGAAGTTGTTGTATATGAATATCTTAAGATTTCTCTGTCCATTCTTTGATATCATGAGATTGGAAAGTATAGTATTAGCATGCTTCTGTAAGATGTGTGTGTGTGTGTGTGTGTGTGTGTGTGTGTGTATTTTGTTGTTGTTGTTCATCTGAGCTATCCCCCCCACTTTGACACATTTGAATTTACTATAACTTCCCAGATAAACCATAGATTATCATATTTTAGCATTTCTATGTTCTTAAAAGCTAGGATACTACAGAGCCTTCATTATACTTCTAGCATTACACCAGATTCTGTCCCTTGTTCTCTGGTATAATCATTCATGGACATATGGCATAGCATCAATAGGGGGACAATGAGAAGAAATCGAAGGGGCATGAAAGCCATGGTGATATACCCTCTGTAGTGCTTCTAATTTTAAAATGTCTTGCTCTTCCATGACACAGAAACAGGTATTCCAAGAAAAGCCACGCACTCCACAACCTACTTCTCTCTACCTCTCCTTCAGTTCCTGACACTCATAATCTGGACATGTGTCCTGACTCAAGAGTCTGTTATTCCGGATGAAGCTATTTCCTGTATTTTCCGAAAGTATTGGCACTAGAAATAGTTATAGAATTTGCCAGAGGTCAGATTCTTCCCCAGACTTTGAACAAATATGTAACCATAAAGATAGCATTAGATCAAGTTGACAAAATCCAATGTTAGCCCATTAACATTACATTCTAAGTCTCCTTGATGTTAGAGAAGTCCTCTATCTATACCCTTGAGGTTTGTTTCCTAGTAAAAAATGCTGACAAATTACTTATTATATAAAATTAATTTTAACTAGCTTCTCAATTTTTCAAATAAAATTTGAGTATATCATTCCCAGCCCCCCAGAACCAATCTTCATATGACCATTTTAAAAATAATTTATATAAATTTTATTTTTATGTAACTATACATTTAATTTTTATATATTGTATTAAACATACATAGAGAGAGAAAGAGATCAAATTTAAAGAAAATAAATTACCAATTTAAGAGAGAATAAATGGAGGGATGCATGGGTGGGTTTGGAAGGAGAAGAGGAAAGGGAAAAGTAATGTAATTATAGTATAAGAAAATAAAACAATTATTAAAATCTAGTAGGTAGAGAAGACATATATATGATGTTCATATTTTTCATTCTTTTAGAGAAAAGAAGAAATGAAGTTAGGAAGGGGTGTTTTAGGGTATCTAAGGAAAGTTGGAGGGGGAATTAGAGGCAGATATGATCAAAATGCAATATATGTAAGTATGAAAGTTTCAATAAATAAGTAAAAATATTTTTCAAAACAGAAAGAAAGATTGGCCAAAGAAGGGAGAGGTCATTTTATTGGGGGTATTATATAATTTGTCACTAGAGTCAAAGAATTATATTTTAAGTGCCTCAATGTTAAGTAATGGGTTTTGCATATATAGGCAGTTCGCTTCAAGGACAAAAAAAATCAACTATTTGAAAGGATAATTTCTCTCAAACAGTCACACTTTGCTTATAGAAATATACATTTTATCACCAATAAGAATTTATTTCATGATTTTGTTAACAAAGGGACCCAAATGTCAGAATGAAAACCTTGAAGATGGAAAAAAAAAAAGAGGCTAGTTCTTTGGCAAGATTGTCTGAGGGATTTGGCTTCTCAACAGTAAAATAGCCTCAGCTACATAAATTATACAGGTTGAGTAGTCTGCATCTCAGCCTTCCATGGAGAAATCATGTGGGAACCATCCAGACAAACTCCTTACTTAAAAAGATTCTAAGAGTAATTAATCCACTCAGTGGAGCTGGGCAACACTTGTCAACTTCTTTTCAGTGGTTATATGAAGAAAACAGGTTGACCAGTTAGAAATAACCTTTTATTCCAAGTGACATTCATGTTTGAAAAACCATTGTTTTGCATACTATAGTGACTCTAGATTTTAACAGAGTATTGCACTGAAAATTTTTACAAGAGTTGAACAGTCTCATGACACAGAAAACTGTGTAAAGAAATTAATATTCTAATTAGTCAAATGTAGCTATTTCAAATTGTATACATATTTCAAAAACAATATGTTATTGTCCAGTAAGATTAAAAAGAGAAAACAGATTTGGAAGCAAAAGCATTATAATCATTGAATAATTTTCCTGGAGGAATAAATTTTTTGAGACTTTTACTTAAAGCCTAAAATGATGCAAAAACAAACAAAACAATAACAACAACAAAAGCCAAGCTCGAAGCAGTGAACTGGTTTTAACACTGCTTAGGAACTACATCCAGGATGCTGAGCATTGAGTTCTAAATGGGCTAAACTCAGTGAGTCAGAAGCAGACATGAGACATAGAAGCAGGGACAGGGACCAGAGACAGCCAAGGAATGAGCAAATACACAACAGAGAAAGGTTACTGAGTTCATGTCTCAGCTAGATTTCACACCTATTTCTTTTTTTTTTTTTTTTTTTTTTTGGTTTTTCGAGACAGGGTTTCTCTGTGTAGCTTTGCGCCTTTCCTGGAGCTCACTTGGTAGCCCAGGCTGGCCTCGAACTCACAGAGATCCGCCTGGCTCTGCCTCCCGAGTGCTGGGATTAAAGGCGTGCGCCACCAACGCCCGGCTAAACACACCTATTTCTTCTTCATCAGCACAATTAAACATAATGACATAGAGATGTGGTTTAATATATCACTCTGTTTAAGTTTCAGATCTTCAACTAGAAAACAAATGATAACCCTTTACTATTTCTTATACGGTAAGCAGCATAAGGATACACTAACTGGTACTAATATTCACAAAACAAAAGAATGTGTTTAATCCCCAACTGGAGAATCTTCATGTGAACATGACAGGTGGCATTTTAGCCCTAATTCTGCAACACTATTTTAATTGTTATGATGACAAAGTACCAAGCTGGACTTGATGGTGTAAGCCCGTAATGCTAGCTACTCAAGAGACCAAGGCAGAAAGATTAAAGTTCAAGACCCGTTTGGGCTACAGTGTGAGTTCAAGGTCAGCCTGGGAAACTTAGTGAGACCTTGTTTTAAAAATACAAAGTAAAAAGAGGGCTGGAATGGCTTAGTGGTAAGGCATTTGCTTGACATGTATGAGACCCTAGGTTTAATCCCCAGCACGGAGTGGAGGAGGAGGGAGGGAAGAAAGGGAGAAGAGACACTAAAGGCACTGAGATAATGAGTTGCTGGGACACTGAAGCAGAAAGCTTGTGACAGAA
Organism: Peromyscus maniculatus bairdii; assembly: GCF_049852395.1. NCBI lineage: Eukaryota > Metazoa > Chordata > Mammalia > Rodentia > Cricetidae > Peromyscus > Peromyscus maniculatus. The sequence goes on along the minus strand of NC_134855.1, from coordinate 86,563,054 downwards.
GGCAAGTTGTGCCTGTGAGGTGTAGAAGCTCAAATGCAACTGAAACGTATATGAGCAATACAGACATCAGAAGTAAGCAAGGAGAAGAAAGCTCATAAACTCCAGTGTGGAATAGACTCAAAAATGACCATGTTGGTGTACACACTATGGTTACAGTCACTAAAGGCTACCTACTAGTTAAGATATAGCAAGCAGTAGTCAATCAGCTTAGAATTTAGTTATGATGAGAGTAGATGTGTAGTTAATGAACCACTGGTGCTCTCAGCCTATTTCTTACGTGTGTGTGTGTGTGTGTGTGTGTGTGTGTGTGTGTGTGTGTGCTTGCGTGTGTGCATGCGCGTGTGCACCTGACAAATAGAGGCTTTTTCTTTTTTCTGTTTTTATGTATATGTGTGCTCATAAGTGAGTGTACACATGTGAGAGTATAATGTATGTGTGTGCGGTATATGCACACATGTGTGGTGTATGCACACATGTGGGGGGGTACACACATAAAGGCCAGAGAATATTACATGTCCAACTCTATCACTGTCCTCCTTTCTTTGAGACTCAATCTCTCACTGAACATGGAGCTGCCTATCAACCAGCAAGCCCCAGAGATCATCTGCTTCCCATAGTACATCAGTTACAGATGGGTGTGCAGTTATTTCTGTCTTTATATAGATTCTAATTATGGGAACTCTTGCCCACTAAGCCATTTCTCCAGCTCTTTTGCAATTAGTTTAAGGTTTAGATTACATAATGACGTAAGTCCAAACATACTATAGATTATTCATAAGTGTTGGTAATGATTGTTAATGCTCAGAAAGATATGAAGACAGAAGTGGTAGGCAAAGGGAGAGGTTTGCAATATGCTATACCAGATGATTGAGCATAACAGATAGCAGAACAGGTAGAATGACAGTCAAAGGCAACCTAAAGCTTTCAAACTTTTGGAGAATCAGGGGTATCAACGAGTAGTATTCAAATTTGAAAAGGAAAAGATTACACCTGCAGAGACTGAGAGAGCATGACCTCACTTCTCCTATGCAAAAATTTAGGGATGTTTAGTGTGTTCAACAGTTATTACTCTATTTAAAATACATTGCACCTATATTGTGAGGTCCTGTGGACTTTATGCTCTCGAGCTCATTATGGCTCAAAATGAGGTCCCCAGACTAGAAGCCCTTAAGAATTCCATGAACTTGTTAGAAATATAGGATAGGGTGTGTAGCTTCTTTGAGTGCCTACTGAATCATAATCAACATTTAAACAAAATTCCAAGGCAACTAATGAGACAAGTTCCTAGCAGCTTTTCATCAGCCAGCAGTGTAGGGAGAGGGGGCTGGAAGAGGCAATGCCAGTCAATTAGATGACTGAATCTCAAGTGTTTACTCTTAGACTGTAGCCTGATTAAAAGAATTTTCTGTGTTTGCTCACTACACAAAAGAATTCAAGAATTGTATGGCAGAGCATCATGCTGCCTCAGTTTGTTCCACTTAAATTTATGAGTACTTAACGAGTCAGAGAAGAGACTACAAACAGATGTTGGGCTATTTGAAGTAAAATGGTTATGGAAAAGAAATATTCACATATTTAAATTCCATAAAATAATAAAATGATCACAAAGTTGTGGCATCCATGAAGAGAAACAGCTTAGCTTTTGCTATTATGTTCAGATTTGGATAAAAAAACTATTTTGTTTCCCCAAACCATATGTCTTATTTGACTTACACAGTTGCTGTTGTAAGCCCATGCCATTTTCTTTTGTATGTTTCAGGTATAATGTATCCTAAAACTGTACATATAGCAAATTATTTTTGACAGTGGTAATGTTGAAGAAGCTTTTACAGAAACCTGCCACACTGAAACATCTGGAATCATTTAAAATCAGACTGGAAGTATTTATTTTTATTGTCACAGTAGATCATCCCTATTACATATTTTGCCAAACATTCAATTCTGATTTGTAAATTTATTTCCTCCCGTATACAGAGAATAAAAATTTAAATATGGATATTGACAGATAGAATTTGATATTTAAAAATTAAATTAGCCAGTATTTACCCGTTCTTATTTTGGTTTCAAACAGAAAAATTCAAGGTATGGCATACAACTATGGTATACGTGAAACTGTTGGTTTAATTTCCTATATAAATAAATTCCCTAAATAAATAAATAGAAAGCATTGCCAATATTCATCTTAGATATAGCTCAGTACACTATTAATTCGAGAGATGTGTATTGAGAACCCACTATGTGAAAACATTCATGAGTCTGTTTACTGTGCAGAAAAGATACAACATGGCTCATGAAAATAAACATCCACTTCCTTATGGGAAATTACACAAATTACAAACAATATATATTTACAGTTATAATATGTGGGCACTATGCTGTAACAGTAGCTGTTATCGGCATTTGAGACTTTCTGAAGGTGTCATCCTGAAGAGGTAATGACCCAGGTAATACACTAAAAGATACTGCTACAAATATAAGTGTCAATTATAGAAGAGAAAGACCCAGGAGAGAATGAAGTCAAAAAAGAAAATGAATTCTAAGCACAAGAAAGAACATAGATGTGGTGTCATTGTGTTCTAGGGAAATAAAGGACGATTGGAATGGCAGAAGGAGAAACTGCAACAGAAATAAACGAAGAATGCATAAGGCTGGAAGAGAACGCACAGGACAGAATAGAACACGTACTGCAAGCCATAGTAAGAATTTCACTGTTCCATATGGAGGATCTTAACAGGCTTGACTTAAGCAAACAGACATTATTTCCAATTTTTTTTTGTTTTATTCCTTCATTCTCTGAGAGTTATTTCTTTTTATTTTCTTTTCAGGTTATATTATAATTACAACCTTTCTCCCTTCCCTTTCTTCCCTCTAAGCACACCTTTGTTCCTCTCCCAACTCTCTGTCAAACCTATTAACTATTTTTTCATTATTTTTGCATGCATTTATTCCTATATATGCACATATATCTTACTAAACATAGCCTGTTCAGTCTGTATGATATTGTATGTATGTATGTTTTTCAGGGACTCACTTCTTAAGGTAACTGCCCAGTGAAAGGACACATGACTAATCAAAGAAGTTATAATGCTTTTGTTTGTTTGTTTGTTTTTAGTTTCAACTCCATTGTAATTTTTTCTTTATTCAGGATGGATCATTGAATTCAACTTTCTGTGTATTAAAATAGCAACAGTAACTTTTGTATCTCTGTTAACAATAATACATTTTGTAATCATATCTATGTTTTGTTTCAAAGCTTGTTCATATTTATTAGTTCATTTTAGGATATCTGCAGTGTAAGAAACCATTGATGTTTTACAGATAGGAAGTGTGATTTTAATTTGGCCAAAACTATGAAGGTGAAATATATATATCAAAGAGATGTTTCTCATAGTGAAGTTCAAAGCTCTAGTCCTGTGCTGATTCTTATAAGGGAAAGATAAGGGAATAAAGAAAATACGACAATGGAAGGAAAAGCCTTAAGAAAGTTGCAATAACCTGGGGCTGAAATCATCCTTGCCAACTAGGTCAAACTCTACTCCAGAAACTAGGTCAAACTGTACTCTAGCAACTAGACCACACTCTACTGGATCAAATAATATCTTTAAGTTGCTAGTTGTTTTGGAAGATGAAATTGTTCCTACATAGTTCTGTCCTAGGGAACATTCTTGGCTTTGCAACTTGGAGATCTCCTGGACTTAAGATAGACATAACATTTCAAACAAATTAGTGTCCTAATTTCTACTACAAATATGTTTCATTTTTGACACCTCATTTTGATAAAAGATTCTGGTCTATCAGGAGTCTGAGCAATAAAGCTTGTAAATACCCAAGCTCTTTGTTCTTCAGTCTTCACATCTAACTGTGAACACTGTCAAATCTATCCCTCTGTTTCCCTCCTGTTTATACCCACTGCTACTCCTAGTCCATGCTCTCTTAGTTTTTCCTTCATTATTCCAGTCACATCTAATATGTTCTCCATATCTCTCATCTTTTTGTTTCCTAATATAATCTCCACACTTATATTTCAGTAATGCTACATTGTCATGGTATCATATCTATGTCACAGACTTTTTAAAAATTTTAGAGCTTTGCTATAATCTGTGAATGGAACTGAAACCAATCACACAATATACATACACTCTCACCATTTGACTGCTGCCATCATATTTGCTTTATCTCCTATCAACCACACTGCATACCGGGCATCTGACATATGCTTTTCTTTCTGCTTAAAATACATTTTATTCTGCTCAGCCTTTAAGAATCAGCTCCTAGGTGTTTTTTTATGTTCTGTCTTTGTTCACCCCTCAAACAAAAGTCAACTCCCAGTGATCAAAGACCACAACATAAAACTGAAAACATAAGACCTTTTTTGCTAGAGAAAACCGTGAAGATACTACATAAGACACAGGCATAAGTAAAGACTTCTTAAATAGGACACTGCTTGCTCAGAAAATGAGGTCAACGCTTTACAAGTAAAACCACACCAACTTGAAAATGCTTGTGTACAAAGAAAGTTGTCAATCAAGTGAAGAGGCAGAATGGGAGACAATCTTTTCCAGCTTTACAGCTGACAGAAGATTACTGTTTAGAGTACACAAAGAACTCCAAACACTAAAATTAAGAAAACAATCTAATCCAAAATTGGGCCATGGATCTGAGTAGAAATTTCTCAAGAGGGGAAATTACAATGTCCAATAACATTTTAAAGTGCTTAACATCTTTAGACACCAGAAAAAAGCAAATTAAAACTACTTTGAAATTCATTCTCATCCCTGTCAGAATAGCTATCATGAGGAAATTAAGATGCTGTTCAGTATATGGGGAAGGGTACCATTATTCCCTGTTGGTGAGGGTGTTAACCAGTGTTGCTACTATGAAAATCAGTGTGACTTATGAAAAAGCTAAAAATAAAACTACCACATGACCCACGTACACTACTACAGGGCACATATCCAAGGGACTCCCTCTCCTACAACAAAAATACATTCACATCCATGTTTGTTGTTTCTTTTTTTTATAATAACTAGGAAATGGTGTTATCCTAGTGAAAGAATACTAAAAATGTATTACATATACACATTGAAATTCTACTCAGCACTGAAGAAAAATGGTATTATGAAGCAGTAAAATGGTTTGAGTTAGAAAAAATCTTGAGTGTGGCAACCCAGACACAGAAAGACAAGCCCATGTTCTCTCTCTTTTTTTTAATTTTATTTTATAATTTAATTTAATTTTGCATATCAGCCACGGATTTCCTTTGTTCTCCCCCTCCCCCCCCACCTTCCCCCCAGCTCACTCCCCATTCCCATCTCCTCCATGGCAAAGAGTCCCCTGAGGATTGAGTTCAACTTGGTAGATTCTGAATGTTCTCTCTTGTATGTGGATCATAACTTTCAATTTTTAGATTTTTGTGTTTAAACTGAAGGGTCTGTAGAATGAACAAGAAAGAAGCCATGAGAGGTGTGGGTGGGAGAAGGAAGCTCTTAGAGGGAAGGATGTAAAACACACTTAATATGAATGGGTAGACAGCATAGTAGGAGTATTGAAAAAGTTTAAATAAGGGCAAAGAATAAAGAAAAGGTGGGGTCATCAAAAACTTAGGATACAGGAAAATTCCATATGTAAACCTGTTAAATTATTAGGTAATGAAACGATGTAATTAGTCTTTTAAAAGTTTGAACAAGAGTACCTTTCATGGGTGGATGCCACTACTCCCAGAAGCCATAGGTCTTTAAATAAAAATCCAAGTTTCAGGTATGTGATATCACCCCCAGAGGCTCTCAAAGAAATGGAAGCTATTGCCATTACTCTAGTCATACACCAGAAGTAGATGTGAAGACTCTATTTCTGAAACTCTTCACACTTGGGAAGCAGTAAACAGATAAATCTAGCTGGGACTAAGCTGGAAGCCACCACCCAATTGGCAGCATTCATAGTTTCAGAGGTGCTATGCAGGCTGCTGGGGTGCCAGGGGAGGAAACAACAGTCCTACCCAACTATGGATACCTGCCAGGTAAGGCAACCAGCCCCACTAGTGTGAGTGACAAACTACTTTCTAATTGGGCTTGAGGCCTGATCCACAGCAACCAACATACCCAGTACTAGAAACATGCACAAATAATATATGTCTGGGGATGTCAAAGGCCCTATGGACAGAACTTGCTATTGATATTAGTCTAAATAGATTTGTTGCCACGCTACTTTTAAGATATTTATATTTAGCCAGGCATTGGTGGTGCACGCCTTTAATCCCAGCACTCGGGAGGCAGAGGCAGGCCAATTTCTGTGTTTGAGGCCAGCCTGGTCTACAAAGCGAGTTCCAGGAAAGGCACAAAGCAACACAGAGAAACCCTGTCTCAAAAAACCATAAAAAATTATATTTATACCATTATTTGTCTTAGACAGAAGCATCCTTTTGGGGTGAGCAACAGTTAATATAGACTCATAATATGTAAGAATAATGATAACATAGAAACTTTAAAAATAGATAATTTTACATGAAACATAAAAATAAACATTTTATACATATTATTAGAGTACTATTTCAGTACATGTAGTGATAAACCAGTATATGACAACAGTTACCATTTCAATGTGGGGGGAAAAATTTTATAAACTTTCCTCTAGCCTGAAATGTATAGTTAATTATTGTTATCTCACTTACTATGTGAGAGCACATCAGAATTCCTCTGTAATTCTAGCTTCGTAACCACTAATTAATCTCTTTCCATCTCTCCTTTCCTCTTCTCAACCACAGTAGGTCAACAATTTTATATTTCACATAGGAGTGGATTGGGTGTTACTTACTTGTTTCTCGGTGCCTGGCGTATTTCTCTTATATAATCATCTTCAGTTCTGTCCAGACTTTCACAAATGACAGAATTCCATTTTTCTCACATGGCTGAATAATACTCTATTGCATATATGCGTACATTTTTAGAGCAATTCATCAGCTGATGGGCAATTAAGTGGCTTCCTTTTCTTGTCTGTTATTATGAATGCCTCTTTAAAAAAAAAACACAGAAACTGCAGGTGTATGTTCAACATATTGATTTTATTTCCTTTCGATCTATACACAGTAGCTGAATTTCCAGACTGCTCTGCAATTCTATTTTCACATGTTCAGGAATCTTTATATTATTTTCCATAATGCATATTCTAATTTATAATCCTAACATAAATATCCAAGAGTTCCTTTTTCGCCATATTATTAACAGGTCTTGTTAGCATATTTTACAAAATCCACTATTAGTCAGAGGTAAAAGCTAACTGCGGGAAAATTTGAATTTCCCTGACCATTAGTGATGTTGAACACTTTTTAAAATATACTTGTTGAGCATTTGTGTGTCTTTTTGTGGAAAATGTGTGTTCAGGCTTACTGCTTGTTTTTACAGATCAGCTTGATTTTCTATTGAGTTTTCAGCATTCCGTATCTACTCCAGATAGCAAACCTTTGTCAGATTCTCCAATTTGTAAATATTCTCCCTCGTTTTTCAGGTTGTCTCTGTGCTTCTATTTCACTGGTTGTGCAGAGAATATTTGAAAAGCATTGATCTATATATAGTAACTTTTCAAAGATTCACATTTGTTTTTAATGGGGGCATTATGCACAAGACTGCAGGTACCTTCCAAGCCCAGGAGATGGCTTTGGATCTCCTAGAGCTGGAGTTACAGATGGTTGTGAGCTTCCCTGTGTGGATTCTAGGAACTGATTTCAAGTTCTCTGCAAGAGCAGTAAACAGCGCTTAACTGCTTGAACCATCTCTCCATTTACTTTTTAAAATGTGCTTCTGACCTTGCTGTTAGTGTTTTCTTCCTTACATTATTTTTTTTTCATTTTTCTTTATTAAAAAAAAATTTTTAAGAAATTTAAGAAAATCTTTATTAAGAAATTTTCTACTCATTCTACATACCACCCACAGATCCCACCTTCTCCCTCCCCCCAACTCAAAGTACACCCATGGAGTGGGGGGTTGGCAGAGGGCGAGGAGTGGGGGATAAGAACGTAGGGAAATGGGAGGGTTGAGCTGGAACAAGGACAGAGTGGGAGGGCAAGGAGGGAGATACCATCATAGATGAGGACATCATGGGAATAGGAAGAGGCAGGGTGCTGGGGAGGCTCTCAGGAACCCACAAGGATGACACCACCTTGGAGTGCTGGCAGTGGTCTGGAGGGTGCCTGGTGACCAGTCTAGTGAATAACTTAACTGTCATGATAGAGCCTTTGTCCAGTGACTGATGGAGGCAGATGCAGAGATCCACAACCAGACACCAGACTGAGCTCTGGGAATCCAATCGATGAAAGAGAGGAGAGATTCTGCAGGTGGGGGACATTGAGATCATGATGGGAAGACGTGCAGAGATGACCTTTACATTATTTAGATCCTCAAATATAGAAACTGAGATATGAGTGTATCTCTAGAATCTATCACAGTGATTGTCACACAGTGTGCCCTAAATAGTTAAATGAAGAGGAATGGAAAATAACTATATATTGATATGATGGGATGCCTGAAGGAATGAAACCAGAAGAATCAGGTCAATCTCACTGCATACATTTGGAGATGCTTCTTAGTTTCTCAGGCCTTTGTTTTCTCATCTTTCAAATCATATATCATATCTAGATCCCCACAAAGGCCCTTGGGGGTGTTCCAAACATATGTATATGGAATCCAGTTGTATTAATGTAGTCCTACAATTTAAGCAAGTCCCAAAACATGCAGTGTCCTTTGGCTACATGAGAAAGTCAATTGTCTTCCAAATAGTGACCAAATTATTCCCTAATCACCGGCAGGAATATTTCCAATCTTTTATAAATAGAACTATTCCAGTAACACAAGCAAAATTTATTGAACCTAGAGAATGAGCTCTTGGAAAATATGAACAAATCTCTCATCTCCTTTGGAAGATGGGTCTGATTGTGGAGACTTTTCATCTTAAGTCAGCTCGCACAGGAAAATCCCACTTTGAATGTAAATGGAACTCATACTTGGATTCTTTCTGCAGTATCTCTAAAGTCATTTGCTCAGTTCAAAAGTATTTAGCAAAATAAGTATTTTTGACAAAGTTTGTGCTTCCCTAATAGCATTTGGAACTGGAAAGGCCTTCTTGCTTATGGAATATTCATTATTGGCAATTTGGGGTATATTTTCAAGCCACAAAAATCCTCTGCTGATTATGGACCCTCTACAATTTGTTATAGTGTTGTTTTGGAAGAAGCTGAACCAGGACAATTTGGAGCCAAGGTACAGCGGCCTTGTCCTGGAAGCTCACAGCAACTGGTATCATGTTATGCTGCAGCACAGTTTAGTAAAGGAACATCATCCGAGACATTTGGCATGAAAGAAGGTACTTTTTTAAAACTACTCCTTAGTTGTAGTCAATGCACAGGAAAAGCTGACACTAAGAGACATTGAATATAACTCAGTGAACTGTGCAACTATGACTACATATATCTGCAAGACAGAACCAAACAGGTCTCAGTGTGAATTCAATGATGATACAACAATCATGTTGCCCTGGATGTAATCCCAGCCTCTTGCAGCTCCTCATGAATTTTCTCTTAAGAATGTCTGTAGCCAGTGTGTACACACAGTTCATGATTTCCCTAAGACAAGGACAAACTTGATTATATTCAACATTACTTTGTAATTGAAATATTTTTATATGTGCAAGATTTTATGTGCACACATTTTTCATGCATGTATGTCTGCATGTCTCATTCACACAAGGTGCCAGTAGAGGCCACAAAAAAGTGTCAGATACCCTGGAACTACAGATACAAATGGTTGTGGGCCACCATGTGGGTTCTGGGAATCCAACCAGTATTCTCTGGATTTAGGGACAAACTTCCTTTTTTTTATTTTTGACATTGGCACATGATTGACAGAAGAGTAAAATAAGTTTTCTGATATGTAGTTTAAACTATTTTTTTAAATCTATTGTATAATTAAAAATAATAAATGAAAATTACTCTTGGGAGGATTTATTGCAGATGTTAAGGAGTGATGTCTGAATTAAGATTAAAAAAAAAAAAACATGTTTTTTCCCATTTGATATATCCAGCCTACTGAGCTCTCCAATATACCTTTAAATTAAGGAATAATGCTACTTTGTGAAATCATTATGACATCACAAACTCAAATAGCAGACCTCTATTTTATACTGAAGTGGAGGAGAGATGGAGGGATCTAAATTCATAATCTATTGCTAAACACAGAAAAATTACAATTTAACACATACTTGCCTTGTTATCAATGCAACTGCAGAAATCCCTAAAATTGACACTGATTTTTCAGGAAAAAAATTGTGACATATCTTCAATGTTCTATTTTTCATAATGTAAAGGTAGGAAGAAAAGTTGGTTGGGTGCTAACACTTGTTGACATTTTCCATCCTTGGTCTTGAAGTGCATAGAATCAAAGTGAAAAATTCAATCATAAAGAAGAGGTAGCTTTTGAAAAAAAATATGTCTTAAAAAGCACTATTGAACATCTATAACAAGACTTAGCACATAACACCCCAGAACTCTAAATTCTATATGTTTCTCCAGCAAGGGATTATTGGGTATTTCTATCCAACATATACCTATCTTTTCTCTTTGCCTTTCATATTGGCTTTACTAATAGATGTAAGCCAGTCCCTGCCCGTTTTTATGTGCGTTAGCATGGGTGGCCACTGTCACAGCACAAGCTCTTAGCAAATTCAATTAGGTAAAATCTCATGATAGGCATGAAGAGAGAAATATAAACAAGACACCATTGTTGGGACTTTTCCTTGAGAAATAAGAAAATCAGTTGTGTGTATAGAGAAAAGGCAAGTTTCCCAGGTGAAGAAAGACTTACTCTCCTGTTTCTAGAAAGAGAAAGCTTACCATGTCTTCAATTGTACATTTAGGGTTAACACTGAGAGAGTATACTGATGTTCCAAGCCTACTCGGTCATCAGATTGCTAAGAGAGGCTCTTAAAACATAAGCCCCAATCAAAATCCCACACAATCAAAATCCCACACAATCAAAATCCCACACAATCAAAATCCTCTAAAAGTTGAATCTAAAAGTCTACTTTAAAAAAATCTCCCCTTCTAATAGTTTACTGGCATAGAATATGTGGATATAATCTGTCCTGGCAAAACAGCGATAAGATTCACATATCAACAAAATAATTAGTGCATTTGCATTCAGGGACCAGGCACAGCAGGTTGGTTCCCAATGAAACTGTTTATTTACATCAGGGAGTAAGGAAAACCAGATTCCATCTCAGCTTATCTAGTTATTGTCTGTACATTAGTAGGTAAAATATGTAAACACTTATTATCTTACTCTCCCCATCTGTAAAGTGTGAGCAGGAGAACCCAGTTGATAAGGCCACTGTGGGGATTAAATGGAAGGTGGGGTGACACCTGTCACCTTGTCTAGCATTTCAGCGTGCCAGTTAGCATTTGGAGAAGGAGCTGTGGAAAGTGAAGATCTGCATCTGTTACAGTGTTTCCTCGTCTGAAGCAAGTTTTATTGAGGGATTTTTGGAAGGCAGCTGTTCCGCTGGAGAAGTGAAAAGTTGTGTTTCTTTGAGAGCTTTCATGGCTGGAATCAGTTTAAGAACAAAGTAACTCTCTAGTGGCTTGAGGCTTTTCAAAACCGGCAGTTCTGTGTGTAGTTCAAGGATATCGCCTTGAGCAAAACCATTGTTACAGACTTGGATGGAAACATACAAGGGAGGTGGATCAAATCTGCAAGCGACAGAGTAGAGTGAGAGCTACTGCCTGGTTTCTTTCACAAGGTTACAAAAGCATTGTGTAACTCTCCCAGTAGAAAGAAAGAGACCAAATGCAGCATTACTGGCATGAGAAAGATCTAGTATTAAGCTCCAGGATATTATTATTTTCAAGTAAAGGATGTGAGCGACTTAATTTCAGTTCACATGAACAAACTTTTCTCACATTCATTCTGTGCTCCCACTGAATATTAGTGTTGTATTTACAGTAGCACCTGTGGCACTTTGCTACACTGTTTGTGTGGAATCCATCTCTACTTTAGTTTTCACTTAGTATAAAAATCAAAGTGTGCCAGGAACAGTGGGGCATGCATGTGATCTCAACTACCTATGAAACTGAGAAAGGAGAACTGAGATTCAAGGCTAACCTGACAAAATAGAATTTCTCTCGAAGTTTGGGCTCCATTGCTTAGCTGACTAAAAAGGCCGTCTGGTAGAATCTGTCTCAGTAAAAAAAGGTGGAAGGAAAAAAAGAAATGAAAGAAAACACAAACCTATAGAACAAGAGCAGTAACAAAAAGAACAAAATACATGCTCTATCTTGGTCATGTTTAAATACTAAACACTAACTCCTGATTTGGTATAGTGTTTGCTTCCTAAGTATTTCTTACATGAGAGAGAACATGTGCTCTCAAATTCAGGATATAAAAGAACTACTGTGCAAAATCCTCAAAATAAAAATACACTTTTTTTGTTTTTTGTTTTTTCAAGACAGGATTTCTCTGTGTCGTTTTGGTGCCTGTCCTGGATCTCCCTCTGTAGACCAGGCTGGCCTCAAACTCACAGAGATCCGCCTAGCTCTGCTTCCTGAGTACTGGGATTAAAGGTGTGTGCCACCACCGCCCAGCAAAAAGACACTTTTTAAAAAGAAGGCTATAGAAATGGGTCCAGTAGTAAAGTGCCTTGCAATCACGAAGACCTGAGTTCAAGTCCTCAGCATCTCCATAAAAAGCTAGGTATGATGCTACACATGCGTGATTCCAGAATTGTGAGTCAGAGACAGGCTCCACAGCTACCACTGCTAGTCTGCTTGGCAAGTTGCCAGTCAGAAATCTTGCTTCAAAATGGGGTAGACAGCATTTCTGAGATACAGTGCCCAAGGTTGGCCTCTGGCCTCTACACACACATGTGCTATGCACTCACACAAATACACATAAGAAACGCATGTCTAAGAAAGGTTATATCCTTGAGCTAATTTCTTCGTCATCCTCAGAGACAGCAGATTCTGTAATCCTGCTTCACCTTCTCCAATTTATTGATTTTTGCACCATTCTGTTGCTTTTGTGAAATAGTGTCTTTCAAATCCCAAAGCAAGTTCTCTGGCCTTCTCCAGGGACGTTTGTTTGTTTAAAATGTTAATGTCTATAATTTTATGGTGTTTCTGCAATGACATGAATAATATTCCTGGCAAAGAGAGGCGTCAGAAGCTAAGGAACACAACATCAGAGAAATATACACAAATGAAAGTTAGTATGTGACCCTGCCAAGGTTCCCGGTCAAGTAGAACTGAAGGACAGGCACACAGCAGAGGCATAGAATATACACCATACAACTGTATGAAGAACCTAACAGACCAAACACAGAGGCATCAAGCTAATTTTTAAATAAATAAATAAAGTTTAGTCACTAAAGCTTGCTTAGTAAAAGTTCTTCTAGGTCTAAAAACTAATGAAACAGAGGTTTTATTTTCAATACTGTGTTTTACCTCTTATAAGAGTATTAGTAAGAAATATTAATGAAATTGAAAGAAAGTAATGAGAGAGAGGAATATGAGGAGGCTCAGAAGGTGAAGAAAAATAGTAGGATGATACAGACCGTTTAGAAATGAACTTATGATAACCAAACTAATGAATGCAAACAAGTCAAGGAAATATCAGTACAAGATATGAAGACATAGGAAACAGAGAAAAATAAAAAAATCAATAAATGAAGTCAGACTCTCAGCTAAAGTCATCCGGAACAAAGTAAACGAGGAAGAAAACGACTGCACGAATTCCTTAAGGAAAGATCCACAGACTGCAGTACATGTGATCCCATCCTGATACAAACCAGGACTCAAGAGCACCCAGCCAAGGCTGCTACTGAAAACACTCAACATCTGCACAGCATGGGCCCTGCTGCAAGCTGTGACAGGGAAGCTACTGTAGAAGGGATGTCATTGTTCAGGGTGTTTATTAGGGAGGGTTCCTGATTGGTATCTGTGGGATAGAAAGTAAGCAGGCAGGACTGAGAAGAAGGTCTCAGCTGTCTGTTGTAAAGTCTCAGTGACTCACTCTGGGAGTTGCACTGAAGGAAGAAAACTGGACCTTTATATCGTTTGCTTAGGCACTGGTAGCAGGCTTCTTCTAAAAGGGGGCATAATGGCAAATGTGACCGTAATGTCGAGCTGAAGCAATAAGGATCTCAGCAGCCGGCATAGCCTGGCTGTATTCCCTGCAGCTGGGTGAATCAATGATTCTTTGATGAAGGGGAAACTGGATTACAGCATCTACTAGAATAGACAACCCAATCAGAATGGAAATCAACTTCTACATTGCATTTGTGTGTACTGGCTGAATGTCAGGCCTTTGTCTGGTGTACTGAATAGTCAACTAATAAACCACATTGTTACACAATACTGTCTGAGGTCAGAAAAATCATATCACATTCTCAGAAAAGAAAAACAATATAAAGTGAAATTATATATTTCCACAGCAACACCAGAAACTAATATCTCAGAAAAGAAAAACATTATAAAGTGAAATTATGTATTTTCACAGCAACACCAGAAACTAATTCTGTATCAGTAAGTTGTCATTGGTTTCCAAGAAGGCTACTGATTTGTGTGTGTTAGTTCTGTATCCTGTCTCTTTGCTGATAGTATCAGAGTCTCATATATAATAAATCACATCATCAGCAAATAGGTATATATACTTTGATTTCTTCTTTTCCTATTCATATAATTTTGTTTCCTTCCCTTTTCTTACAGCGCTATCTAAGATTTCAAGCACTATATTGAACAAGAGTAAAAAGACACCACCTTTGTCTTGCTTCTGGTCTTAGTGAAAATGCTTTGAGTTGTTTTCTAGTTAACATGATGGTGTTTATGTTTTCTAGTTAACAGGCTTGTTGTACATGCCTCCATTATGCTGAGGTAAGCCCCCTTCATCCCCAACCTCTCCTTGCTTTTTATTATAAAGAGATATCAGCTTTTGCCAAAGCCCTTTTCTGAGATTTCCATATAATTTCTGTCTTTGAGTCTACTTATGTGATGGATAACATTTATTGACTTATATATACCGAACCATCCCGGTATCTCTGGGATAAAACCAACTTAGTCATAATGAATGACATTTTTGATATGGCTTGAATTGAATTTGCCAGTATCTACTGGGGCTTTTTGCATCTGTGATCATCAGGGAAATCAGTTTTTAATTTTGTTGTTGTTATTGTTTTTATATCTTTATCTGGGTTGGAAATCTGGGTAATATAGCTTCATTAAAAAGAATTTAAATGCCTATCTTCCTTTTGTACTTTACAGAACAATTTAAGTACTATTGATACTGGTTCTTAGAAGTTCTGACAGAATTATGCAGTGAACCCATCTGTTCCTGGCTTTGTTGTTGTTGGGAAAGTTTTTATTACTGTTTAAAACTCATTGCTGGCTAAGAAATCTGTTTAAATTAGTTAATCTTGCTTTAACTTTCTTATGTTGTATCTAGAGATGCTTCCATTTCAGTTGGACTTTACAGTTTAGTGAAACAGAGGCCTTTAAAATATGCCCTTAAAATTTTCTGAATTTTATTGGTGTCTGCTGTAATGTCTGCCCTCTCATTTATAATTTTGTTAATTTAGATCTTATCTCTATTCCTTTTAGTTAATTTAGCTAAGGATTTGTCAGTCTTGTTTATGTTTGCAAAGAATCAGCTCCTCATCTAATTGATTTTTTTGAATCATTATTTGCTTTGTTTTTATATCATTGGTTTTTTGTTCTTTTTGGCTTTGGCTCATTCTCGCTTTTCCAAGGCTTAAGATGCCTTAAATCATTACTTTCAGACTTCTCAAATTTTTCCTTTTTTTTAAGTTCCATATATTTGTAATGTGTTTACATAATTTTCTTCCTTCCTCTCTTCCATCCAGTTCCTTCTATGACCAAACACCCCTGACTCACTCACAAAGTCATGACCTCTCTTTAGTTATTGCAAGTATGTACATATATGTGTGTGTGTGTGTGTGTGTGTGTGTGTGTGTGTGTGTGTGTGTGTGTGAATAAATATAGAAATACCATCTGCTGAGTACATTTAGTCTTACTCAAGTGTATACATACGCTTTAGGGCTGATAATTTAGTATTGGATTACCAATTAGGAAGCTCACCCTGGGAAAGATGGATTCTCCCTCGGTCAGCAGTCATTCTAATGAGAGCTCTTCATCCAGGGACAAGGCCTTATAAAATTACCCCATCTATGTTGGCAGATCACCTGGTATTGCCATTACTCTGTTTTCATTTAGCAATCATACCATTGTAATTCCATGTGTGTGGGTTCCATATAATATATGTTTTGATGTAGGTGCTTAGCACTATATACTTTCTTCTTAGGACTGCCTTCATTGAGTCCTATAAATTTTAGTTATTCATGTTTTTATTTTCATTCAATTCTAGAAAAACAAAATTATAGTTCATTGTGTAGCCAGTTTCTTAACAAATGGTATTTGCAGGGCAAGGTGAATTAATTTGCCAAAATCATGGCATGAACCTCTGTGGCTGAGAATGACAGACAGATAGATACAAAGCATTCCCAATTTTCAGTTCTCAACATCTCATAGAATCTGGATCATAAATGGGAGCATTTTTATAATATTCTTTTTTAAAATTGCTTTTATAATTTACCAGATTAGAACTCCTATCTGCCAGATGGTGGTGGCACACACCTTTAATCCCAGCACCTGGAAGACAGTTTGAGGCCAGCCTGGTCTACAGAACAAGTTCCAGGACAGCCAGAGCTACACAGAGAAACCTTGTCTTAGAAAGACAAAAAAAAAAAAGAATTAATATATTTTTATCAAAACAAATTGGCATTCTGATTATTTAAAACTCCCAATGAACCACATTTTCTTTATTCAGAAAAGAATATTTGCCCATAACTTAAACCCATGGTCCACCAGGGAACTAGGAGGGAGAATGGGCCCCATCTTCCCACAGTGAACTTTAACTGTATGTGAGTTTAGAGGACTGTCCCCTTAGCATGCCTACCATGCTCCTGCTGGTGCTTAGCAATCTGATCTTATTTGCAAGAAGTTAGCCAACTCTGCTTCTGAGTCCAAGCCACTGATCACATCTAAAGTGTTATTGCTTCAAACCTAGAAAAAGACAGGAATTTATTCATTGGAAAATATGTTTTCACCATAGAACTTCTGAAAAAGGATGAACAAGCTATTTTCCCCCCTCTGGACAGCAGACCATGTATAAAATTGAGCTGGTGGTAGCTCTTATAAGTATTATATCCATAGCAGTACAAACAACACAATAAGTATCAAGAGCTGCCATGCTGAAATGATCACCTTCCCCTTGTGTTTTGCTTGGGGCAGCATGCAGCCCTGAGTGGAAAACCGTCTGCTGGAATGACAAAAGAGCTGGATTCTCAAGCCTCTGCAGCCACAGAAAATTGACTTTTCCAAGGATTCATTAGTTTAATAGCCTGGCTTTCAGCAAATGTGCAAAGAAGAAATCACGAATATTTATACTGCTTTTAGTTCATAGAGTTCTTTGTGGCTCACCAAGTGCCATGCAAATAGACATAACTTCTCACATTAAAATTGGGGAGCACATGCAAATTCTGATAGCCAGGTTTCTCCCATACCATTGAAATTAAAATCTCACTGGGGAATACTTTGGCTCTAGCCTTTGCTATAAACATTCTAGGTGATTCTAATAAGAATCACACTATCAGAGAGAATGTTAACAATAGGAAATGCATGGTGGGAAAGTTATGTGCTTAAGAGTACATCAGGTCTTTATCAATCATCAGTGGATTTGGGGCCAGAAATTTGGTCACTAAGTCTTGTTTTCTTCATTTGCAAAGTAAAACTGTAAGCCCTCTTATTCTTCGTAGGGAAGCTTAGGTTTTAGGAGGGAGCCGCTGAACACACTGTGGACCATGGGTCTGAGTTCAAATATCGGCCATGAGGTTATTTTGATGGTAGTTCTGAAACAGAAGCATAAAGTAAGAAAGCAAAGCAAAACTCACAGGCAGTCTGGTGGAAAGAGGCTCTGGAAAGGTTAGAGGAAAAGCTCTTCAAGACCTAATATTATGGTCTTCAAAGTTTAAAATGCTTGGGTTTGTTTAATACCAGCAATGAGAAAATGAAATTCCAGGAGTAGAACTTCAGGAATCAGGAAAAAAATGAGAAAGAAGATTACAGAAGAAGGTACGCACAAGACTTCCATGATCCTACTAAAATCTCAACTCAACAATTAGTATAGTTTCAATTTAGGCTGGGCCTTCTCTTTGAGTATTAGACTCATGCTATGTAGTTAGAGTGCTTTCACAGTGTAAACACTTAATATCCACACTAGTAAATAACTTAAGAGAAATATTTTTACTATAAAGCTCTCTCTACATACATAGTCATAATTTGAACCCTGAAAATGAAAACATACAGAAAAAAGAGAGGCATGTTATCCATGAATAATATGAGACCAAGTGTCTGGAGCAACATCCCAGAGACACACAGGATACCAGATTCTATCTTATGTTTATTTTGTTTGGCTTCTTATCTGTGGCTCAGGACCTGTGCTATGTATCAAAGTTTCATTGCTGGATAATTCATGATTCCTCTTCCACAGCAGATTATAATAAGCTATTTAGGAACCACCTAGCATTAGACTGGGACAGACTGTGTGACTCTGGACAATGGATTCACATTCTTGGGATGACAGAGTTAAAATGTCTAACCGCTTCCGAGCATGGGTAAGAGAATTTGGTAAGAAGATGGTTGTAATGCATTCAGCAAGTTTACCAAGCACACATCAACTACTGTTGTTCCTAACCACATCACCAGGCTTGGTTGGGACAAGAGAAAGGACAGTGAAGGAGTGGATTATTTTGCATGATTGAAACTGCAGTCAAGCAGGATGCTTTCTTGGCAGCATGAGTGTGCATGTGGATATATTGAGTCTGATGTTGATGCTTCAGTTTCTATTTTTTCCCCAGGAGCTGTGCTCTCAAAGATGATGAAACGCAACTGGCCATGCTCAGAGTTTAAAACCACTTGTATGCTTGATATCTGTGTCCCTGATATAAACAACCATTTATAGAAAGAAGAATAAAAGAAAACAACAGTTGTTGACTTTCCAGTACTAGGGTTGGAGTAACCTATAACGTAGACATTGCTATTTACAAGAAGCAAGAGGAGTCCTTGGACTATTCCTCCTGGAGTTTCCACTTGAATACAGCAGCTGTGGACCAGATGGCTGTCTGTGGGCAGACCAAGGCTGGGATGTGAGCATGGTTTGCAATGGTGAGGAGAAGGAAATTCAAAACAAAACTCACTTTCCCTTGGAAAATATTGCCTCAGCTTGCTCAGGGAATTTACCTCATCAGCAACAACAATCAACATGATGGTGATTAACAAAAGACAAGGAAAATCATTCAGCAGTATTCTTACATCTGGCATGGTGCCAAGTCGTGGGTTTGATTCCATCTTGGATGATTCAAACAGAAGATAATTTAAGACCAATTCCTTCAGTGTTTGGGAAGTCAGCTTCCTAAGTAAAAACATTCTTTTGAGAGATATGGACAGTTTCAAGGTAGGAAATTTTGGTCTCACCTTGATGATCCGAGTTTCCTTGAGTTCCTCTAGGTTCAGATTTCATCTCGGTGATGTTTGTAGGGCTCACATTACAGCATGTTCAATACATGGTATGCATGTGAGTGCTTGTGTACGTAAGAGTGTGCATCTGGGGGTCTATATTAATTAGAGAAAGAAAGAAAGAAAAACACAAAGAAAAAAGAAAAGAAAGCAGGGAAGAAGGTGAGATGGGTATTAGAAAGTGGAACATGAGGCACAGGAAGGAAAAGGATAAAACACATCACAGGAGCCAGAACCGTGGGAGACACAGGCTTCTCAATAGCTGGGAATATGGGACAGTTTCGGTCTCTTCAGCAGATGGTCACCTTTACCTGCCAAAGGGTATGAGCAGTGAAAAACATCACATAGAAACCAGTCTCAAAAAACCTCAAATGATATGAAAAGTGATTATTATCCATGCCTCCTTTATAAAAGAGATACAAAGCACTTGTTTATTTAATTTGTGTTCATTATTACTGTGTATGATGTGGGGGGTGGTATGTCATGTATGTATATGGTCACCAAGCTTTCATGGAAAGTATGTTTACCTGCTAAGCCACCTTACCAGCCCACATCCACTGATTTTCTTTAATTGCATATATATTTCTATGACATTGAAATCATCACATTCCCATATTATCTGTGCTTCCCTGTATAATAATCAAAATTCTAATGTTCTCTTATGTCTTCAAAGACATACATTTGATCAACTGTCTGTATTTTTTGACAGTGTGTTCAAAAAAAAAACTATGTAAAGGATTTCAAAGACTAGGGATTTAGAATTATCTTTTTAAATATATCTGTATCAGAATTACGTGATATATAGTATGTAATCTATGGTGCAACAGACTTGTAATGTACTGTCAATTCACACACACACACACACACACACACACACACACACACACACACACACACACTCTTAACAGAAAGTGTTCAGCTATTTGCCCTTTGAAGAATTAGCTTTGGAAAGCCACCTTGCCTCAGGACCTTCCTTTCCTGGGAGAGCTCATGCACACTGATGAATTAAGGTAGGCAGTGAAGGTACCTCCATTTCAGTAGAACAACTCTGATCACCTATGTCAGTTCCACCTCTTCCCAGGAGATGCCTGAGACCATTGTGGAGCATTGAAGGTCAGTCTTCCAGTTTCCACACCTTGCTTTCTTTCCCTTCACGCTACAGGTTTTGATCCCATGAGTACTCATAATATCTTGACACCTAAACGCTATATCATAATGAATTTCCCCATAATCCTAACCTATGGCTTTGATTAGAATCTGATCCTCTTTGAGCCCGAGATCTCAATCTATGTAGCACCCATATGCTAACCCATCTCAGCACTTAGAATGGTACCTGCCAAATATCATGTGCTTTAAAGCATGTGCTAGTTAAATGAGGCTTCATTTACCTACCACACACACTCTCTCTCAGAAGAAAATAAGATAGCTAAAATAAGGATGAAATTCTGGTTTCTATTTATGATTTTATCATAATCACAAGAAACGGTGGGGGTGTGGGGGTTACACACTTGTATACATCCTTACATGTATGTGGGTGTACATATATATCCAAGGTTGACATAGAGGTCTTCCTAGATGGCGCTCTGCATTATTCATTGAAGCAAAGTCTCTCACTGAAGCCTGAGAAAGCACAAAGTTCAGAAATAAGAGAGTTCAAAGCCTTCAGAGAATAGTAGAGCCTGTGGTTCATTTAAGACAATGTGGAGAAAGGATGGAGTAGGAGTGAGGCTAGATGGTACAGCAGCCAGGAAGAAGCAGAGCCCTTGATGACTGTCACCTATAGGGAGCAAATATAGATCCATTAGATAACAAGTTCCTAATAAAATGTCCTGGTGCTCAATATTTTTAAAATTCCCCAGAATATGTAAGCAGATGGGGTCAACTATAACATAATGAACGAAGTTCACTACAATCTATGGAGGATTAATATAAGACAAACAGTAAGTCATCTTGAAGAATGCAACAGTTGGGGAGAAATGATTACGCAAATTTTTCCAGATAAACAAAACCTGTTGTCCATATGCAAGCAAAATTCAAGGAAGATTTACATAATTCATAAATTTTCTTGAGAGCTTAACTTAAATTTTGGATAGGAGAGTTCAACATTCCTTCTCTTTGCAGACTCCCCAAACTAGGCTGCAGCTTTCTCTATCCTGCCTTGCAGAGTGGTCTGAGGTTCACTTAAGGAGGACCACTTTTAACAGCCCCATGTAGAATCCCTGTCACAATGAATGAGATCACACTGGACTAACATCAAGAAAGCCATAAACAAGCTGGCCTCCCAAGAGCAATGCAGAACTCACACACACTTGGCACTGAGCACTTGTGAATTCAGCCCCTTCATGTCTGGCTCACATAAGACAAGTGTCCTTCCCTTATGGAAATGGAAAACAGGGCTTCCAGGTTTGCCTTCAAGCATTGCCTGAGACTCAGAAGAGCCTATGCCTGAGGCAAACTTTCCAACAGTACAACACTTTTCCAGCTCAAACTGTGGTTCAAAGCCTGTGGTTAAAGTATGAACTCAAAAAGCTTTCTTTTAGTATACACAGACTTGGCTGAAATTGAGCTAAATTTTTCTTTTTTGTTCCCTCCAAGTTTTTTCTACATTCCATTTTTTCTACTCTCTTTAAATTTCCCCATCTTGTCTCCCTTCTTTTTCTCTTGCTCCCTTCCCTTTAATTTCTTCATATTTTCTTCTTACAATGTACTTCATTCCTTTCTTCTTTCCTTTCATGAGTTTCTTTCTTTACATTTTCTTTACTTTATGTATGTTCCCTCTTCTTTCTATTCATCATATTTGGAAAGTTTAGTTGCAAAAAAAGGAACTTAAATCTGCCAACAACAACAACAACAAAAAGTTTCATCTACTTATAGTTTCCTAGGTCCACACTTTTTAAAATATCCCACATTTTCAGGGCAATCAAAAGAAATTATGGGGGAAATTCAGAAGTAGTGTACTAACAAAGCATGCCCTTCTCATCACCTTAAGAAAGGAATGTGACAGTATGCATTCTTTATGGCAGTGGGGCTTAGGCCAGAGATGGCAGCATACTACTACAGCAGCAGCCTGGGTGTCTGAACATGGTCAAAAGAATGCATGGTGACAGATATGGATCTATTTGTAATCTTTTACATATTGACATCCAGTTATGCCAGCACCATTTGTTGAAGATACTTTCTTTGTTCCATTGTATAGTTTTGGCTCCTTTGTCAAAAACCAGGTGTTCATATGTGCATGGATTAATGTCAGGGTCTTCAATTCGATTCCATTGGTCTGTATGTTGGTTTTTATACCAGTATCAAGCTGTTTTTATTACTATAGCTCTATAGTAGAGTTTGAGGTCAGGGATGGTGATGCCTCCAAGGGTTGCTTTATCGTATAGGATTCTTTTAGCTATCCTGGGTCTTTTGTTTTTCCATATAAAGTTGAGTATTTGGGGCTAAAGAGCTAAACAGAAAATTCACAAAATAAGAACTACAAATGGCTGAAAGACATTTAAAGAAATGCTCAACATCCTTAATCATCAGAGAAATGTAAATCAAAACGACTCTGAGATACCACATTACACCTGTTAGAATGGCTACGATCAAAAACACCAATGACAACCAATGTTGGAGAGGATGTGGAGCAAAAGGAACACTCCTCCACTGTTGGTGGGAATGTAAACTTGTACTACCACTGTGGAAATCAGTATGGCGGTTTCTCAGAAAATTAGGAATCGAACTACCTCAAGACCCAGCCATCCCACTCTTGGGCATATACCCAAGGAATGTTCATTCATACCATAAAGATACATGCTCAGCTATATTCATAGCAGCACTATATGTAATAGCCAGAACCTGGAAACAACCTAGATGCCCATCAACGGAAGAATGGATGAAAAAAATGTGGTACATATACACAATGGAGTACTACTCAGCAGAGAAAAACAATGAAAGCATGAAATTTGCAGGCAAATGGATGGAACTAGAAAAAATCATCCTGAGTGAGGTAACCCAAACCCAGAAAGACAGTTATGGTATGTACTCACTCATTGGTGGATTCTAGATATAAAATAAGGAACAATCAGACCACAACCCATAGAACCATAGAGGCTATATATATAGCATGGAGGTCCCTAGGACGACTGTGGCTTATTAAAAAAAAAAAAAAAAAAAAGAATGATGTGTGGTGAACAATGCCTTGAGGAACTGTGAGAGAGGCTCCAGAAAAAAAGGCAGAGGGCCTTTTACGTCTGGTATATTTTGTTCCCTAGATTGTT
This sequence comes from Peromyscus maniculatus bairdii, assembly GCF_049852395.1. Taxonomy (NCBI): domain Eukaryota; kingdom Metazoa; phylum Chordata; class Mammalia; order Rodentia; family Cricetidae; genus Peromyscus; species Peromyscus maniculatus. The sequence goes on along the minus strand of NC_134855.1, from coordinate 86,539,168 downwards.
CTTGGATGTGATTCCGTGGCTTCTGTAACAAACATTTATATTTAATTTATAAAATATATTGGATGTTGGAAGTCTTGTTGGATGTCAGATCATAGCTATAGAACTCAATCTGGTCAGTGTACCCTAAATCTGGATATGACCTTCTACCTTGTTTTCATGCTTTCCTAGATATAATCTATAGTATGTGTCAGGCAATTGTGTTTAAATTGGTCTGTCCTGAGAAAGTTGTAGCAAAGGGCTGCTATGTCAATATTTCTTAGGTGCTTAGGGTGTTTATTTACATGTTGTTCTGAACTCATTTACATAGTTTTCTGAACTCAAACAACCTTCTTTGGATCATTGCTTTCATTGTTACATTTGAGTATAAAAGTATACTGAAACTGAAGTAAGGTTGTCTACAGCATTCGACTGTAGTCTGCCCATTCCTCAATCCCAGGCCTTGCAGACACAGATCAGAATAGGTCAGCAAAAGTTGACACTGGGGAGTCCTTTCCAAGACCTTCAATCTGGCAAAGACTACACCACAGAAAACAATCTCAAGGTGCGCTAGCATTAAGCAGTCTTACTAAGGAGATATTTAGTGTGGATTTAAACATGGGTTAATGAAAACAGAGATGCTCCACTGGAAGGATAGGCCATACGCAAGCATGGATGTGGGTGACTAAGGAAGGCTTTCATCAGCAGAGACTTCTAAAACCATAGTTCAGTGAATTGCTAAGGAATTCATTTTTCTCCTTTTTAAGAATGATGAACCAGCCTGCCTCCATCTTATTCTTAAAAGCCATCTTATAGTAAAGACAAACTAGGTTCATTCCTGTTTATGATTAAATACAAGGATTGGGCTCTGCCCCACTTGTAACCTTAACTACAGAATGTTTTGCACTGCCTTTTCCAGGAAATGGCAGCCATACTTTTGTTTCAGAAGGTTATTATGACCACCTGTTGTTATGACCACCTTGCAACCATGTCTTTGTTTCAAGTTGTTATGACCATATGTTTCAAGTTGCTATGCTTATGTTCTGGCACCGTAACCCTACCTATTTGCCTGCCAAATCCTCCAGTCTGCCCTCTGGGGCATGAGAAGAGAACTGTCCCTTCCCTTTGCTGCCTGCTCCATTGGGTGAGCTAGTGGGGGGCAATGCTGGGAAGCTTGCCCTAGTGGTGGGGGTGAGGGAGAGCTGGTGGGCTAACTGACCCAGCTACCACCCAGGACCAGAACCAGGGCTATGAGTTGGCCCACCCCAACATCTACCTCATCTATGAACTGTTAGAGCACATGAAGGAGCCAGTCCTACAGATCAAAACTGTGAAAGGCCGGTTCCCACCTTTTACAGGGTTCCTATGAGGAGGAGAGAGGCATAAGGAATTTATAGATGGAAAGATAGTAGAGATGAGACAGACAGAAACACAGGATAGCTTCAGGAGGACCTGGGTCAATACCTAATGGCCCCTTCTGTCTCTTAAAAAGGGCTTTTTATAACAATGCCAAGGGGTGAGACAAAAGGCCTCCCCCTTGCTAGATCAAGGCATACCAAACAGCCAAGTGCACACCTTTCCACACACCTGGTAATCACTCACATCATCAAGTCATCCGCTTCTGCAGCCCTACTGGGTAAAGCAAGCTCAGATCTCACTAGGAAACCTCTGCGGGCTCTCACACAAAACTTCAGGATCCTCATGACACAGGGCAACAACAGGATATCCCAGAGGAGTCCCAGTGAGGCCCTAGTATCAATAATGTAGCAGAAGCCAGAGGCCTGAGCCAGAACAATGACTCCTTGCAATGAACCCTGTATTTAAAGATTTATGGACTAAAGTGTGTACTGTGTAACTCACTGTGTCACATTACAGCTTCTATGATGAGATTTCCTTTTTTCTTTTAAATTTTATTTTATTTTATTTTATTTTATTTTATTTTATTTTATTTGGATTGGGAGGTATTGCAAGGACAGAGGACAGATAAGTAGGGACCTGGAGATGAATGGGTTCAGGATGCATGATGTGAAATTCGCAATCAATAAACAGGTTTTTCTTTTCTTTTTAAGTAGATCTTCCCACTTGAGTTTTTGTTAATTACAGCTGTAGTCAAGTTGACAACCAAGAGTAGCCTTCACAGGGGTTAAAATGTATCTTTCTATATAAATGGAATTTCTTGGGTGATTCCCAGAAAATTCCAGGTTTATAACTTTGAAAAGAAAAATACCATGTTCAAAGGTCATTCGGACTTAAGCCTTCAGCATGATTTTTATTAGAAATATCTCTATGTAAGGAATATGACAATAAAGGCAACCTTTACAGCAATCTTTTTTTCTGCTAGAGTACTCATCTTTCATCTGGAGGGAGGCTTCAACCAGATTCCAAGATGAGATGCTTCTTTCTCTTTCCATATCCTCTTACTTTTTCTTATCTTCTAGACTTCCTCCCTTTCTTCTTTCCTGTCTCCTTTATTTTCTCCTCTTTTTATTGTCATTTTCACTCTCCCTAATCAATCTTTACTAGTATACTCAAGACAGATTTCTAAATGGAATGGAGAAAGGATTGCTTACTCAAGAGTGGTATAAATTTGTGATTTTACTCATTTCCTTTCTGTGACAATGTGATTTAAGAAAACTTCTTGTCTCTACCCCACCCCAAGATAGTTACATAAATTATTCCATAGCTAACACAACTATTTTCCTTCATTTGGAGAAAATTAACAATGGTAGAATAATTCTAAAATAAACCTATTGTGAAACATGGGTATGCATTCATGAAATCACTAAACAGATGTTTACTGACCTCTTTTGTGTGCACTGGCATTTCAAATACAGCATTGCATAAAACTAATCCCAGTTTTATTTAGTGGATTACGATTTTAGAGAGGGATCTTTTTTTCGATAATCATTATGTCATATTGCCTAAAAATATGTCCTCTGCAATCAAGGAGATCTGTACTTCAAAGATGACTTAGCCTCATAATAGTTATGGGACTTGGATAATTACTTAATATCTTTAAGCCTGTAGTTTATAATTGGTAACAGAGCTAATACCTTCAGGTTTTAATTATAAAAGTTACTTGCTGATAATGCTGTCTGGCACTGAAGGTTGCACATGCTAAGACAGGGCTCTACCATTGAATCTCATCAGCAGCACACTAAAAGTTTTTTAAAAGTTAAAAATATGTGCAGAACTGAATTGTGGGAGACAATTGTGCAATTCTGTGATTTTATTAAGAAATAATTAAATTATACATTTAGATACATTGACTTATAGTGTATGGGGTACAACTCAACAAAGGCTTGAAAATAGATGTAGTATACTCAAAGACTTTTCTGTTTTACCCTGTCCTGCAGCCATTTCCAAATAATTACTCAGAGGCTTATATTAATTATAAATGTTTGGAGGATGGCTCTGGCTCATTACTAGCTAGCTCTTACATTTAAATAAACCCATATTTCTTACCTATGTTTTGCCACATGGTTTGTGGCTTGTTACCTCATTTTCTTTATGTCTTGCTTCCTCGGCAGCTGGCTCACAACTGTCCTGACTCAGCCTTTCTTCCTCTCCCATTTGATTATACTACCCAAATTTATTCTTCTTGGCTATTGGCCAAAGCAGATTTATTATCAAACAATGAGAGCAACACATATTCACAGGGTTTCTCCCTTTTTGTGTAATCAAAAAGGAAGGTTTTAACTCTAACATAGTAAAATTACATATAACAAAACAGTTATCAAGTAAGAATTATAATATCTCATCTATTTATATTTTACAAAATTAAGGAAAATACTCTATCATGCATCCTCTCTTTGTTGAATCTAAAGTTTCATATCTAATTTGCCTTTTATCATAACTAAAGAAAACTATAATTATAACTAGTCTTCAAATCCATCAAAGACCCCAAAAAGATATAATATTACCTGAGTAAACAGGAAGTGCATTGCAAGCAACTTCCAAAACTCTAGAAATGAAAGAGACATCAGGCTGCCTGGACAGTTTTTCTGTAATGTTGGATTATGCATCTTCAACCTATAAGCCTAGAGTATCTGGTAGACTTTTTACTGAAGGAAGAAATTTGAAGGACTGTCCTACCTCTATTGGCAAAGTCTATCAGTTGCTTTTCTCTGTGTCCCGCAAAATGTCTGGCAGTTTCTTCTGTGAAGCAGGAACCTGAAAGACCATCCTGCCTTGTTTTGGTAAAGTTTAGTGATCACTTTTCTGTGGGTCCTGCATGTCCAGTTTATATAGCATACTATCAAGCAGTCCAGACAAAGAGTTTCTTGCCCAAATGGCTAGCCCAAAAAACTTGTCATACTGAAAGCAAACTCCATAAGGAGTTTCTTCGATGTCCATCATCCTCTTTGAAGTAACTGGTGCTGCCAGGAGCAGATGTGTCTCACTGTCAAGAAAGTCTTAATTCTTAAAATGTTTTAAATGTCATATTCTGTAGATTTTTGAAGTGTTTGAAGATTACCTATCTAATTGAAATGTATCTTTGTATATCTAGAAAACCTAACTAATACGGCTATAAGTTTGACTATTATAGATGACTATTAATCTGTGTTTTTTAATTATACATTACATTTTTGAATGAGCTGTATAAACACAATACCTTAAACAAGAGTAGAAATATATATACAATATAACAAAATTGACTTTAAATTTGTATCAATAAACTAAAATCCATGCCAATGTAAAATATTTTGAGATCAACAGTTTTTTTTTTTTTGGATTAAAGTAGATTCAATAATCTACCCTTTCTTTTTTTCTTTCATCATAATAGCCTACCCTTTCCCCATCATCGCTATATCAGATGTAATTGTAATGTCTTAGAAGTCCAGAAAGAGAAAGATATTATTCCTCACAGAAGGGAAAGGACAAGGCAAACAAAGGCAATCTAGGGAAGGGATCAAGAGATTTTTTTGAGACAGGGTTTCTCTGTGTAGCCTTAACTGTCCTTGGATGTCCTGAAACTTGCCCTATAGGCCAGATTAGCCTCAAACTCACAGAGATCCTCCTGCTTCTGCCTCCTGAGTGTTGGGGTTAAAGGCATGCACCACTACTTCCTGGCTGAGAGATTCTTAAAGACTCTGATTTTTGGAAGCAAACATGAAGTCACCAGGCAAAGAGAAGCATTTTTCCAAATCACAGAAATACAGGATTTGGATGGTGAATCTTGACTATTGTGCTAAAAGTTTTAGATATAACCTATGAGGCTGATGGAAAAATTTAACAGCCATTGAGCCAAGGATAAAAAGTACTATAATCGGTTGTATTGGTGCAGATGAGAAAAGCATCTAGAAATCAATAGGCAGATCACAGGAGAAGTAATGAGGGACTGGACAGTGCAGGGATCAGCAAGAAAAAATCAAATGTAAAATTCAGTAAAAACAAGAAAGTGGGCCTCGGTGACTGGAATACTCTCCCTAACTACTGGGGCACTGAAGAAACAGTCAAAATGACTCTAATTTGCAGCTTGGGGTCTTAATTTAAGTAAAATAAATTTGTGTTGCTGATAGTAAATACAAATAGCTATTCTCAAGCACATTTAGCAAGTTATTAAATATGAGACTGAAATTCTGGAACCATTCTTGTAGAACATAGGGCTAATTTAATACTGAACTATTGAGTAAGATCTTTAGTCTACATTTTGTACCTAGCCCTTTGCCTAACTCCTTGCCTGAAGTTATTGTTTGATCTCTGTATTGCTATAACCACTCATGTAAGAAATTCTTTTTCTGGGCAATTATCTGAAGTTTCCACCAAACTCTCAAAAAAGTCTTTGACCCCAAAATAGGTTAAGAACTACCTCTCTGAGCAATGTCAGTTGAGCAAAAGAAACCAGAGTTTCTTTGAACTTCTCATCATCTTTCCATCCAAGAATAGCTCAGATGAATTCAGAGACAGGTTTGATCCCATTCTTGGTTCCTGAATCATTTTCCAGTTCTATCTTTCCATTTCAGAGTCAGTGTCCTGATCCAGGGTCCAGATAATTTGGCCATAGTTGCTATGATTCCCATCCAAAGTGAAACACATTTTTAAAATGTTCTTCTAGTTCGTATTCAACTGCAAAAAAATTATCCTCAAAAGCATTTCAATGGGACAGTTCTATTAATTGTATAAACATAAGTAAGACTAGTTTTTCTGGGGAATAAATGTGCATTAACAATTCAGTATGTCTGGCTGGTGAGGTGGTTCAGCAGGTGAAGGTGCTTGCCACACAAGCCTATGACCTCAGTTCAATCCCTAGATCCCAGAACCCATAGTGAAAGAGAAGAGCTGACTCCAGAAAGTTGTGTTTTGACTTCTACATGTATGCCATAGCAGATATGTACATGAATGTGCACATGTGCACACACACACACCATATGCACACACAATAAAAATAATAAGTAAAATATAATTTAAAAATAAAATGAAATCCATCATGTTATATAAAATAGACAGATGGAAGATTTTTTTAAAAAATGGTCATTACTCTATGCCATTAGCATAGACTTAAAGGCAAATTAGTGCAGACATTTTAAGAATATGCTGTTTTACTAAGAAAGGAACCTAAATGGAATAGTTGCGAAATAACTAGACATGGTTCATTTCTCTTCAGCTCAACTTTGCTCTGTGCTTGTCAAGATATAAAATGGAAATACCACTGTGTCAGGTATCATTTAATTAGGCTGTATAATACAAAGCGTGATTCTGTTAGAGAAACAGCTGTTGAGGTGGAGCAGAACACGTGGTTCTGTTTCATTCTCAGCAACTACTCTGCTTTACACTTAAAAAGCCTAGAATTGGGCCCAGCTGGAAGAAATCAGCATCTCAAGTTGTTGGGTAAAAGGAGAGAGTGTCTCCTCCCTGGGTATTTGTATGCCTCTACTTAGAGAACCAATGAACTTTGCATTAAAAAAGAGACTAGTGAACCAAGAATGTCTAGGTCATTGGTGTCCTTGTTTTTAAGAGTTGGAAGAAGTGTAGGATCTCAGGAAAGAAGGCTCCCAGGCTTTTTTGGTCACTTTTCTATCACTATGATAAGACACCATGATCAAGGCAAAGTACAAAAGAAAGCATTTATTTGGGGATTACGGTTTCAGAGGGTTGAGGTTCCATGATTATCATGTAAGGGAACATGGTAGCAGGCAGGCAGGCATGGCTCTGGAGCAGTGAGCACACATCTAGAAATACAAACATGAGGCAGAGAAAGCTAAGTAGAAATGGCATGGGCTTTTGAAACCTCAAAGTTTTAAGACCTCAAAACCTACCTCCATTGACACACCTTCTCCAACAAGGTCACACCTTCTAATTCTTCCCAAACAGTTCCATCAACTAGGAGCCAAGTATTCAAATACATGAGCCTATGGAGGCCATTCTTATTCAACCACCACACAGGCTCATACTATGCTTTTCTGTGACACTTAAAATAGGACAATAGCTGGGTGGTAGTGGTACACGCCTTTAATCCCAGCACTCAGGAGGCAGAGCCAGGTGGACCTCTGTGAGTTCCAGCCCAGCCTGGTATACAGAGCAAGATCCAGAGCAGGCATCAAAACTACACAGAGAAACCCTGTCTTGGGGGAAAAAAAAGCACAATAATGAGTGGCAGCCATAGGACCAAGGAGCAAGATTTGAGAGAATAATAAAGGGAATATTATTAGCAGAATGAACCATAAAATTTGATGCTGAGGATAGAGAAGCCAGATGAACAATATTATAGGGAAATAACATGTATCTAAGCAAAGATGGAAAATGGCAAGACTGTGTGCTGTGGCTTCCTTGTGACTGTGTTTGAGACTTAGAAGTGGTTGAGTTGTGTGCTCAGAACTGAAATACAGATGATACTCTTGAACTTATGGCAAGGATACATGCCAAGAAATCCATTTTAAGCTAAAATATATATTTTAATCCTCAAATGCATTTTAAATATCTAATTCGCTGAATGACATGGCTCACCAAGACAGAACACCATAGAGTGTCTGATGGTCTTGTGTGGGGACCATCTCTAAAGAGAAATCTGTGGACTTTGCTGCCCTAGTCTATAGCAAGCCAGAGGCTGTTTCTATATTTCATACTTAAACTGCTCTGGGGGCTTATCATGTGCCAAGATAGTATATTCATCTTTGGACAACTCCAGCTTGTAAAATGTCATCCCTTTTATGAAGCTGAAGTCTGCCTCCTGGGAGAAGACTACAATACCATCAGCCTTATGTCCACTGGCAGATCAGGCAAACTCTTTCTGTGACCTCAAGAACCTTGTGCCTCTATAGAAAAGAGTGATGGTAGAAAGCTCTCAAGTTGCCATCAAACGTGACATATTTTTGAAGCTCTAATTATTAAAATACTTGAAAGTTTTATATTAGCCTGCCAAGAATCTGCTAGGTTTTACAGCCCAGATCTTAAAGTTTACAACTGAAGTCATGGCTTAGGTTTACATTTTAAGTACTAAATAGATTTAAATAACTGCTTAGGTTTGTTTGCCATATGACAAACTTGTTTTCTCAATGTTATTTTTATGCCTGAAGATTTCCAAGTAGGAGATAGGTGCCAAACGCTCATTCCCATATATCATCCAAAATGAAAACACAAGTTTTATGTGATTAAATACAAAATTCTAAACCTGATCGTCATTCTATACTTTGGGAATTTTTTGGCTTCAGACAAGCAGAAAGTGAGTGTGAGATGTGCTTCAAATTGTATTTATGAGTCTCCATTACATCTCTCTAATGTTTCCTTTTCCACTGACTTTCCTTCTGCCCTAAGAAGGTTCACATGAGTATCCCACTGCTGCAACAGGCCCAGTAGTCCTTCATATAACAGACATGCATAGATAGCTCTTACATGTATGCTAAATCCTTCCTATCTGTGAATAAATTCCCTTAGGCCATTCATAACTTCATGGTATAGTAGGCTTCTCAAGTCAGTCATTGCTGTGAATGAAGTTTCTGTTCTTCTGGAATCCATATGTTGAATTCCAAATCACCTTAACAGTGCTATTTCAAGATGAGTCATTTAGGAGATATTGATGTTCAGGTTTAGTCACAAGGTGCAGCCTCTATGATGAGATTAGTGTCTTTCACAATGAAAAAAACAGAGCTTCTATCTGTGCACTTACATCTATGAAAGGCAGCATGAGGACATACTCAGAGAACCCAATGCAAAACTCTGTTACATTAGAACCCTGATTTTGTACTTCTTGCCTCTGTAACTATTGGAAATTAACCTTTGTCATGTAAACCACTCATTCAACAAAAATTGCTTTATAGTAGCCTCAAGCTGACCAATGCACTTGCCAGCTGTTTCCCTCTTTAATGTACTCAAATTGTGCTATTTCCCTGAAATGTACTGCAGAGGTAGAATAGAAAAGTTATCTTCAAGCAGCAGCTCCACACCATGCAAAGCAGCTTGCTGTGGATGTCTTTCTGTATACTGTAAAATTGTGTTGCTATGATTGATTGATAAATAAAATGCTGATTGGCCAGTGGCCAGGCAGGAAGTATAGTGTAGGTGGGATAAGGAGAGAGGAGAATTCTGGGAGGTGGAAGGCTGAGGCAGGAGATGCTGCCAGGTGCCACCTCCATGAGAAACAAGATGTAAAGTACCGGTAAGCCTCAAGCCATGTGGCAACTTATAGATCAATAGAAATGGGTTAATTTAAGATATAAGAACTAGATAGAAAGAAGCCTGCCACACCACAACTATACAGTTTATAAGTCTCTGTGTGTTTACTTGGGTCCTGAACAGAACCAGGAAAACTTTAGCTACAGCAGCTAGGGCGAGCAGGACTCAACCAAACAATGCTCAGGGGGAGGGAGGGCTCTAGCCCCAGGCCTACGAGAGCACTACTGCAACAATTATGTGCCAGCCAGGAGCCCTCTTGGAGCCTCTGGTGCTGGGCAATTGGCCACCATTATGGTTTTTGAGGTCAGAGTGCTATGCTGAGCAGGCCATATCTCCCATTGGATCCTACAGCAGAGGAGCTGGCCCTGTACTCACACTCAGGAGAGGCAGCCCTGCTTTTCTCCTCACCACTGGCTTGAACCTTACCTGGACAGCACACTAGAGCTGACCCCCTTGTTCAGATGCAGGTGAGCCAGCGCTGAGGGCATAAATGCTGCAGAATTGACACCCCCCCATCTGCCATGTGGTGGCATGGGTGAGGGAAATATGCCCACCCCCCCATCCCTTGCTACCTGCAGCAGATCAGAGAGCTGGCCCTGTGATCACAAGAGTGGGAGAACTAGTCCTGATCCTCACCAGCTGCAGCACATAAAAGAGTAGACCCTGCAACCTACCAGGACAGCACACTAGAGATAACCCTGTTGTTGGAACCCAGGTGAGCCAGCCCTTAGGGAGTGAGAACAGGAGAACTGACCCTGACCCACCCTCACATGTCCCCTACAGCAATTGGGAGGTAGGGTTCTGCTGCTGGGCAAGACAGTGAAGCTGGCCCTGGTGGTATGGGTGTGAGTGAGCTGGAATGAGGGCCTGAGAGCAGAGCAGAATTGGTTCTGCTCCTTGCAGCAGAGACTACATTGCAGCAAGTTGCAATGGTGGGCTGGCTGAGGCAGAGATGGAGAATGCATTGGGGGAGGGGGTTGACAATGGGGGAAACTTGGTGGACTGACTAATTCATCTGACCCCCAGGACCAGGACCAGGGCTGTGAGTTGGCCCACCCCAACATCTACCTCATCTATGAACAGTTAGAGTAGGAGGTGGCAGGGTCCTGTGCTGTTGTTCCCTTTGGGGAAGGAGGTGAGTAGGCACATAGTCAATGACACAAACTCTGGGAGAATGTAGAAACAAGCCCAGTTTGTTAGGAAGAGACAAACCTTATATGCCCTCCACCATGTCCTGGGTGAAGGTCTGATGAATATAAATCTGCTGGTGTGACATGGCTGCCTTTCATTGGTCCAGGTCATCTCCAGATCATGTCTCAGCTGCTGTTGTTAAGGCTGTTAGGCAGACCCAGGTTGGCTCTCAGGAAGTATCTTATGACTGTTTTGGGCTGGCTGGCCCTCAAGCTTGTTAGAGCTGAGTCATCCCATAGCAGGAGAAGGGTAAGAACCTACAAATCCCAAACTACAGGATCTCCACTACACAAGACAATGGGTAGGGGGGAAGAAGTGCAGGTGGGGGTTGGGGTGAAAGCCATTGTTGGTGACTTGACAGAGGACTGAGGCCTTGAACCAGACCTATGACTCAGGTCAATGAACACCTGTAAAAGAAGATGAAAGGCCTAAAGGATGAAGCCTCGCCACAACTTCCACAATAAAATTCTTTTTTTTTTTCCTGTCTTCCCCACCCCCTTCTTTCTTGTTTGACTTTGCTTTGTTTTGTTTATCTGGTTTGGTTTTGGGTTGTTCTTTTAAATTTTGTTTTGTTTTGGGGGGAGGTTGTAAGGGCAGAAGGCAGGTACAGGTGGATGGGGAGATGGGCAGGATCGGGATACATGATGTGAAAACCACAAAGAATCAATAAAAGTTATTTATAAAAAATGAAAGAAAGAAAGAAAGAGAGAGAGAGAGAGAGAGAGAGAGAGAGAGAGAGAGAGAGAGAGAAAGAAAGAAAGAAAGAAAGAAAGAAAGAAAGAAAGAAAGAAAGAAAGAAAGAAAGAAAGAAAGGTTATCTTCAGCACTCATGGGACCACCCCATCCTACATTCCTGTTAGTATGATTCTATTTACATGGCATAAGCCTATACTTCTTTATATAATAATCAAACACCTCTGTTGCCTTGATATTTATTTTAAAGGCTATCTTTCTGGGACTGTAGTTAATAATTCATTGTTAAGTACTTATTGAAAACTGACTAATATGCAGTAGGCTTCATAATACATGCAAAGAGAGGATTCAAAGCTGCTGACTCTCCTGAGAGACTTAAAAGTTAGTCTGCAACCTCAAGAAGTATGTCACTATACTACATCAACTATTTCCAAAGTCAAAAGACCTAAGGCAACCAACAGACAGAGATTTTATATGTGCTAAAATGATAAAGGGTCACTCCAAAGAGAACATAGCACTTTTCACTTGAATTACCCCCTAAGGAGAAGAATTCATTTATCATACAAATATTTATTTTTATATTGATAGCATGCCAGAAAATAGAATAACATTATTTTATTAAGAAAATTCTCTGATGTAACCTAGTTTTCAAAAGCATCAAGGGTTTCCCAAGTGCTCAAATGCTTTGCTAAATAGGCCTTCAGGAAAAAGAGATGATGCCAAAGTCAGTTAACACTTCCTTTGCAGAAGTCCACTGGGAAGAAAAGGAAGACACAAGAACCATGTATCCACATCTGTCGCCAATTATCTTTGATTTTCACTCTGCTAAGATGCATTTAACATCAATACCCTTGTTGGCTTATACAACTGAGTCATTGGCATTAGTCAGGAAAAAAATAAAAGACTACAGGCTGCTCATAGGCTGATGATTACACATTAGCTCATGATGAAAGACCCATGTATAGTCTTGCCTCATCACTACCCTCAGAGACCAGAAACATAAATCCAAATAATCTGACATCTACTATTGCTCTGTTAAAGTACAACAGGACTTAGACCCCAGAAAATATCTAGTGCGTAGAAAGACAAAATATTTACCTTATAATTTCATGTATATTCCTTTTTTCATATTTATTTATTTTTCTATTATCAGCTTGATACAGCATAAATTCTTATCCTAATAGTGAAATGTTTCAATGAGGCTTGCCCAGTAATTGAGTAAAACCAAAACTTATTATAAGCCATAGTCATCCTAGGGTCCCCCTTCTATATAGCCTCCCTGGTTCTGTGGGTTGCAGTCTGATTGTTCTTTGCTTTATATCTAGTATCCACTTATGAGTGAGTACATACCATGTTTGTCATTCTGGGTTTGGGTTACCTCACTCACGATGATATTTTCTAGTTCCATCCATTTGCCTGCAAATTTCATGCTGTCATTGTTTTTCTCTGTTGAGTAGTACTCCATTGTATATATGTACATTCTTGACATAAAAAGGTTCCAATAAAATAGAAGTAGCTTGTTGTAGCACTGTGTTGAGAGACTTCTAATCTTCTGGCTGGACTTGATGGGAAAATGTTCAGTAACTCATTAGTAATGCCTGCTTTCTGCATAGGAGAAAGAGGTAGTAGTTAAAGAAGTGCCATGTGTTTACAAACTAGGCCAATACTCTCCATATACAAATGGAAATACTGGGGCCAGGGATTCCAGGCTTCACTCAAGGTCACAGAGCTGGTTTAATATGAACTGACTTTATGATCAATGGGGTCTTTTCAATTGCTGTTTGTCTTTTTATTTAATATCCACCTTTGGTTTGCGAAAATTAAGCATATTAAGTATACCTAGACTCCAAGAGTGAGAAGCTCTTGGGTTTGATTCTGGCTGTGCTAACTAGAAAAATGAGTAAGACAAAATATGAACTGGCATACAACTACCTCAAGCACGTGCATTCATTCCATGGGTAAGAAAACAGATCTAAGTAGAGGTTTCAGTGAATTTATATTTATAATTTTAATATATATATAAAATCTGTATATAATTTTAATAATATACAGAAACTATAATTGAGTCATGCCTCCTATCTTCCATTTTCTGGTATCCTCCATGGTGACATTCCTAATTTATAAAATCCTCTTATTAAGGATTAGAAAGACAGTTCAGCAGGTAAGAATACATATTGCTCTTACAGAGGACTCAAGTGATTTCAGTTCCCAGTACCCACACTGAGTAACTCACAACCACTGGTTTCCTCTAGGAATCAATACCCTCTTCTGGCCTCTGAGGGTACCTGCATCACACATACACACACACACACACACACACACACACACACACACACACACACACGCACACATATTTAAAAATAACATAAATCTTTCTAAAAATTTATTTATGTAAATGAGATAGAAGAAATTATATTTGTTGTAAAAATCACTTATTAAATAAGCATTTGTAACCAGGTGGTGGTAGCACACACCTTTAATCTCAGCACTCAGGAGGCAGAGCCAGGCAGATCTCTGTGAGTTCGAGGCCAGCCTGGGCTACCAAGTGAGTTCCAGGAAGGGCTCAAAGCTACACAGAGAAACCCTGTCTCAAAAAAACAAAATAAAATAAAATAAAAATAAATAAGCATTTGTTTAGAGCCTATTATGTGACAAGCATTGGGCTATAGGCATGAGATTTGAAAAACAAAAGCAGTGGCTCAGTGGAGGAACTGATTTTGTTGACTGAGAACCACCCCCAAAAAAGGCTATGTAAACTTCTAAGAAACAAGGGAAAGGGCAGCTATCTTTCCAGGACATAGCAAACCCAAAGAGGAGGTGAGGCGTAAGATCAGCTCCCAGCTTTGGGAAGATAACTAAATTAGTAGAAATAAAGTAATCAGAGATGTGAGAGGCCAGCCAGGAAACAGCTTGAAAGCCCTATAGGAGAGAAACCGCTATCTAGGTTAAGTTGATATCACTATCAGAAATGACCAGGGACTAATTCAGTGACAATTACAAAGCAAGACCCATTGTATCAGCCACACACAATGAGAAAAAGCCAAGAAATAAACATAATGCATGCTGCTTACTCTTCCCTGTGGAAGAAATAAACTAATGTATGTATAGTAACCCTTTCAGCATCTCCTATGGTGCTAGTTTGATGGCCATGAACTCCCTTTGGTTCGTTTGTCTTCAAAGGTCCTTCCTTATTCCTTAGTCAACTTTAAGATGGCTTTGTTGGACTTAGCCATCTTTACTGGAAGTCATTTAATTTCAGGTTTTGAAAGATGCTCTGTCTTTTAGAGTTGCGTTGCTAGTGACAGATCTCCTAACTCTGATGTATTTTGACTTTGAAGATGAGTGTTTTCCTGCCACAGCTTTTGTTTCTTGCTTGGTATAGCTGGTGTTTTGACTAGATGTCATGTAGTAGTTCTTCTCTGGTCAAACCTATTTGTGATTCTAAATAAATTCTTCATGATTTTGGATCTCTATTTTGCTCTGTAAATTTTGGGAAATTCCTGCTATAATTTCACTGAGTAGATTTACTGTGCCATTAGAGGTTATTCATGTTTTCTAGTTAAACATCACTGTGGATGTAGAAGAGAAGGTATTATTTAATTTTTTATTTATTATGGCTTGCTTTGTGACCTACTTTAGAGAAGGTCCTTTCTCTACTGAGAAGAATGTGTATTTATTATCTATTGGAATTTTCTATAGATATGTTATGTACAATAGATCTGTGGTATAATTTAGCTTGAGAGTTATTTATTTAATTTTTTATTTGAAAGACCTATCTGGATATGAGTGTGGGTTGTTGAAGTCTCTATTATTACTGGGTATGTATCAGGCTTAGTTAAGGTTTTTATTGCTGTGAAGAGAAACCATGACCATGGCAACTCTTAGAAACATTTCATTGGGGTGGCTTGCTCATAGTTTCAGAGGTTCAATTCATTATCATCATGATGGGGAGCATGGCTGCAGGCAGACATGGTGCTGAGCTGAGAGTGCTACATCTTACAGGAAACAGTACGTCAACTGACAGTCACAATGAGGGAAGCTTGAGCATAAGAGATCTCAAAGCCTGCCCCCACAGTGACACAATTCCTCCAACAAGGTCATACCTCCAAATGGTGCCACTCCCTTTGGGGGCCATTTTTCTTTCAAATCACCATAGTACCCATGTGTTCTTTTATGTCATTGGGTGTTTATTTTATGCAAATACAATCCCCCTTGGTCTTGCCTGTTGGTGCTTTTATTATTATTATTATTATTATTATTATTATTATTATTATTGTGTTTGATAGATTGAGTCATTTCCAAAATTTCTGTTCAATACCTTTTTTGTGCCTCTATTTCCTTTCTCAATTTTCTTTACACAAAATTTTTTTCTCCATAGTTCTGATTCTTTCACACACTTTGATAATGTTCTTATCTGTCTTGAATTGACTTTATAAGCTTTTTCCATATCTTGGACTCAATTCCTTGTCTATTTGAGTCCTTTCCTTGCTCTTTGACATTTTTTTAAGAATAATATTCTGGGGACTTGGAAGATGTTTCACTTGTTAAGAGCCCTTATTGTTTTTGCAGAGGCCTGTGTTTAGTACCCAATACCCACTTGGTGGCTCATAACCCATCTATTACTACAGTTGCAGGTGATCAGAAATACATGCATGCATGCATGTAAAACACTCATACATATGAAAAAAGAAAGTACTTATGTTCTGAACTCTTTTTCTGCCATGTCTGAAAACTGATCATCTTTATTTTTGTTTACTCTTTATGGAGTTATCATGGTGCAATGCTCTCTCTCTCTTTCTCTTTGTTGTGTTTTATACATCTGCTAGAGTATATGTCTTCTGTAGCTTTTCTCACTTTATTACAGTTTTTATTTTGTTTTATGTGAGTTCTTCTGGTAGATTGTCTTCACTTGGATTTATGACTGGAGGAAATTTAACTTTTATAATAATTATGATGGCTTCATAAAAATTGATGATTGTTACAGAGGATGAAAATATGTTCTTGACTTTTATAAACTATGAGATGTGAAAACAGGAGGACTACAATACAATCTCTCCATATGCTATTCAAGGTCACTTGTTTTGAAGTTTCTAATGATGCAGTTCACAGAGATTCCTAATGCACCAGGAATCCTTTGAGAAGGTATCCAGCTTTCAACACTTCTATGGCTACCCCTGGAGACTTGCTTCTAATAGCCTGCTCTCGGGCCCCTTATTTTCCACTCTGTCCTTCACTGCCACGTGCTATACTCCATATCTCTGGGCCAGAGTGACCCAAGTGATTCACCCATAAGGTCATTCTGCTCCCTGCCTCTGCATGCTTTGACTCTCAGGGATTTGGGCAAGCTGGATAGTTCCATTCCCCTTCCTAAAGGGTCTGGGAAACCCATATAACCCCCTCGCCCTCCCCATTTCATCCATGGTCAGTCACTGTTTGTTTTTTCTTAAAGAAACTTTCCTACCTCATGAAAAAGGTATCTTCTCACAGTTTCTAGTCGTAAATGACATAAGAGCCCTTAAAGGAAATCACTGTAATTGAGTGGCAGACGATCTTTAAATGTGTGAATCTGTTTTGGCTGCTCTACTAGTAAGCAGCCAAATTGCACATTTTGATAATTAGCAAAACATCTGCACTGGGATTAATGTGTCAGAAAAAGCAGCTGCTTCCTTGATAAGAGAGTAAAGCAGGGGATTTGGGCATGAACTTCACTTTAGCCCAGCTGTTTTCCATTTGAAGAAAGGATAAAGGGTAGACACTGAGTCAGTGGGAAAGCATCAAGACAGAAATGAAAGGGACATGAATTGAAATCACACTGGCCCTAAGTTGACTCAAGTACATACCATTGGCATGTGGTGAACAAAGTTCTCCCGCTCTCCACAGTCCTGGGAGCAGGCCTCATCTGCCAAAAATTGTTCCAGTAAAAACATTTATATGAAAACAACACAAAGGCAGTGTTAAGAGCACTGATGACCTCTTGCAGTTTCAATCTTGTCTCTCCATAGCAACAGGACTTGAAAATTCTTCTCCCAGAGAATGATGCAAGACTCTGAGTGACACTAGGTGTTTTGAGCACATCTTCCTGGCAATGACCACAGACTAGGAGGAGCATAAGGAAAGCACAAGTGGATTATAGGAATCCTTCCTTGGAAGAGGCTGTTTCACTGGGAAAAGCTGGGAAAGTTATTACAAGAACTGAGCTCTGGCTATGTACCAAGAAAATGTACCTGGCTAAATTAATTCATTTATTCAAGTAAATCAACATATACTTATTGAGCACATACTATATTCAGGGCCATGTGCTAAATGCAAGGAAATAGATACACAAGGTTCTACCCTTATTATCTCAATAATCCATGAAAGATTAAAGATCTTAAAAGAATTCCTAAAATGGTTATTTAAACTTCAGTTGTATTACAAAAGTCAACCATGCAATGAATTTTGAGAGTTCACAGTTTTTACTACCTTTGATTGGTCTGTACAATAGTGTTTGTTAAGTGTGGTTAATACAACCTCTGTATCTATATCCATGAACCTTGGACTGTCCGTTCATTTACAACACCATCAGCTTAGATCACATTAGCTTGAGTCCTACAATTACAGTTTTCTGCATACCCTTCTTGCAGTATCTTCTTAGTTTCTAACTCATTAGCTCCCACTCTAAACCTTGTTTGTAATTCATTATACATCTATTTCTCCATATTCAGTACTCAGTAGATACCCTTTCAAGACATGATTCAATAAAAATGATAACATTTAATGAATGGCAGACATAGGCATAAGCTATGCTAAATTGCTGTTTTGTTTTGCTTGCTTATTTGTGTGTTTTTTTGTTGCTGTTTTTGCAGTAGCAAAGAGTTTAATAAAACCTTTGGTCAAATAATTGCATGACTTTTCCTAGAGACACATGAACAAATGCCTGCTCACCGTAGGTAGTAAACCAACAACAGATGAAAGTAATGATTCTACCAAAGTCCAACTTGGTGAACCAATGAGTTTATTGGAGCTACCAACAAAACATGAGTGATGGCTTACAGAAGCATAAGTAACTCAAAAACAGCTGCCTCACTTAAAAGCACATAATAATCGGAATGACGCAAGTAGCTGGAGAGGTCAGAGAATCTCCTTTCTACTCAGAAGTCTTGATTGATTATATAATCTTAGAGAGAGATGTTGTGAAACTTGTAAGTTTAGAAGACTTCCTGACATTTGTGAGTTGTTTACTTCCTCCACAATAAACTTTCTCCTTTGGAACTTCTTGAGTCTAAGTGAAACTCATTTCAGGATAGAAATACTTGGATTCCAAAACTATTGTTACATAATGGGTGGGAAGATAATCCCTGTCTTTAATGTCCTGGGCAGTGCCAAATATATACATGAGACATGATGGTGAAAGTCAAAATGAACAGATATGGGTTGTCTTAAACTCTTTCAAAGTGATATTGTTGCTGTCAAAGATACATCCATCAACCTCAACTTCAGCAGCACATGTTGGGAAAAATGTCATCAATGGGAAAGTTATCTCCACCTTGCAGTAGTAAGAGCTCACCGAAATCAATGTGATACTGGTACCAAGTATGCTGTGGAATACAATAGTGTCTTAACTACCATGGAGAAAGCTGGAAACCACTGAAATGGTGTGAAGCCAACAGAGCCATCTCCTCTGATTTTTATGAATGAGAAGAATGGCAATTCTCTCAATACTGTCAAAAATGCCTCCTGTACTATCAGTTATTTAGCCTCTGGCCAAAGTCAACCAAGACAACCTCAGCATTGTGAGGAGACATATGACCACAGTGCATGACATTGCTTCCACCCAGAAGATCATGGATGCCCCTCTGGGAAACTGGCATGATGACCATATCAAGAAGGTAGCTAAGAAGGCTTTGCAGGAGCCTCTAAAGGGTATCCTGAGCTGTACTGAGAACCATGTTGTCTCTTGTGACTTTAATAATGCCAACTATTTCATAACACTTTTGATTCTGGAGTTGGCATTGCCCTCACTGACCACTTTATCAAGCTTTTTAATCACCTTGGCTATTGCAAAAGGTGATAGAACTTATGGATCACATAAGCTATAAGAACTATGATCCTTGGACAACTCAACACAGCAAGAACAGGAGATGAATAGAGACTCTGCTGTAACTCAGCACTGAATACTCCTCTCACATTTCCATGCCAGCTTCCTTGAATAAGATAGACTTTCTTACTTTTTTACATGCCATCAATAAAGTTTACTATACCCCAAAACCCAAGATTGAGTATCTTTATTTTTAGCATTACTAAGAACAATAACTTTATATATTTTGTGTGTGTGTGTGTGTGTGTGTGTGTGTGTGTGTGTGTGTGTGTGTATCCTAGAGTCTGACTCATCAGGAGAATTCGATAAATACTTACCAGGGGAATTCTCTCTTTCTTTCTCTCTGTGTGTTTTGATTAAGGTAAGATAAATTTAAATTCAATTAAATTCAAGAAAATGAGATTGAAAAAACATTAACCTATATTTTCAAAAATTATACTTAATTATTTTCTTGTAATCCCACTGATAAAGATGATGGGGGACTCACTGTTCCTTGGGACACTGGGTGGGTATTAACCACCATGAAATGAAGCTAAAATTTGTTTTAAATATTACTATCAGTGTTTATGCTAATTTCTTCCCTGAGTTCATATTCCAAGCATTCCTTCTGGTGTTCAATCTCCTGTGAATAAGCAAAAACACTAGGATGGGGGCAATCTGATTCCATAATTAGCATGTGTTGGACACTCTCTTACTGCCTTGAGTAGAAGGACTGTCAGAACTGAGACACTGTGGCTTAATGAGGCCCTTCTGTAACTCTTTCCAGTCATATGCCTCTGGTTTTTAATTGTCAGGAAATCACAAGGATGGTCCACTAAACCCCATCTTACATATGAAAAGAACCAAGAGTGGTCAAGTAACTAGCTCAGAATATCTCCATGTATTTGGAGAATATGGAAAAGAGAGTGGATCCTCCTGGGTGGCCTATAGGAACTGAACTGAGACCAATGGGTAGAAATTGCTAGGAAAAAAAAAGTGTTCAGAAGAAAGACTTTCTATGAGTCAAAGCTAGTTTTCCCGGGATACTATTAACTATCACATAGAGCATGAGGTGTCCACCAACAACTGTACTGGGCAGTTAGTGCATTTCTCTTAGAGCAGTTAATGATATTATCTGGGGGAAAGAGTCCTGGTGCTTAGGTCTGACGAAAGTTGCACTAAAGGAAAGCTAAAGTCTGCCAGGATTGCTTTACTTTTAATTTGGGATTTTTATTTTCTAGTCATCTGCATTGGCATGTACTAATTGCATAAAATAATGAGTGTAATTGTACACTTTCCTATATGCATAAAATATATTTTGATCATATTAATTCCCATCACTCTCCCTTATCCCCACCCATGTCCTTCCCCTGGCTTCCTTCCTCTTTGCAAATAGGGTCCATTTTATTAAAGAAAAACTGCATCTAACATATGTATGCTTCACTTTTTTATTTTAATGGCAATTTTGATGGAGAAAATGCTTATAGAATAATTCACCAGTATTTAATTTGTAAAACATTTTGACTACTTCACAAACAGCTTTATACCTATCTTTAATCTTACCAGCCACCATGAGTTATGACCACTGTTCCCAAACCACAGAAGGGGAGACAAAGACTGTCAGAGGTGTAGGTGCTAGGTGCTAAGTTCAGTACCCCTGCCTACTTTATTCTTTGCCCCAATTATTTTGCATTTGACTACTGTAAAACCTTGGGAACTTGAGCTCCCAAGGAAGAGGTGCCATACATTAAGGCATAAGCAGGGTCACTCAGTGGTGAAAGATACATTTTAAATAGCTTTAACACTTTTCTGTCCAAGTTACCTGAATATTCTTTTTTCATGGATCCCTGGTTTGTTGCATTTACACATCTTCCTGGTTATTTGATGTTATGTAAAATGTTTTGAATAGCATTCTTTCCGATGAACAATCAACAAAATCATCAAAATATGGGCCCATCACTTCTTTCCTGGGATAAAAATGACACTGGAGAATAAAACAATTGGAATAAGAAAACAAAAAGTATCTTGGGAGCAAGATTTTAGTGCCAGGAAAGGCTCACAACTGGTAATGATTTTAGGTGATTCAGGCAGAGTCAAGGCTACATGAAATAAAAAACTTAACTCACAAATTCAACATTCAATGGGCTCTGGCACCAAGAAGCTAAAGACAAGATAGCCCCAAACTGCATCAATGGAAAATCCCAGCTGCAGAAAAACCACAGAGCAACAGCCAAAAACTTCCACCTCATTGCTTCCAATCTGTGTCTGAGACACCACACATTTATCAGTGGTCGGCAAGGCCTCCCAGCGAAGGAGAAAAAAAAATCTTTAAATACTTAAGCCATATTTTAATTTTGAAAGGACACATCTTGCTACAATTTTCTTCTCTGTTTTTTTTTTTTTTTTTTTTTTTTTTTTTTTTTTTTTTTGCTGTAACTGAAATACTTGTTTTGAGGTAGAATGTGACTCTTTCCTCAAATTGTGGTTAAGATTGTAGGCTCAAAACTCAGACTACCTTTTCCTTTGTCTTCAATGTTTGGCTCAGACATCTGCTTTAGAAATGAGAAGCACGTAAAGGTAGCTTAAGCCTCTAGACATCACTTTAGTTTGCCAACCTGTACATAAGGATCATTAGAGCATTTGTCTTACATGGTTTTTATGCAGGTAAAATGAAGTGATGCATGCTAAGAGCTTGAAATAGTTTCCAAAGTTTAGCAAACATTCTAAAATTAATACTTGATACAATTTTTTCTTGTTAAAAACTAATCTATGGATAGGGATAGGATGCTTATCAAATTCCCAAGGGCCACATTTTTAAATAAAGTTACACTAGTAATCTTCAGGAAAATTTGACTACTTTTTCTACCCACATGCCATCCTCCCTTCAAACTAGGTCTTCTAAGATGTTTACTATTCTATGCTGCCTCCGATTCTAGAAGCACACTCCCTCACAGTACAGAATGCCCTAGCTGCTTTCTCCATCTTCCACCCTGCTTTCCACAAAAGAATACTTTTCCCTCAGTCTATAAGGCTTTTACTGTTTCTCCAGAAGGTTCTCATTTTCAAGGTAACACCTAACTGGCAGAATTGTCAGGGGATTAAATGACATGATACATGTAAAGTGTTTTAGAAGTTGACTGATTATATGAATGTGTGTCATGTATTAATGATTAAATATTAATATTACTATTTTTCTCTTGACATAAAAATTATTAGAAATCTGTGTGTCCTAGTAAACCCTTCCACTCTCTCGTATATCATTTGTATATATATATACAAACCGTATCATTTCAACTATCTCCAGTGTTTGAGCCCTGGAATGTTTGAACACCTGGAATCTGAAAAGCATCATATGTCCCTGAAGGTAATTCAATGCCCCATCTGTATGTCTATTACCATAGTTTTTCTAATGAATCACTTTTGTAAATTGCACATCCACATTTAGACTGTGTACATCCTGAACACAAAAACCAATTAGATCATTCTGTTTTCCCAGAGTGTCTTTCAAGGGCTACTGTACAGTACATATAGTGTAAATAGTTAAATACCTGTTCTCAATAGAGAAGCCTCTTGGAATTAGTTCAAATGACAACATAAAGACATTGATCTCAAGCCAAGCAGTGGTGGTGCACACCTTTAATCCCAACACTTGGGAGGCAGAGGTAGGTGGAGCTCTGTGAGCTTGAGGCCAGCCTGATCTACAAGGTGAGTTCCAGGATATCCAAGGCTGTTACAGAGAAATCCTGTCTCAAAAAACCAAAAATTTAAAAAATACATTGATCTCCTGAGTTTATATAGGAATGAGCCACATTCCTATATAGTGTGTGACACAAATTTGGGGACACTATTTATGTTTCCATAATTTAGGAAGTTGGCTCACCTTCACTTCAAAACCCTAAACTCAAAATATGCCTGATACCTGACTAATAAAACATTTTGTAACTCAGGAACTAGTGTATTTCTCCTACTGGGATCATTTAACAGAAAATCCAAATAGGCTATGATGGAAGAAGACTATACTTTCTCCACTTTCTGCATCATACTTGTTTAAGCATCATAGGCCTGTCCACTGTGGTCCAGATCCACTGCAGCCCTCAGAGATAATTGCTTCAAATATGAAGCAATGCTCTGATATGTATATATATAGTATTGTCTATACTTTCATTTCTGGCATTACATCCTTTGCTTTTTTTTACTTTTAGTGGAAACCAGACATCACATCATTTGTGTGTCATCAAAAGCAGTGCCAGACTTTCTGCTCCCCCTGGGAGAGATTCAATGGCTAATGAAAACACATGGAGGAGGTCATCCCGGAGACTCAGCTCAAGCCAGGAAAGTGCTACATCCATCGGCCCAAGAAATAAAATGAGCTTTGCACTGACGGGATGGGGGCAGGTTTTGAATTAAACTTTTTAGTAAGCCTTAGATTCCCCTCAACTCACTCTTTGGCCTTTATATATGGCATTTCCATATTTATACTGTGGTGACTAGTGTTAATTGGCAATTGACAGAATCCAGAAGCACCTGGATTCCTTTTGGCATGTCTGTGTTGCAAAAATTGAGGTGAGAAGACCTGTCCACTGTGGGCAGTACCATTCCCAAGCTTGGCTCCTAGACTATAAGTGGAGAAAAGGGCTGAACTGCACCATAAATTTATCATTCTCTGCCTCCTGAGTGTGGATGCAATATGATCATACAGCCTCCTCCTCTTCATACCATGGCTTCCCCACCACTGCCCTGTCTTCTCCTGTCATGACAACCTGTGTCCCTTTGGAACTGTAACCCATAATAAAGCCTTTCCTCCTGAAGTTGCTTTTGTCAGGGTAATTTATCACAACAACAAAAAAGCAATTAAGACATGTTCCAATATTTGGGCCATGCATAAGAATTATAAATGAAAACTTTTCATTTACATGCCTATATGTATGTAGACCTAAATGCCTATGTGTGTATGCATATGTATGTACTCAGGGAAAAAATAGGGAGTAGACAAAATTTGAAGTTATTACCATTGTCCTTGGTTTCCTCCCAGAACTTGAAAGTAAGACCCTATTCCTGAAGATAACACACGCTTTAGACATAGGACTTGGAAGAATTGAGCTGGAATTGACCTAGAAGCCCTCTCACTGAGGCTTAGCTTTCATAGTATCCAAAGGTTCTATGCAAGCTGCCTAGGGAGAAAAGCAAAAGCAAACAATGACCCTACCCAGCTATAAAGCTATGGATCACAATAATCAGCTCAGCAAATGGTGTAGCAATAACATTCCTATCTTATGGGGTAGTCATCAGCTGTCTAATTGGTGTAGACAAATTTCTGAGTGGTCTTATTAAACAAAAAAAAAATGGAGCCAAATATAGGGGTGAAAGCCTTAGATCAGGAAAACAGGGAAAGCCACCAGCCAACCTTACCTCACCAACTCTGCAGCTTCCAAATGCAAGTTACTTCCTGTCTACCCATACAGAACAGCAAGGCTGTTCTGCCCTCTCATTGGCTCTCTGAGCTCAGCTACCTCACTTCCTCTTACTACACAGCTCTGTCATTTTTCTGTCTGTCTGTACAGACCATCCAGGTCTCTATGGTTGGTCCTGGGATTAAAGGTTTGTGTCACCATGCTTGGCTCTGTTCCCTAGTGTGGCCTTGAACACACAGAGATCCTGCCTGCTAAGGGATTAAGGGCATGTGCTGCCTGACTTCTTGTTTACTTAAAATGGCTTGCTATTTCCTCTAATCTCAAGGCAAACTTTATTAAAGCACAGATAAAATATCACCACATTTGTGCACAAATAAAATATCCCCACAAATTGGACTTAAGGCTCACTCAGTAGGAAATTATTCATGCCTGATACTAAATACTTAGCCAACTACCCATGGCTGGCAAGGTCATTGACTCTATCTAGAGGAGAACCTCCCATTGCCACCTTCCTACATTGGTATAATATCTAATTCCATTTCAAATTCATATGCTTATTCCCACAGATAAAGGTAGATTTTGGATTTAGTGTTTTTAAGGTACACTAGAATATAAATTATGTTGTTATCAAATTATATAGCAAAGTGTTCTACAGTATAGCTGTAGAGTACAATTTGTAATGAGATTACCTGATTAATATGTATGACAATATTCCCAACTCATTGTCAAAAATTAAGCTTAAAACTGATAGCTCATGACAGGAATTTCCTCACAGAAAAAATATTGAAAAACAGAGATCAAGCTAACATTAAAGGAAGTTTCAAAGTGGTTGTCTTTTTAATTGACTAAACAAACAAAAAATTGTTTATGATGAGTTAGTTATGTGCTGAATGCATGATCGCATCCCCAAATTGCTCAAATCGCTGAAGACATTGAGAACAATATGACTTAACTGTTTCCTTGAGTGAGTCACCAATTAGATATGTCATCAATGCTGCTTATCTGTCCTTCTTGAAGGGTCTAAAGTGACCGAAGCCTTGTCTTTGAGTGTCTGTGTGTCAGGCAACAATAGTTTCAAATCCAGTTAGACAGTTCAGAATACCCTAGATGCATCCGGAAAAAAAAGATTCAGTTGAGCAAATTCACAGTGTTGATTTCACAGTACAAGGTTTTCTTTAGCCTGTCATTCTTCATTTCATTGTTTATCAATAGAAACTTGGCAGCTTATAAGTAATCCAAAGTGACATTGTCCCAGTAGAATCAATAGAGTTTATTTCTTCCTGTGGACTTAATCATTGCCAGTTTTATAATGTTAACAGATTGAATCTGTGAATTGCTCTTAAGAATGCTAACTAATGCTGTCTCATGGAAGTAAGCTACTTAAAGATTTTTTTTTTTTCTGTTTCTTTGTGCACACATCCTATTCTGGACTTTTTTTTTTTTTTTTTTTTTTAATGAAAAGAACCATCCCTATTCAGTAATAACAAAAAATGCAGAACTTTGAGAATTAACACTTGCCACAAATTTGGTAATGTTTATTAATGAATTCAACTAAAATTATAAAGGCAAAACAATGTCCATTTGAAATATTTATAGTGAAATTAAGGCTTTTCAGTGACAATATTTGGATCAAACTAACATTAAACGGTTTTATACATTTTTGTGACATTAAAATCAAGTATCAGATCTTCATTCCCACACAAAACTGAATTCATTCAACTTCCAGATACTTTGTTCATCTGCAATATAAGTATGTTAAAAATGTACATATTTCAATTGTACTAATAAAAATCTACCTAATATCCAATTTTAGATAATTAATCTTCAATATAATGTATTGGTGAAATTATTAAGACCACTCCACATAGTTAAAAGGGAGGTTTATTTTGTGGGGTAACTCACAAATGAAGGGATAGGCTACAGGGCCTCGGGAAGATGTAGTGCAGTCCGGCAGTGTTCTCTGGAGAACTCTGTTCGATCTACCTCTAGCTTCCAGGGTCTAAAATCCAAGAGAAGCAGTGCATCCAGATCTCAGGTCTTCGGAGGTCCTCTCTTGGCTCTGCCTTGCAGGCGTGACATTTACCGAAGCCTCAATGGGGGTTGGAACTTCCAGATCAAAGCTGGAATGGCTACCCACTACAATAATGTTATACTAAAGCAGTGACTTGGGGATACTTCTGGGAGAGCTAACCAGACAGCTCAGTAGATAAAGACACTTGCTACCACGCCTGACAACCTGAGTTAAATCTTGGGACCAATACGGCAATACAGTTGAAGAAGGTAACCAACTCTTGTAGGTTGTCCTCTGACACAAATACATAGAAAGAAGAATTATAAATTTTTATATAAGTTAAAAGAGATGAATCTAATTGAATTCTACAAATCCTTCTAATCAGTGAACAGGTCTCATAAAATCATTCGAACATGGTTTAATACTAACATTCAGCCAAAATCTATGTGAAAAAACATTGTCAGTGAGAAAATATTTTAATACATAACATCAAAATTGGACCAGGTTGACACTGCCAAAGAAATTTTGCAACTGATTTTGTAGACTGTAAATTCTATTTTTAAATTAAAATTAAATAGTATTATATCTTCATTTCATTTTTCTCTTTAGTGGATCTGTATTACAAAGGGTACACTATTACATGGTAAGTTTTATATCATTATATATTATTACTACATCTTTTATTTAATCTCTAAAATTAAGGAACTTTCATCTTCTATGTTGTTATAAGTACCCATAATATCATTAGTTTTATCTCTTGACTCTTTAAAAGTCTAAAATAGTTACTATTTTACTCTTTACAGAAAAAGTTTGCCACTGGGCAGTGGTGGTGCATGCCTTTAATCCCAGCACTTGGAGGCAGAGGCAGGTGGATTTCTGTGAGTTCAACACCAGCCTGGTCTACAGAGTAAGTTCCAGGACAGACTCCAAAACTAAACAGAGAAACCCTGTCTCAGAAAAAAAGAAGAAAAAAAGTTTGCTAATGATTACATTATAATGTATAAAATGTCATAATGATGTTCATTATGTATCATTAATCTACTCTAATAAATTTTTCAATAATATAATGTAACAATAAACCCTGATACCTCGATGACAGTGAGGAATTTATACACTATTCATAGCTCAGTCTCAAGAGTATCTGATTTCCTCTTCTTGCTTTCTTCTAGTGGTTTACCAGTATTCCAGGTACTTCTGCCTTGCAGATCCATAATCTTTGGCTTCTTCATTTTCGCACTTGTACACAAGAAAACAAGGAAATGCACAATTCAGAATTGTCTTATCTTCATTGGAATAGAAGTGATAGATCATTCATGATCAAATGTGAGATGATGGACTCAGCTTGCACGATCTTGAAGAATGTGAGAACAAGATAATCTACAAAGAAAACAGTCAAAAGAAAACTGATTTTGTTCATAACAGTTTTTCTCAACATCTAAAGTACTAACCAAAATAAAAGAAAGATGCCTATAAACATGCTGTTGAGAGAGACTGACAGCTAAAGAACACCTAACAATTAATTTCATGGAATCTGATCTCAAAATGAAGCAAGACACTGTCATGTGTATGAGTGGTCTGTGTTGACATTAACTATCTGAACTAAAAGCAACACAAAGCTTCCTTACAATAAGAACCTCACACCTGTGTATGGAAATGTGATTTATAGTATCTAACTCAAAGCATCTATTATGAAAGCACAAACATAATAATATATACAAAAGAACTATGATTACTTCATGTTATGGCAGCAATTGATATACCAGAGGCTTCTCTACTCTGAACCAAATTTTCTTGAAGACTTAGAATTCTCCCACAACCTACCTCAGTCATTGCTTCTGACATACCACACCAGGTTTTACCAAACTGCTTTGGGTGAGGATAAATACAATCTAATAAAAATTCCTTCACTCTCAAGCCAAAGGCAAGACTTTGTAGAAGTAAGAATCTTTCAGTGAAAACAGAGTAGTGTGTTAAATCCCTCCAGTCTTTCAGGGATAAAGAACTAAAGCAACCTGGCAACTCCTGATCCACCTCAAGGCCATAGGCAGACAATGTAATCTATAGTCTGAGTTCTGTAAATAGTGCCTCAAACTTCAGAACTCATAAAAGCAGCT
This sequence comes from Peromyscus maniculatus bairdii, assembly GCF_049852395.1. Taxonomy (NCBI): domain Eukaryota; kingdom Metazoa; phylum Chordata; class Mammalia; order Rodentia; family Cricetidae; genus Peromyscus; species Peromyscus maniculatus. The sequence continues at coordinate 86,510,104 of NC_134855.1, read as the reverse complement.
GAATGAAAGCTGTGTCTGACTGTTTCTGACACTTAGGCATAATGAACAGAGAGGTAAAAGTAAACAAATATAAATTTGTCTCAACTTAGTACCAGACTTTTCACATTGTAGATTTTTATTAAAAGATATTTACAAAAGTAAAGAGGTTGTTTAAGTTTTTATTTTTCTTCTTTGTTCATATTGATATATTAGACTCATTCAATTGAAACCATATGTTGGCGCCATCATTCTCAGTTGAAAAATATGTAGCATTTTAAGAGCCAATAAAAAAGCAGGGAGGAACTAATATAGCAGGGTAAATAGCCATGGACAGATGGAACTGGGCCTTTCCAGTCTGTTGGCAAGGAGGAAAACTATTTCTCTGATTAATTGCCTGTAGAGCAAAGGGGGCATGTAACTGAGGTAATGACACTCCAGTGAACTGGGGAGGGGGCCTTACAACTCAGACAGAACAAGCCTCCATTCAAATCCAGCTATTCTACCTTTGACTCTGTGCTCTTTTAAGCATTTGTCATTTCCTGTTATATGAAGTTCATTTCCTGTGTTATGACCTTGCATAACTGTTATGAGTGCTGAACAGGCTGCTTGAGTACACATGTACTTAGTACATGATTACAGTTCAACACTGAATAATATGAATAAAAACTTAGCAGCTCATTCTAGATTCTATGACTCTTATTTAATTTCAGTATTTTATTTTAATTTTTCCATCCACTAACCATGAAAATCTGAAAATCAAAGGTTATAGTAATTTGATAATAGACTAAAAGACGAACCATGTATAGGAATGGCAATTAATTTGAATTATTTTAAGTGCTACACTTTCACCAAATTAGTGTTACTAACAGAAAATTTGAAATTGAAGACTATAGAAGAGATTTTCTTACCTTTCTTCTGTTTGATTAGAGCTTTGGAGGCAGCAAGGGATTATATACATTGTCTTGTTTCCTTTTTTAAACTCAAGTTCATGCTACTGTACTTTATTCAATGCCTAGACCACTGCCTGAGATATGATAAGAGTTTTATGCATGCTTGATTAAACAATGAACACACACAGATGAGTAGGTGGTGAGATTAATGGATGGATGCATTCCCTCAACATCTCTTGTTGAGAAAGAAAGAAAATTTGTGATCTGTGTCACAGCCATAATATATTAGTACATATCATATTCTTGCCAACCTTGTGCTAGAGCATAAGTCTTAATTATTAATTTATTCTTAAGTCTCCTGGCTTGTTCCTATGCACACAATATAGGAGAAAATACAGTTAAAACAAAGTGATTGACAAAAATAGATTAGCTTCTGAGAGTTTAATCTTTTTTTTTTTTTTCTGAGAGTTTAATCTTAACAACATAAAGGACATTAGAGACTGAAATAGGCAAGAAGCTGCTCATGTGTGAATTAGTTATGGCAGTTAACTTCCTAGGGCATTAACTTGAATATGCCAGCCAGTCCAGAGTCAGAAGATTGAGAGTTGGTCCACACATAAAGAATAAAATAAAATAAAAACACAGTCAGAGCAACAATGCTAGCCAAATGCAGCTTGATGAACACCATGTCAAAGGTAAAGAGTATGGTTTTCCAGTCTTCTAATGGTAGGTAAATCTACGTGCATCAGTGAATGCCTCAGCTCAAGTTAGCGTGGTAGAGTTAAATATTCAAAATATTTAAGCTAAGGTGGCATGCAAAATATATTAAAGTTCCCAAGAGTACGGCCTCTAAGAATAAATATAATTTAATATGCTCCTGTTCTGCCTTGGGAAAAGATAGACTGACTAATTTGAGTCACCATATGTATGCAAGTCAGGAGACACGAGTATGTGTGATGGCCACAACCAACAAGTTTCATGTTGTGTCCAAGTGGCTTGAAAGTAGACTTATGCTCGCTGTAGTAATGCAAAGACACAGCCTAACCTGATGACGCACTCCTGTAATCCCAGTACATGGAAGATGAGGGCAGGAAAGTTAGGAACTGGTTACACAGCAAGTTCAAGGCCAGACCAGCTTTGGCTACATGGCACCTTGTCTCAAAAAATGGCCAAACACCCTAATTGTCGTGCTAGAAACCCCATCCAATGACTGAGGGAACTGGATGCAGAGATCCACGGCTAGGCCCCGGGTAGAGCTCCGGGAGTCCAACTGGCGAGAAAGAGGAGGGTTTATATGAGCAAGAATTGTTGAGACCAAGGATGGATAAAGCACATGGACAAATAGCCAAACGAATGGAAACACATGAACTGTGAACCAAAGGCTGAGGGACCCCCAACTGGATCAGGCCCTCTGAATAGGTGAGACAGTTGATTGGCTTGATCTGTTTGGGAGACATCCAGGCAGTGGGACTGGGGCCTGTGCTCAATGCATGAGTTGGCTGTTTGAAACCTGGGGCTTATGCAGGGATGCTTGGCTCAGCCTGGGAGGAGGAGACTGGACCTGCCTGGACTGAGTCTACCAGGATGATCTCAGTCCTCGGGGGGAGTCTTTGCCCTGGAGGAAGTGGGAATGATATTTATTCTTGGTTCATTCATTCCATTGCCTGAGGGACAGTAGGTAGGGTAAGTTAAAACAGACAGAAAAGTTCACTGCTGTGTATGATACGAATATACCATAGCAAGCAAATGTGACACAATCTGCATCTTTAGAGAATAGCACCAAAGCTAAAAAATGCACACAAGATGTAAAGGTTAGCTCAGAGATTAACATTCCCAGTGATGAAATAAACTACTTCTGACACATCACTTCGGGAATTCAAACTGACATGAATAGCTGCTTGCTAGTGATGTGACTGAGAATATTCCTGAGTGTTGGAATATGCCTAAGAAGCTGTCTAGCCATAAGATTCTATGATTCATTGGTTCTACAGAAGAACATAAAAAAAGCCAACTTGAGACCGGGCGGTGGTGGCGCACGCCTTTAATCCCAGCACTCGGGAGGCAGAGGCAGGCGGATCTTTGTGAGTTCGAGGCCAGCCTGGGCTACCAAGTGAGTTCCAGGAAAGGCGCAAAACTACACAGAGAAACCCTGTCTCGAAAAACAAAAAACAAAAACAAAAACAAAAAAAAAAAAAAAAAAAAAGCCAACTTGAGCCAGGTGGTGGCACATAACTTTAATCCCAACACTCAGGAGGCAAAAGCAGGTGGATTTCTGTGAGTTGGAGGCCAGCATGGTCTTCAAAGGTGAGTTCCAGGGCAGCTAGAACTGTTATACAGAGAACCCTTATCTCGAAAAACAAAAAAATAATAATTTTTTTAAAAAAAGAAAAAAGAGAAAGAAAAGCCAAATTGATTGATATTGCATACATGTAAGTGTTTTAGTTTATCTTTCACAGAGGAACAGGGAATTACATGTCTCATGGTGTGCCTCCCAAAGCAATCTGGTAAGTACATGTGTCAGAACAGACACTGTCTGTTCAATTCACTGGAAATAAAAGATACATTACAAACAGCAAACACAGAATCATTGTAAGCTGTCATTTATTTATAGTTACATGCCTAGGCCCAAGTGATTGGTGGGTGCTTGGCTGAGATAGACAAATGAGTATTATTCTCATGCTCATCTCAATACCAAGATTCATAATTTGAAAGGAGTTGACACTCCACCTTTCACCTTTCATGTGAGCTCAAAGAAGTAAATGAGAAGGCTCTTCTACCACATGTGGCTTTGGCCTCTGGAAATGCATGTGTTGTCATGGAGATTAACATAGTTTTTCCTTCATTCAACCTACATTCTTTGTCTAGCTACTTTCAGCATTTTTACATATATTCTTATAAAAGTAATTTCTTCTAAAAGGTGTGTTTTCTTAAAACACAATTTTGGCCATATTCAGAAGAGACAAAAACAGCATTTATTTATTCTTTGAGTATACAGTGAAAGTGTACTATTAGTCGTATAGTAGAGGATGCTTTGAGAAAATATAAAATCCAGAATAATGATAAACAAGTGTCCAAGTGGCAGCACAAACTCTTAGAAGCTTTGGCTTCATTCACTCCACTCAGCCTCAGAAGATATTTAGCACAGTAACAGAGAACAGCAGCACTTTCATCAAGCTGACTTACATTCAATTTTTCATTCTTCAGCTAGCAAGCTCTATGTCCTTAGGCAAGTTTATTCACCTCCATGGTCCTCAATTTTCCCATTTGCAATGTAGCGATGGAAAAAAATAATTCAAATATCCTAGCACTGTTATAAGATTTAAATAAAGAAAATATGTATAGCACTTAGCCACTAAGTGCTAAGTCCTAGCCTATCATAAATATTCATGTTGCATTTCTTTGCTTCTAAGACATAATCTTTGAAAACAAATCTCTGTAGTTATGACATGTTTCATAGACTAGGATCCATTCCCAACAGAAGATAACTTTTAATCCCTGTGGGCCAGGCAGCAACCTGAGTCAGGTGAGTTCTCTGTGCTTGTGGTTGTTTCTATGATTGTCACTTCAGTTGATATACGTATACAGTGGTTTCTATATGTGCTCAGTGTAACCAGCAGTTTAAGTGTATTTAAGAAGGTTATATTAGGGTCCTACATTGAAACAGAAGCTGTAGTACTTACTAAAAGCACACACAAAAAGGAATGTTGGGACACTTAATATTTGAATTGCTATTTTTGGCAAGAATGTGCTGTGGTATGTCTTTCTGTATGCTGTGAATATGTGTTACTCTGGTTGGTTGATAAATAATGCTGCATTGGCCTATGGCAAGGCAGTTTAGAGGCAAGTGAGAAATCCAGGCATATACAGGGGAAGAAGAAAAGCAGGGTGAGAGAGATGCCACCCTGCTGGCCAATGAACAACATGCCAGCAGATCAGTAAGCCATGGAACACGTGGCAAAACACAGATTAATAGGAATGGGTTAATTTAAGTTATAAGAGCTAGCTAGCAAGAAACCTGCCATATGCCATACAACTGGTAATTGGTATAAGCCTCTGTGTGTTTACTTGGGTCAGAGGAGCTGCAGGACCAGGCAGAACACAGGAAAACTCCTGACTACAACAATGAAAAAGGGAGGGGGAATCTAATGAAAGTCACAGTACTCACAAGGCCTCCTCCGTAAGGTTATGTAAGCAGTAAAGGACTGCTGGGCAGGGTGAACTCTTTGGTGGAGCTACCTGCAAGTTATGTAGGACATATCAGTGACACAGTTTTTACAGCTGTTACCCATACTAGCATGTGCTTTTCAACCACTTTCAGCTGCTTGGGTGACCTATGTTCCTGTAAGTCACCCCAATAAACTCATTGTCTCATCAACCTGGGTTTGTGTAGAACTGTTTCTTTGGTCTGTGTAGGTGTTTTATCTGAGATGAATAGATATTGTTTCTGTCTTCCTAAGGGGGGAAAAATAGATTGTCCCACCTGCCATTGGTTTCTAAAGGTAGAAATTGTAGGAGAAATACACAGAAAAATTAAATATTTTGCCATGTGACTTTGGAGCTTCCATCAGCTCAGACCCAGGTATAAACAATACCTTTGCAGAAGTGTTTAGGCAGCCGGAGTTTCCTAGAACAGAGAGCATATGTAGGTTTTCTCCAGGCTGAAGAGGGAACAAGAGGAACATTTCAAAGAAAGTAAAACAAGTAAATAGAACATTAGTAATCCTCTACCCTTTCACTCTAGAAACAGAGCCCTACAGTGGAAGAAGGGAATTATCCAGGATGAATTCACATCAAAAAGTAGAAAATTAAGGAGATTTATTTTTAGCTGAATGAAGCTCAGAGAAATGATAAGTGCCTTAAAGAAATATCATAGACTTTCAAGGTCTGGTAGTAACGCATATAACATAAGGTTTCCTGTATCTGAAGGCACCAGCAAGCTGAAAGAACCTTGGAATTTGCCATATGAGCAGAACATGTAGGAAGTGAGTGAATATCCCTGGACAAATATATGTCCAATCTAATGCCTGATATAGTTTTTACTATTCTTGCCATGTCTGGTTCTCATCCTAGTAGCATTCAATAATGCTTTGTTTTCCTTTTTTGTTGTTTGTTGTTTTGGTTTTTTGAGACAGTGTTTCTTTGTGTAGCCTTGACTGTACGTGAACTCACTCTGTAGACCAGGCTGCCCTTGAACTCAAAGAGATTCACCTGCTTCTGCCTTCCAAGTGCTAGGATTAAAGGCATGACCACCACCACCCTGCTTCAATGCTACTTTTATCATATGGAATATTGTGATGGGAAACTAACACTGTCCTGTCAAGGCGATTTTCCTAAATAAGAGCCAATACAACTTTTCTCATGGCTGCTTCTCTTGTGGCTCATTTCTAGCCCATAAGAGAGGAAGTGTGCTTTCCCAAGGTAGAATGTAAATCCAGTCTTCTTTTTAAAATTCCAATGAGTATAAAATGATGAGTCTCATTATGACATTTTAATACATGTATATATGCCCTTGGCCCACATTTACCTCCCCTAAAGGGAATGAGGTCACTCAACCCTAAAACAAACAAACAAGCAAACCAAATTGCACTATAAAAATAAAAATGACTGAATAAGTATAAAGTATCACTCCTACTTTATGAATGATAAAAGTTTTAGCAGCTTCATTGATATTCAATTGTCACTGTCACACAATAAACAATATGGTTCCAAGTATAAAGTAAGATCTTTTAGCACATACATTTACATGGTTTGCATCTATGAATTATTTATGATCACAATCAAGACAATGAATACATCTGTAATCCCTGTAATTTTTTTCTGTAATATCCTATAATTTTTGCACTTTCTAGAATTAAATGGGACTCACACTCTTGATCATCTGGCTTCTGTAGAGGACTATAACCACTGTGAGACTACTCCATGTTGTTGTAACTATTCTAAGTATATGGAATTGTTTTATTCACTTGTTGTTGGACATTTGTATAAGTTCTAGTGTAGAGCTCTTAACTAACCAAAGTGCTATGAACATCCATGAGTCAGTTTGTATGAACACCTGCTTTCATTTAACTTAGGTAGATACTTGTAGTGCAGTGACTGGATCAGGCAGCAGATCTGCATTAAACTTTAAAAGCTGTCTCTATTGGTTATATTTCTTGCTGCTGTAATAAAATTCAGAAGCAGTTTAGCAGAGGAGAGACATATTTTGGCTTACAACTTCAGGAGATACAATTCCTCATCATGGGGAAGAAGTGACAGTGTGAGCAGCACGAGTCATAAAAGGAGTGTATGACAAGGTTCATTCACATGTGGAGAGATAAGACAAAGAGCAGGACCAGAATCAGGACTGACTGATAGTCCTCAAAGACCCACCATCAGTGATCCACCCCCACCAGCCAGCCATACCTCCTGCCCCTACAGATCCCACAGCCTCACCAAACACCACTACCCAGCAAAGGACTGAGAGTTTAAACCCATGAGAGGGCCATTTCTCCAAATCCAACTGTTTTCTGTGTAGTTTTAGAGTTCTATTTCTGCCAGTTATGTGTGAGCTCCAGTTGCTTCACACCCTTGTAGACATAGTAAAAATTTAAAACTATTTGTAAATGTGTAGTCATATCTTGTTATGGCTTTGATTTGTATTTTACTGATGACTAATATTCCCAAGAATTTTTCATATGCTAGCTGCTAATGTCTAAGTGTCTGCTCAAATCTTCTATCCATTTGAATTGAGATGTTTGTTATTTTATTGACTTAGGGTGTTTTTACATAGTTTTTTATTAGAAAAGTGATGTGGAAATAATTTCTCCTAGGCTATAGCTTTTGTCTCTATCTTCTTAACAAAATATTTTGAACATAAGATCTTAATTTTCATGCCATCATTATCAATTTTTATCTTATAAATTATGATATTAATGTTGTCCTGGTTTACTTTCTGATGCTTTGATAAATGCTATGGCCAAAAGCAATTTAGGAAGCAAAGGAATTATTTCATCTCACAGCTCAGAGTCCATTGTGAAGTAAAGTCAGGACAGGAACTCAAGGCAGCAACCTGGAGGCAGGACTGGAAGCAGAGGCCACAGAAGAATACTCCTTACGGGTCATCCTCCAGGCTCACGTTCAGCTAGCTTTCTTCTACTTCCCAGGACCACCTTCCCAAGAGTATTACCAGAATGGGCTGGACTCTCCCACTCACCATCAATCAAGAAAATGCCCACAGGCCAATCTGATGGAGATATTGTCTCCCTTGAGGTTACCTCTTCCCCCAAATGACCCTAGTTTGTGTCAAGTGACAAGCAGCATAAATTGAATAGCTAATACATTTTGTACAATTCAAGTCGCATAACTTTTCTCATGTTATCTTCTGGAGACAGTCATTTTGGGGCTGAATCTTAAACCGATGATCCATTTCAAGTTAATTTTTTTATATGAGGCATAAAGTTTAATACATAATTATGTATACATACTATTCATTTTATTACAAACTAATTTTAAATTGTTTTAGCTCCACTTGGAAAAATGTCTTTGTTCACTGGATAATCATTGAATCTTTGTTTAAAATTATTTAACTGTGAATGTGCTGGTATATTTCTGTACTGTCTGTTCTTCTGTAGCAAATAGAAGTGGAATCTCTCTCTCCACCATAATACTAGTTCTGCCTGTGTAGTCTACAAAACTGGGGTTTTCTAATAGGTCTTAAAGTCATGGACTGTAAGCTACCCAGACTTCAAACTTGTTTTTAAAAGATTTGTTCATTTTTATGTTATGTGTCTGTGAGTACCATTCTTATATGTATGTGTCATGTGCATACTTAGTGCCCATGGAGCACAGAGGAGGGTGACAGATCCCCAAGAAGTGAAGTTACAAGTGGTTGTGAGCCACTGTAATGGTGCTGGGAACCAAACTGGGGTCCTCGACAAGAGTTACAAGTGATTTTAACCTCTGCATCATCTCTCCAGCCACTCAGAGAACTTGCATTTCTATATGAGTTTTAGAAACAGCTTCTGTATTAAAAAAAAAAGTTGACAGATCTATTTCAATTTGGTCAAAGAAAGTACCGGTCCCTCCAGGTTCCCTCACCTTGCAAAGGATATAGTATCCTGAGTCTCAGGAGTCATCAACTCATATTTTCAGATGCTCTATATTATTTAGGAAACTGTTTAATATATTGTACCTATTATTTTAGGTTCTCCAAGGTGAAAGACACATACAAACTATTACTCTATTTTGACTAGAAGCACATTGCAGGATTTTTTTAGTATCTTAAATTTAACTGTGATACCTGGGTCAACAGTCTTCGTGAACTCTGAATTTGACTTTTATTTATTTGGAGTGTTTTTTGTTTGTTTGTTGTTTGCCTGTTTGTTTCAACCAAGAGATGTTCCTCCTTGAATCTGGGAACTTTTTCTTGTGCAGTATTCTAGGCCAGGATTCCAATATGTTAGAAAATGCAGAAGAAAGCACAGAAGCATTTATCCACATAAGGCCAAGCCTCTGAATCCAGATGTTTGCTTTCCTGTGGACTCTGGTTCTGAATGCTCACTTTCTATTTTTCTTGTCACCTGCTGCTGCTCAGCACCCAGAGCTGCAAACCACAGTGAATCCAGCATTCCAAAACTAATCCCTTTCTTCTCTCTTCAGCCAGCTTTGGAATGCAGCCACACTGAGCCAGGAGGCTCCTTTTGTATAAAACTAAGAAATAATTTCCTCTGGCTAAGGATCGTAAAAAAAATAAAATAAAATGGATCTATGAGTGGAAAGCACATTTCTAAATGACAAATCGCTTTCAGTTGTTTTTTTTTAAATGTGTTTATATCATTCCTAACAGGAATATTATTTTTCTTTTATTGAAAACACTTTAGTCCTTTTCCATTTGACTTCTAGATTGTTTTTGTTTTTATTTTTGGTTGTTGTTTATTTGCTTAAGATAGAACCATTATCAATAAACAATTTCAGGAAAAAGTGGGGAGGATGGTTTTTCTTAGACAGTGAGCCTCAGGCTAATGCTATGCATATATACAGTTGACATGGGCTCCAGCACGGACCTCACATCCCATGCATATACATGGTAGACATGGGCTCCAGCCTGGACCCCACAGTGAGGTGGCTTGCCCTTCTTTACACTTACTAGAATGTCTAAGATGGGAAATAGTTTCCTATTGTGTATTTTTTTTAACTGAATATCTTGGAGCCTATTATTTTTCTGTTCTACCACAACAGTGTTATTACAAGTCACAAATATTTCCACTAGTCATAAATTATAAACAGCTGCCAACTTGTACCAGACATTGGTGTACTTTGGGAGGAAAAAAAGTGTGTTCTATCTTTTATAATATTGAGTCTTTACAAACATCATCTGTTACTTGGTTACTTGGAGACCACCTTGGTAGCATATTATCTATTTTTAAACATTAAAAAAAATTGATCATTAGTTTTCATAGCTTAGAATGCACGTCAGAGGATAATTTGCTATGGTTAATGTTTGAACCAAGAGAGCTTGTTTTGTTTTTAATTTTATTAAAATTGTTACCATTATCTTTTATCTTTGAAAATGGGAAATTAAACATTTTGTTGTTGTTGTTGTTTCCCTTTATAGTAACATTACTATGTGGGCGGTCACACATTCTCAGTCTTTGTTTAACTAGCTCTGAGGCAAAACTGCATATTTTACAAAAATGTGGTAACTATCTTTCTATGTGCATTTAAATTTTTTCTTCTCATCTATAGGTAGCCAACCAGATTAGAAACCTATTGCAGGGAACTCTTTCATTTAATTGTGTGAGGCAACGTTTGTGTTTGTGGAAGCAGTATTATTCCAGTAAATACTCAAATGACCTGGAATTAAGAAAAAAATTTAAATTCAGTTATTTAGAACTACTTAGAACTGATGATAAATCCTGAATTTCAGGATTTCTGGTTAGCTTCCTACTTGCCTCATATAGCCTCATATACCACAAAACAGTCATATAAGTTGCATCTCTCCTCACTTTGTTCTCCAATCCAGTTCCTGATGCTAGCAATAAAAAAAAATAGCCCACAGAAGTCTAGAAACTTAAGTGCAAATCCATAGTAATGAAACATGCTGATCTTATTTGACAATGGAATGAGCCTTCCAGAAGCTCCTGAATCCAAAGAGCATTTTCCTTTGGCACATAGCAGAGTGGTTTAGTTGATGGTGCAAATGAGAGTCTGCAGTGTGCAGAACCCGGCTCAGGAGGTCAGGGAAGAACCCTGTGGAAGGAGCTCCACAATAGGACTGCTACTAGACTACAAGTCTTTCTGTTCCAATTCCCTTTCTTTATTTCTCTTTTCTTCTTTAAATTTGTACTGCACATTACTATGGAAAATACAGATAATGCACACCATGCTACAGGCAGAGTTATGGCCTATATTCTCTGTGTAGAAGGAAGCCTGCTACATTTTGTCAAGTATCATCTTTGACTTTGTACTCAGTCTTGTTTTCTCCATTAAGTTTTTTTTTGTTGTTTGTTTGTTTGTTTTGTTTTGTTTTTAGACAGGGTTTCTCTGTGTAGCTTTGTGCCTTTCCTGGAACTCGCTTTGGAGACCAGGCTGGCCTCGAACTCACAGAGATCCGCCTGCCTCTGCCTCCCGAGTGCTGGGATTAAAGGCGTGCGCCACCGCCACCCGGCTAAGTATTTTTAATATAGTATTTTATCATAATCATTGCCATTTGTTAACATGTCAATAAAATTAATTTTCAAAGGTGTAAAATGTTTCCAATATATGTATATGGAATGAATTTAGCATTTTTTTTATTTCTATTAGTAGCATCTAACTTGTTTCCAGATTGCTAGTCTAAGAAACAATGCAACAATAAATATTACGTTTAAAAATTTTCTGTGATTATGCTTATTTCTCCAATATACATCTTAGGAGCCAACTTTTATTTCTTGGAGAAAAATCTTCAATTATCCATTACAGCAGCTTGATCATACCAAGTCAAGGAAGAAATAAAACACTCACAAATTAGGAAGAAAAAAAGAACTAATCCTTCTGCAAACTAGACTGGATGGTAACCCCAGAATATACGCTTCAGACATCAGAAAACTAAGAAAAATCTTTATCAGAAAAACAGCAAACTATCTTGCCAGATAACCTGTATCTTCCTCAGCTTATAAACCATAATCTCCCATGACTTTGTGCAGAGACTGCCCCACAGTTTACCTAGGATGGCAATCTCCTTCTGAGGGGCATTCACTCTCTGCTGCACATTCTACTTGCTGGAATCCATAGTGCTCCTCCCCTTCTTTCCTGCCAAGTTCATCCAGATTCCTCATGAAAACATCACACATTGACTGATGGTCAGGAAAAAAATGTGAACTCTGATAGACTATCTAACCTTTATTAAATAATAAAATTCCTCAAATTCCACAGTTCAGCTATCACAACAAATAGCAAGCGTTTGGCCGTAACTATGTACTAATCACAAAAATACAGAAGTAAACCTGAAGAGCTCACAATCTAATAGGGGAGGCATACAAATTAATAAATGAATCCAGAACAATGCAATACATATCGTAAAAGGGAAGGACAGATAGAGAATTCAGTGAGTAAGATGCTTGGTGTATGAACATGAGGATTCAAGTTTGAATCCCCAGCACCCACTTAAAAAGCTGGATTTGTACACATACTTCTGTCATCCCAGCACTCTGAGAAGTGAAGACAAAAAATTTGCTTAGAAATACTTTAACTGCCAGTGTCGCTCCAGGTTCAAGGAGAGACTATTTTTCAGGGCAGTACAACAGAAAATATTTGAGGATAAAAGGAGCACCAGAAAGTGGAATGGAGCTAAATTCTATGTTCAAGGAGATAAACAGATTAAGAAATGGAATAAAGGGAGTGGTGACTTCAGAGCAAGATCTCACCCAGCTAAGTTTCCAACTTGTTGAAAGGAATTGAAGAAAAGCTTAGAGCAGGGTGTGTTGGTACACACCTTTAGTCTCAGCACTCATAAGGCTGAGGCTGGTGGATCTCTGCGTTTGAGGCCAGGCTGGTCTACAGAGCAGTTTCAATGACAGCAAAGCTTAGGCAGTGAAGGAAAGCAGAAAACTGGGGAAGACATAATTGAACAAGGGGCAGGGGGCACATTCCAGCCTGAGCAAGCAGCAGAACTTGGCAACTTTGGCCACATGGTTCTGATTTAGAGTTAAAGATAGAAGAAAGTGACTACAGAATTTGCCTCCATGACCAAGAAAAGTCCTTGAGGCCAGGTTGCTGTGGGATGGTCTGTATGTCAAATCTGTTGCTCTGATTGGTCAATAAATAAAACACTGATTGGCCAGTGGCCAGGCAGGAAGTAGGTGGGACAAGGAGAGAGGAGAATACTGGGAAGCAGAAGGCTGAGGCGGAGACACTGCCAGCTGCCGCCATGACCAGCAGTATGTGAAGACTCTGGTAAGCCACAAGCCACGTGGCAAGGTATAGATTTATGGAAATGGATTAATTTAAGCTATAAGAACAGTTAGCAAGAAGCCTGCCATGGCCATACAGTTTGTAAGCAATATAAGTCTCTGTGTTTACTTGGTTGGGTCTGAGCGGCTGTGGGACTGGAGGGTGACAAAGATTTGTCCTGACTGTGGGCAAGGCAGGAAAACTCAAGCTACACCAGGTATGTGTCAGGGGTATCCCTGAATGGAGGCCTAAAGAAGCCATTTCATGAAACTATGAAATTGAAGCCTGGATTTCCTTGGAGAACCCCAAGATGTTGGAGATGCCAGATCCGTGGGATACGTGCTGAGGTAAACTGCTAACAGGGAATGGAACCAACCCAAGAGAAAGAATATTCAGTCAACAAAGCTGAAAGAAGTTGGAGATCTGAAGAGCGTTTTGACATCCGATGGGGAGTTTGACATGGAGATGCAGAGTTTGGAGTTTGTCTAGCTGGATTTTGGTCTTGATTTAGTTCAGTATTTCCTAACTATGCTCCCTTCCCTACATTTTGGAATGTTAATATATACCCTGTGCCATTATATGTTGGACATACGTGATCTGCTTTTTATTTTCATTTTACAGGGGATTACAGTTAAGAGATTGTATGAGTCCTAGAAGAGACTTTGAAATAATTTAAACTTTTATATTTAGACTTAATTTGACTTTTAATTTATACTTAAATATTTAAACTTTTAAATAAATTTGAGACTGTTGTATACTATGGGGACTTTTGAAGTTGGACTGAATGCATTTTGCATTATGATATGGCTACAAGCCTTTAGGGGCCAGGGAGTGGAACATGGTGGTTTGAAAGAAAAGGGCCTCCCAAGGGAGTGGCACTATAGAAGTGTGGCATTGTTGGAGTAGGTGTGGTCTTGCTGGAGGAAGTGTGTCACTGTGCAGTCAGGCTTTAAAGTCTTTTATATGCTTAAGATACCACCCAGTGTCTCGGGCCACTTCCTGTTGCCTGTGAATCAAGATATGAGGACTCTCAGCTCTTGTTCCAACACCATGTCTGCCTGCATGCCACTATGTCACACCATGATGATAATAGACTAAACTTCTGAAAATGTAAGCCACCTCAATTAAATATTCTTCCTTTATAAGAGTTGCTGTGGTCATGGTATCTTTTGACAGCAATGGAAACTCTAACTAAGACATATCATTTGAGATCAAAAGACCCACCCTAAATCTGGGACATACCTTCTGGTAGCAGCCCACATAAACAGACATGGGAGGAAGAAGCTCTGCTTTTATCCTGATTGTTCTCACTCTGGATGGCAAGTCCATCTAGTCTGCTACCAAGGAGTTTCTTCATTAGTATTTGAGTCTATTTCTTTGGGATTCCAATGTAAACTGAAGACAAACAGATATCTACATCAGGGACTGAATACCTACTAGATTCTTAGCATTTCCATCAGGAGACAGCCACTGTTGAATAGCCAGATTATAGTCTGTAAATCACTATAATAAATCCCCTTTTAATAAATATATAGATTTATTCTATCAATTATATTCCTAGAATACCCTGACTAACAGTAGATTTTTGCTTTGTATATTCTAGCTAGATACAATATATGAAATATTCACATTACTTAGAATAACCATATCCCTTTTGAGACTCTAATGGCTTCCTTCCCATCCTTAACCAATGGTGTTGTAGAAAACAGTTAATGTAGTAAATACGTATGTAACAGAAACTATATAAAATTTATTTAACTTTTTATTTCTGTTCTTCCTTTTTCCTTGCTACCTTCCTTCCCCAGTTCTTGCTCATCTTTTTCTCTTCTTTCTATTTCTGTGTGTGTGTGTGTGTGTGTGTGTGTGCCTCTCTGTCTCTGTGTGTGTGTGTGTGTGTGTGTGTGTGTGTGTGTGTGTGTGTGTGTGTGTGTGTGTGTGGTGTGCATGCATAGAGGCCCAAGGAAAATCTTAGGTATCATTCCTCAGGTGCTATCTACCTTACTTTTGAGACAAAGTCTCTCGCTGAACTTGAAGCTCATTTATTGAGCTTGGTTGACTAGCCAGAGAACCCCAGATGAACCCCAGAAAGTTGAGATAAAAGGTTATCTCTACTTTTCCATTGCTGGCATAAGAAGCATTTGGCATGCTTCACTTTTACATGGGTTCCAGAGATCACACTCAGTGCCTATGCTTGCACAGTAAGCCCTTTACCAACTGTGTCATTTCCATTGCCCCTCCTTCTCATTTTCTTTCTCTCTTCTTCCTGCATTCTCTAAACAAACACTGCTCAATTAATGCTACTAACTTTTAGTTGACTAAAGCATCCCCAAGGTGCCTAATAGTTTATCTATTGTCTGTGTTGTTCCCATCTACTCAATAACCTTGATCCTCTCACCTCAGGACCTCTATCTACTATGTCCCCAGGCAGCACCCTTTGTCTTTCATTCCTTTTGATGTGGTCCAGTTTGTGATATTGGGAATGTAATAGTGTCTCTTTCTAGGATCTCAAGGTACATTTTGGTGACCCAATCATTCTAAACTTTCTGGTGGTGAATATAACTAACTTGCTAACTTAATAGGATCGAGAATCACCTAGAAGACAAGTCTCCAGCCCTGTCTACGTTGGATTATCTAGATTAGGTTAGTTGTGGTGAAAAGACATGCTTCAACTGTGGGCAACACCATTTCGTGGAAAAGGGTCCTATACTGAATACAAACAGAAGACAAACTAAGTACTGACTGATCCCGCCCTCCCTCTCTCTCCCTCGCTCCCTCCCTCTCTCCCCAGTACTGGCTATAAATGTATTGTGACTAGCTGCCTCAAGCACTTACCACCATAGCATATCCACTATAATGACCTTTACTCTTGAACTGTAAACCAAAGTAAATCTTCCATCCACTCAGTTTATTCTCATTGGGTATTTTACCACAGCAACAGGATAAGTAACTAATAAACTCTTCATGAATGTGAGCCTCTCTTTTATAAAAGTTTTACTGTTATTATGATCAAGAATAGGCAGGAGATCAGAAAGCCTTTGAAAAAGTGAAGTTACAAAGTTTTAAGTTCACAATGTTAACCTAAATTCCTGCTATCATTTCCAAAGTCATAATTGATCAAGAGAAAACAGATTTTTAAAGTATACTAAAATGAAAAGGAATATGTAAGTTTCAGGTGAGCCAATTTTGCTGATGTTGTATGCTGGAAATTTAGCATTTATAAATAGTTGGGTTTGGGCAGAAGGATTCATTTGCTTACCTGTGTTACTCCAGAGAGGACTCCTAAGGTCCTCCAATATTCCTAAATTCCTTGATGTCTGCTTTTCTCACTTGTCTTCATGTTCTGTCTAGACTCAAATGTTTTCTCTATCAGCAGATAACACACCTCAGTTTTACTCTAGAAGACTCTGTCCTTATGCTGTGTTTGGACTTTACCTCTGGCTTCACTTCTCCTAGGCAAACTCCCAGAAGCCACCTTAGCTCTGACCCTAGCAGACTAGCCCAGGATGGAATCTGGCACATATTAAATATTAAGCAATAAAAACTGTTATGAGGTTAAAAAAAATGAAGTGTTTCTTCAAAAGATCATGGTGTGCTGAAGACAGCTTGTTGGAAATGGCTTGCACTGCTTATTGAGAGTTGATTGTTAGGTTTCCAGGAATTTTACAAGCCAATTGTTAAATACTACCATTTTAGAAATCTGCACCATTTAAATTGGTAACTTAAAAACTATAACAAAGGGGACATGTATGCAGAACTTATCACTTAGTGTTGCAAGGCTTTTACTACTTCCTGTTCTCTTGAACTCAGCTCATCTAATGTGTCTGTATGAGAGGAATGCTGTGTGGTGATATACTAATGTATTCATTTCCCCACCTCTACATTCAATAATGCCGGCCATAAATAAGGAGGAACTTTTTTCTTTATCGGTATATTTACACATGAAAATCAGCAAATGCAACATATGGAAGCCCTGCCCCATTAGCCAGCTACTAAACACTTGTAGGCACACTATTGCAAAAGGTGGCAGTGTCTCCCAGGTGTGCTTCACAAAAATGAGCTATGGTGTGGGGAGACCATTCATAGACAGTTTTCTTGAGTCTATCTCCATACTGGCCCTTTTCTAAACAGGACCCAAAATTACCCAGCCATTCAGTTCATATTATAGACCTTTAGCTGACACACAGAGCTCTTATTTTCCTAAACCAAAAGGCTTATCCCAAGACTTAGGCTATCATCATCTTAATTTATAGATAAATCCAGTGAGACCAGTCATGGGCACCAATGCTGATGCAAGAGGTCTGGATTGAACTACAGAAAATCTATCTGCTGTTCCTGTTAGATACAAACAAAGTGGCGTATAACTCTCGAAGAGATTGCTAATCTTGGAAACACAAGTGAATGGTGCTGCCCAACAATGAATAAAAACTAATGTAGTATATTGGGGGATTTATTAAGGCAACTCCATGTAGTTAAAAAGGAGGTTTATTTTGGGGTAACTTACAGCCAGTAAAGGGGTTGGTTACAGGATCTGGGAGAGGTGGGGTGCAGTCCAGTGGTGTTCTCTGGAGAACTCTGCTTGGTCTACCATCCAGCACCCAGGATCACAAGGAACCAAGAGGCCCCGCACATCCTGATCTCCAGTCTTCAGGGCTCCCTTCTGGGCCCCACCCCAGGGTCAGGTCATAGGTAGGCATGGCATTACTGGAAGCCTCACTAGGGGCAATACTTTCAGGTCAAAGCTGGAACAACTACCCACTACAGTAGTGGGACCAAGAGATAATAAAAGAAAACAAGGTTTTAGACCAAGTCTGTCTGAAAACGTAATCTAAAAGTGTATTTAAGTCAATGACTTTTCCTTTATGTCTAGTAAGAGTGAAATTTGCATGAACTCACTGGCACAGAAATAGTTCTTTACTGATTCAAGGTACAGTGTTTGTATCTTTAGATAAAATTATTACAGGAAGAAAGTAAATACTCCCATCTCTTCTATTTATGACTCTATGACTCTATGTGCCTGACTCTTTGGCTGGAGAACAACTGGTTACAGGCTAAAATATTTTATTGTACGTTTTGGTATATATGTTTAATTAAAGCCACATCCTGTAAGTAGGAAAGTGGTAATGAGTCATTAATACAACTTTGCATGATTGAATTGGTTTGTAAGTCAGAGGGGGTGGATTGTGCAAGAAGTAGAGTGGATCTGAGTAAATCCTTGGTCTTTTCTTTGGCCAAATAGGCAATTTAAATTCATCAGCTGTCATTCGTGAATGTCCCAGGGAAATGGAATGAGGCAATGTCTTGCGAGCCCCACAGCTCAGTCTCTAAATGAGAGAAGGTTGGAGTTTTCTGCTGGGACAGAATGAAAGTGAGCCTTGGTCTTCTACTTGACCTAAAGACTGAGGAAACATTGCTTTGGTCTACATTTTCATGATGTCAAATGTCTAGAGAAAAACTAAGATGTGAGGCCATCAGAATGTGCTTCGGAAAGTATGTGTGATTTTACATTAAATAAATAACTAGTTACTTGTTAGGTTTTTCATGGTCTGTCTAGAAGTTTGGATTGCCTG
The DNA here is from genome assembly GCF_049852395.1 of Peromyscus maniculatus bairdii. Classification (NCBI taxonomy): domain Eukaryota; kingdom Metazoa; phylum Chordata; class Mammalia; order Rodentia; family Cricetidae; genus Peromyscus; species Peromyscus maniculatus. The sequence goes on along the minus strand of NC_134855.1, from coordinate 86,491,260 downwards.
TGACGGTGACAGTGATGACAGCCCTGTCAACAGCATGGCCCTGTGCATCTGAATGAAAGCCGCCCCTTGTGGTGCCAAGGGGGACTCTACAGAACAGTGGACACTCAGTGTGAGGGGCTCAGTTACATTTCAAGGCAGAAAGAGCAAATAGCTATGAAAATAGCTTCCTGCTTCTATTTTCCACCTATTTCTTGTTTCTTTTCTCCACAATCCTGAAATCATTCAATATATAATGTAAGTTTATTTATTTTACTTTAATTCTCCCTGCAATTCCAAAAATTAAAAGCTCTTGGAAAGCAATGGTTTGTTTCTAGTTTTGTTCAATGTTGTATTTTCAATACTGGAGACGGAATTCAATGTATAATAAATGCTCAGTAAACATTTGAACAAATGGATGGCCTATCAAATGGCTATTGAACAATTTATAAATCAAAACCTAAAATGGCCTGGTGGGAAAAAAGAGATTTTTTTTTTTTTAAGAAACTGGTAGTCTTTTCACAGTTTCACATTTCTAGGCACAGAGACGACCTTTAGGATACCACATGGAAGCTGGTATCACAAGTCCCACATGGTCCTGGTATCCATCAGGGCCCTTCTGAAGAGAGCTCCACCCAGCTCTACTGGCAACAGCAGCCCGCTATCTGCTGTTGTTCCCAAGGCTGGGGCTGATGACCCAGACGGCAGCCACTGTGCCTTGTGTGGCTGTACGCTCCCTTGTGGGGCACACATTGGGTTATCCCATCATTGGACCTTCAGTGAGTATGGTAGTGCTGAGCCCGCAAAACCTTGGCATCACTTACCAGAAGTTGAGAGGAACTGGGCAGTCACAGCAGCAATCTGGTGGCCCTTGCTTTCATGATACAAAACAGTTTGGGGAACATGTCCAGAACCAGAGAGACAAACTCTCTAAGGATTTCCATGTGGTGCTAAACACAGTGTAGACTTCCAAATGGATTAGTTCAATCAAGAAGTACAAGTTGAAGAAATTGGCTGTGATGAACAAGTTATATAAGTATTAAAAAGAGAAAAGCACTTGATGGAGAAAGTGCAAAGTATGAACCCACAACTTAAACATCATTAGGATCTCCATTGTTTTGGAATGGCCATGGGACTTGGTGTTCTGAGTATGTATATGTTTATGGAGATGCTCTAGAACTGGAAGCTGGACAGATGTCTGGGTTGCTTCTTTAAACCCACTGTGGTAATGTTAGTATTCATAAATTAATTAAATGAGGTTTTTTAAACTTAATTTTAAATCCTTTACCTTAGCAGCTGAACTGCAATCTAACTCTAAGACAGTAACAATTTTCTTAGCATTCTACTTGTGGATAAATACACCAGCTCTGTCTGTATCTGAAAGGAGCCCCAGCAGTCAAGGACTAAATAGACTCAGTCAGGCTCAGCAGGACTTTGTTTAATAGATTGCACCTCAGTCTCAGTTGTCCTTTGATTGATAAACTGAAAACTTCTACTTTTATTTGTATTAGCAACTAGGCACTATGAATATAGAAAATACATTTTCTATATTCATGTTATTTCTGAAACATTGATTGCTAAAAATAAGCTCTAAACTATTTCCAAATGAAAATATTATTTCTAATACTTCAAGTTTTATGCTCAAAGAAGAACGTTTTGAAAATGAGTACAAATATATATTACCTAGTAATTAAATGTGTGAGATGCCATTTCTTTAAAGCAATCACCTCTTGCCTAAATACACTAATAGCAGTTGGATTTGATGTTTCTAGTCATCCTCTAATATCCTCATTCAAACTAAGTCCTATTGTACAGGCTCTCTCTCTCCTCTTCCAACCTTGAAAAAGATACCCTGTACCTTTAATAAGGGACCTGGTGAGAGCTTTCTTTCCAAACTTGTTCCCTGGCTTCCAAGTGAAATGAGCTGTAATTTGAGAACCCTGCAATCCTCAGGATATCTTTAGCCAAAGGGAAAGCTCTCTGAATTCCCACCCAGTCCAGGGGTTGAAATAGTATCAGAACACAAGAACAGCTTCTCTTAGCTACTAGCTCCATCTCCCTGGAGCCAGAGGGAACTCCGAAGGTGGCCGCAGAGCCAGGACCTGGAACAGCAGGTCCCCACTGCTGGGGAGGGCGATCCTGCTGGAAAAGCCAAGGCTGAGGTCCAGCAGCCCAGCAGAAAGAGCAGGGACAGAGAGGAACTGGTACAGAGCGCTGAGCAGAGCCACATGAAGCCTGCCTGGGAACCAGGACGGGAGTGCGGCAAGCCGGCTGCGCCTGAGAAGGGCGCGGTCACCCCGAGCCACTGACTCCCAGGGGGGACCCCATTCCTTGTTCCTGAACTAAAATTCTTCTCCCAAATATCCAGAATGGTGTTCCCGAAGTTGATCTGGATGGGTTTCTTCTGCCACCTGTGTCGAGGCTACTTTGATGGTCCCCTGTACCCAGAAATGTCTAATGGGACTCTGCATCATTACTTCGTGCCTGATGGAGACTACGAGGAGAATGATGACCCAGAGAAGTGCCAGCTGCTCTTCAGGGTGAGTGATCGCCGGCGCTGCTCCCAGGGGGAAGGGGGCCAAGCCAGTAGCTTGCTGAGCCTCACCCTTCGAGAGGAGTTCACGGTGCTGGGCCGCCAGGTGGAGGATGCTGGGCGCGTCCTGGAGGGCATCAGCAAAAGCATCTCCTACGACCTGGATGGGGAAGAGAGCTATGGCAAGTACCTGAGGCGGGAGTCCCACCAGATTGGGGATGCCTACTCCAACTCTGACAAGTCCCTCACTGAGCTGGAAAGCAAGTTCAAGCAGGGCCAGGAGCAGGAGAGCCGGCAGGAAAGCAGACTCAATGAGGACTTCCTGGGGATGCTGGTCCACACCAAGTCCTTGCTGAAGGAGACGCTGGACATCTCTGTGGGGCTCAGAGACAAATACGAGCTGCTGGCACTCACCATCAGGAGCCATGGGAGCCGGCTCGGTCGACTGAAAAGCGACTATCTGGAGGGTGGGGGACAGAGGACTGGCTAAATTTTCCATTGTAGCTGTTTTATTTTATCCAGATTTGCACTTTCAGAATGCGTCTGAAGTCGTCTTTTTCAAACGAATGAAAACTTTAAGAGGTTGAGTAATTTTGATTTTGGTTTAGTTTGTGCATTATTTATGTCATTACTGAGGATTTTTCACCGGTTTAAAAAAAAAAAGTTTCAAAGTAATCCCTGGGGTATTTCCTAAGGGCTTCATAGCTCTACAGAATCATGTCTTTCAGCACCATCTAAAGGATGTGTTTGGTGTGGAAAGACTGATTAACCTTCCTCACCCTGAAGACTGTGTGGACACACCGAGGGAGACATGGTGGATGGCTTCGCTGCTTCTTCAGCCTTTTCTGAAGGCTGAGGCGCCTGCTTTGCAGATGAAGTCCCAGGTGTGTTGCACGTTTGCCAGCCAAGGAAAATGCTTGCTTCTTCTCTCGCTCTAATTTATTTACCATGTTCTGGGTTGTTTTATTTTGTTGTAAGAGTGCTATTGAAAGTTTATATACAAATCGCCAGCATTAAGATGTTCAAGTTTCCCCCTGAGGGTTTGTGTAAGTTGAGGATGCAGCATTTAAGGCCGCAAAGCTTTGGGGCTGTTGTTCATTCATGATGTGGATTTGCTGCGTCTTTCACTGTACCATCAAAAGAACAGATGGTTTGAACACACCCCTCAGTGTCTATGATTTAGGCTGCCAGTGTATTCTTTCTTCCTGGGGTAGGGAAATATTGCTTACTTTTGCTTATTGGAAACTTGTATTTTAAGGAGGAGGGTCTAATTCTAGAAACCCCCTAATCTAAGTTTTATTATTCAGCCAATAAATACGTTTTCATATATTACTGGCTCATTTTCTGATTGGCATCTTTAACCTCCATATTTCAAAGAGGGACAAGTGCAAAAGAGAGAGAAAACCTGAGTGAAGCCAGCTTACCAGACTACATGATAAGGATGAAATAAAGGATGGTAGTATATTTGGGATAGTCTGACCCTCTCTGCTCACAGACATCATCCCAGTAAAGAGGAGAGAAATCTAGCCTGTACCCGAATTGTACATTTGGTTTCTACTCTTCTGCTGAAAAGTCTTAAATTTCTCCATTTTTTCATAGACTTCAATGGGAGAGTATACGAAAGGGCCACACCTCCTGTGCTCTCATCTTAGAGAGACAGCATTGTATACATTCTCTGTTAGCGGTTGTTTGACAATTTGAAAGCTAGTTCTGTGCTCTCAAATTAAATGGCTTAAAACGTGAAAATGCATTTCATTTCAATTCTCCCCTGGCCTAATACTCGCCATCGCCTTAAGTATGCTTTCTTTTCACATGCATCCACCACAAAGTGCATACGAGTTCACATTCTTCTCTTTGTCAGAGAACCTTTACTCTGCCCTGTATGTGAGCAAAAGATCAGCATTTATCTGCTGTATAGATTTGTATCAGGGGAAAATTAAATGATTACTTTAAAGAGGTTACTTCTTTATTTGGCAAAGAATGAGGAGAAATAATCAAAATAAATATGATATTTGGTACTTAAATGTGTGGAAGGTCACATGGCTTCCTGACCCAAAATGACATATCACTCCAGAGCACTCAGCGACAGCACACAGACAAATCAAATGGCATCTTCTTAATTTTACAGTTATCCAGTGGTGACAGGATATTGGAAGGTGATGAGGCTGGAAAACTGTTTTCCTCCTGCATGACAATTTCAATCAGTTGGTAGTGTCTGCACTGGATTATGTTAAGACGAACTCAACAGGCACAGAAACTTGCTGTCCAGCATTCCTCTGGGTGCAGGAAGAGGCATAGTGACATGTCTGCTACAGAATTGAAAGCTGAAATAGATTATGGGTGAGCTCCTTTTCAGCACTAATATTCTTTATCCCAATAAAACCAAAATGTTCCATTCATGGCTAGCTAAGCAGCCTGTGAGCCAGAGTCTTGTGGAGATAATCCCAGAGAGCAAAGGGGAATTTCCAGGTAGAAAGAGATGATGGGAACAGTCCTCAGCAGACACCCCAGGTGGTGACATCACTTGGCCCTGTCTAACCTTCTTAAGGCAGGGACCCAGACCCTTTCCTCACTACTTTGTCATTGGATATTAGACTTGGTTACGCACATAGTGATAAATATTCACTCAAAGCAATAGAATTTTATTTCTTAGACAATGAAATGTCTTGAGAATCTGAAGTAAATCACATACTTTCTTCCCTGAGAAATCCACTTACAAACACATCCATACAATTTAGGATTTTTGTTTGTTTGTTGCCAGTATTTGCTGACCACTTATTCTGTGCCAGGTACTGAGCTCTGAATAATTCTTAAAAATTACAAAACCTTGGGACTTCATCTATCAGCCAAACATCTTTTGGATTGTTGTTTAAAACAGAAAGCAATCACATTTTTGTTCTAGCTATTATTAGACACAGTAAAAAAAATGACTGACATTTTTGAAAAGTCAATATTATTAGTAAGGGCCAACATTAAGAAGTAAGTTATTTCTTCTCCTTGTAACAGCAAACTATATGAGGAATTTTATTCAATTAAACAGTTAAGTTAGTCATGTTACATTGCTGTGATAAAATACTTGAGGACGCCCACTTAAAAGTGAAAGGATCGTGTTTTTAGAGGTATCAGTCCATGATCCTTAGTCTCTATTACTGTGCACTTGGGGCACAGTACAATGGCAGGAGGGTGATTAAGCAAGGTTTCTCTCCTCATGATGGCCACAACCACCCCCCCCCCCCCCCGCCAAAAAAAATAGCAAGAAAAGGGGGTGGGGCTGTGTATAAGATCTAGGCCCCAGTAGTCACATATCCCAAGCTTTACCTAGACCTCATCAAAGTTTTCATCACATTACAAGTTTTCTTCATGTTCTGAATCCTCAAGTTACAAAAACCTATCAAAAGTTTAATCTACTACCTAGGTCAGACTCCTTATGATCCTGACACTTTCCCAGTCTGTCTCTGATGATCTTACTACACTACAAAGGCTTTTAACAAGCCTTTGGTGGCAATTCCAGATCTAAACCATAACAGGAAATAATAGGCTCCCCCCCAAAAAAATATAATACATTTCAAATACCTCAAATATTACCTGAGGTTTTTACTACTGTTTCAAATATTATCAAAAATTTTATAACTGAGGCCCAGAAATCCTAGGCACTCCCCTAAGTTAAAACATGTGATCATATAATCAAGCAAGCTGTTGCCTTTCATTCATGATTATGTAAGTGGGTATGTGTTCAAGTAAGGGATCTCATAGCCATCTACTCCTTAATAGTTCAAATAGCTGATGCTATCTTGATGTCAGAAGATGCCTGGATCATCTGTGTATTGAATCATTTATTGGTAATTTTTCTGTGAGGTGTATAGCCTAATACCACCGAGTCTCACTCTCTCGATCTGACCACTTAAACAGTTCCATATTCTATTTTGAATCATTTTGTAGGTATCTATGTATTTGGGTTCTCATAATAAAAGACAAAAGGTGTCTATCTTCTGCAATGACCAAATCAGGCTGATAGATGTAATCATGACCACCAGAAGCCACAGGGCACTTTGTATGGTGATACCAAGAAGCTGTCCAATAGCTTACATGCTGCACATTGCCTTTTAAACTCTTATTTACAACCCACTAAGGAAACGGGCACAACATTTTATGATAGATGCTTTAAAACTCAGATTATAAAATATTTTAATAAATTATGAAGACATCCATAAAATTCATTAGTAATATGAAATCACCCGAAATAATTATGTGGTCAAACTGCCTTGGGAAATTTTCAGAAAACTAAGTATTAAAATCTTCTTGATATGAAATGTTACTTGATTAGAAAATAGAAATAGTAAATAAGCTTCTAAAATGTTTTAATATAGTAAAGGAAACAATTAGAGGTATGATAAGTCTTAGTTCTAAATAGCATACAGAAATTTGTGAAAATAATCCACCAAAACACAGAAGTGGACTTTGTAAATTATTTTAGTAAGTTTAGCATTAGGCTGATCTTTGGGGAATACTGTATCTAAAGTCAGACTGTTTAAGTGTATGTTCCTTATCAAACATTCTTGGTTTGCCACAATGTGATATAACTAGGATAGAAATGGCATGGACAGATGAGGGAGGAAAACTACCATGGTAGTATAACAATGTGGGGATTGAAGATTGCTCCAAAGCATTAGTCACAATTATCTATAAACATAAGACACAGTGAATAAAGGATTTGTCATAGTTATACATTCAAGAGATGCATGATTTTTGTTATTTCTGTTAATGTAGTTTCTATTTTTTTCTGATTACAAGAAAATCATATATTCTCAAGTTAGTGATATGGAAAACATAATAAACACAAAGAAGACAAAACCATTCATACCTCTAAACTTTCTCCACACACAGTATTTGCATTTACTGCGTATCTTTTCAGTACTTTTTGTGTACAGGTATGAAGCTTCAGCGCTGCTGACTAGTATTCATGGTACTATAAGGTACTCTGCACATCACTGAAGGAGTAAGGTGATCATCAACATCTCTTAGCTACAAACATTACAGCTTACAACAGTGACCTGTCTGCAAGATGTACTGGTATAATAGTGGCATAAATGTTGTGAGAGGAACCAACCACATTTTATTGGATCTAAGTCCCACTCATTGAAACAGAAGCCATTTCTGACATTGCTAAAGTGGCCAAGAATCTGAGACTAGATAAGCCATTGCCTAAGGAAAACCCTAATTCTATTATTCTGCTGAAGAAATATAGCAATAAAATGGCATACTGCTATACCCACAGACTAGTGGATATAGCATTAGAAATGCTTCTTCTTGCATTAGATGGGAATTAACACGAGAGATCCACAAATGAATGATGTACAGAGAGTGAGAGACTTCGGAGCACTCACAAGACCCATGTAGGTTCAAGGGTCCCATCCATCACTTGAAGGGGGAAATAAGCATGGATTCAACCCCTAACCAGGAAGCTATCTATAACTGATATACCCACAGACTTGTAAATTTATAATTAGGAAACAATCCACTGTTTTATAACCAATGTACACATTAAATATGTTTAGCCTCAAAAATGTTTCCAAAAGTCTTAGATCTGAGCCATTGAGATAGATCACCAGATAAAACTGTTTTCTACAGAATACTGGCAACCCTCCAGAACTGACATGCTGAAGGAGAGAAAGCCAATTCCCACACGCTGGCCTCGGACTACAACTCATTCCTCTTCATACTCATAAACAAATAAATACCTTTTTAAGTTTAAAAATCTTAGATCTACTCACAATGGATTCCATTCATGATTCTAAATTTTATCTCACATTAGCCATACAACTTTGAAAGATTCCCTTAAATATTCTGAAAGTCAGTCAACTTATTTGCAAAATGAACACTACAATAGCCAGAACTTATTAAGCAGACATGACTCAGCGTGTTTCCCCATCTGTTGAAAAGTAATCTTCTCAGGATTATGTTTCAGACAAACATTTTATTTTATTAATTTTATTTTATTAATTTCTCAGATAAGGAAACTAAGTAACAAGGGGGTAGAGTGACTTGTCCTAGAACTCAGAGCCATCTAAGAACATAGCCAATTTAAAAAAAAAAAAAAAAAAAAAAAAAAAAAACAGGTAATGTGACTATTGCATTTCCATAATAACCTCCAGATTATTTTTTCTCTTTCTGCAGGCAGGAGATTGGGCAGAAGGACTTGCCAGCTCACATTCTGTCCTAAGATTATATAATAAATAGCCTGTGAAGTGAAAATGGCGCTTACACAATTTTCTTAATTGAAAAAAATTCAAAGCTGATCTGGGAAGATGGCTCAGTGGGTAATGCGCTTGCTGCATAAGCAGGAAGACCTGAGTTCTGGTGCCCAGCACCCATTTAAAGTCAGGAGTGGAGACAACCTGCCTGTAACCATAGAACTAGAGTAGGAGGAGAGGAGATATGGGATCCCTCAGGGCTCACTAGCCAGTCAGCAGAAACAGGGACCTCCGGGTTCAATAAGAGACTTTGTCACACACACACACACACACACACACACACACACACACACACACACACACACAAAACAAAGGATAGAGAACTGAGGAAGACACCCAACCTCAACCTCTGACCTTCACAAGCACACACATTCATGCACGCATGTGCACATGCACAAGGCACACACACATACATGCATGTATCATATGAATACATAAAATAAATGATATGCATACATAAAATAAATAGATAAATAAATGAGTAAAATTTAAACAAAATTTTTATCTAATAGCTTTTCTAATTTTGGGGGGTAGTTTTTTATTTTGTTGTTTGGGGGGTTGTCAGTTTGATTTTATAGTGGGTGAAATGTAAACTTCTTGCCTCTGCAAGAATCAATCTGTGATTCTTTGCTTAGAAGCAGTTGACATTGTATTAAATATTACATTCTTCAAGAACCTGTATGTATATTATCACATTTTGACCATAGTAAATTTCTATACATGTACCACTGGCAAAGACACTTGCTTCATGGGCTTCTCCCTGTGGTAGCTGGGATCCCAATACGACTTTAAAAAGCTGTATTGTTTTGGACTCAGCAAGGCAGGCATAGAACACAGTTTTGACTCAGCTCACATTTGCTTAGGTGGCTTATATATCATACCATCAGCCCTTTTAAAATATTTCTTTGAAAACTGAAGGATATTTTGTATGTCAACAGTCTACTGTTTATGGAAAGGAAACTGACTGTTATATTTAACAAGGTGAAGTCTGCTTACTCCAGGACTGTCAATATGGCTTGCATTTTCTAGTTGTGAAATTCTCATTCTGCAAACTATTAAAGAAATGTATGTCATGGGTGTCTTCTATAGCTTTGGTTTTCACCCAGCTCTCATCCCAAGACCAAGCTACTTCAAAAGTGTAAGTTTTGCTGCCAGCCAGGGCCAACCACTGATACCTCCATAAGATTTTATGAACATTTCAACCAGGAAGAGCATGAGCTACAAGTTGTCTTCCCTCCAAATTGTATTTTTCCTAACTGACAAGTGTCACTTTGATCCCGCCCCAGTGCTTTCTCCCTTTGCTCCTCCCAAATCGCCCTTGTACCCCTTACCCTTGCCTTACAGATTCATTCACCCTTAGAATTATGGGAAGTAGTGGCAGAGTCTGGTTCACACTGCACCTCTACAATGTGTTAGCTTAGAAATCTGAGCAAATTAAGAAACCTTTTGGAGACTCTTATTCCTCCACCACTGAGTGGATGTTTTTTTAGGTTCATGTGAGGATTTGATAAAACTGTCTATGAAAGGGGTTTGCAATAATACCAAGCAAAAGTGACATTATTCTCATTGAGAAGTTGTAATGTATAGCTCACCAAGAAAAACTTGTTTTAAGGACAGGCACTTTGTGTGTTCTTCAAATTAAGTGAAAACATTTCAAATATTCTCTATCAGCAGCTCTCAACCTGTGGGTCGCAACCCCAATAGACCATTAGAAAAAGCAGATATTTACAGTATGATTCATAACAGTAGCAAAATTACAGTTATGAAGTAGCAATAAAAGTAATTTTATGATTAGGAGTCATTACAGAATGAGGAACTGTACTAAAAGGGCACAGAATTAGGAAGATTGAGAACCACTGGTCTATGTGTTTTCGATAAACTAGTCTTTACCTCTTCATTTCAAGAAAGTTTCTCAGAAGCCAAAGATGTTTTATACCCAAACACATGAGAGAAGTTCTTATAGATGCGTTTAGACCACAAACATTCCTGCCTTATTTGGCTGAAGAGAATGAAGGTACAATAGGAAAATACTGTTGGGAAATGTGCTTGCCCTCCACCTCCGGATGTTTTTGCTCTATGCCTTGAGCGTGGTGACACACATAGAAGAAATTTAGCATCATAGGAAATGGAGAATTAAGGAAACCCACAAGCCTGGCAATAATGACAAGAAAGGGGCAAGAATAAGAATCATGATTTCCTGGCTACCCTAGAAAAGTACAGCTTTTAGGCCCTCAGACAAAGTCCAGGTCTCAGCTGAGGTGACAGTCTCCATATACTCTCAATATGGAAAGAATTAAGGTGACAACATGATTCCTTTATGCAACTTTAGAAATACTGGTGGTATTTGCTGCACCTCATAGCCTAGCAGCCTCTCTGGCCTTCAGGACTGACTCTTCCAGGACTTGAGTCGACCAATCCAGCCTTATTTTGGATCTGTTGGCAGTGGTCTTCACTGGGAAGAAGGACCTGGACCAGTGAATCCCTATTTCGGCAGTGATGGCAATGGTTTCCAGTGAGGGCCTAGAGGCAGTAGCATGAAGTTTTGCAGACTTCTTGAATTAGGAGGCAGTCCAACTGTTCTGTAAACTGGCTGTTTCTATTCGTATGCCCTTTAGCTGGGCTGCAAGGAAGGGGGCCATGGTTTAGCTAAATTAGGACTGGGAACAGACATGGTCTCTCTAACATAAGCCCAAAAAATGTTTGAACCTGTATTCTGCTGAAAACGAGGGCACACAATCTGGTCCAATGAAAGCTAATATGTGTGTATATTTAACTACAAATACAAGGAGTTGAGAAGCATATTTCTTTTCTAAATTAAAGACATTTTGGTCGTTTGAAACACTTTCAAAATAGCACAACTTTTAACTGTTTGGCTAAAACAAAAACTCATTCAGGCTTAGAAACTGGCAAAGGCCATACTATGATAAATGCTTATCCCACAATCACATTTTCCACAAACCCTCTAATTTCCAAGAGTTTTACCACAGAAAAAGAAGCACAGTACAAGAGCTGAACAGACAGCCCACAGTAGTGACCCAACATTACCAGGCTGCCAGCATTTAGAGGCTTTTCCCATTTCCTCTGTAAAAATCTTACCATTACAAAAACACGCAATGCCACTTTCGCCTTTAAACTGTTGAGAAATGATTATTTATAAGAGAAGCTATTAATTCATTTCCATATTCACTCAACAAACCTTTACTGAGCATCCAGTACTGTACAGTCATTGTGCTACACTCAGATGATAATTATAATTATTAAGGATAAAATAGTTTATGCTACTTAGTATTTGCCAGGAATGCCATTCTAAGCATGCCACCCATGTTAAACACCAACAATCCACATAACAGCTCTTTCCAAGAGTTGCATATATGCTGCTCTGCTACTCATGTAGATCACCAAAGGCTGGCCAGCCCTTTTGTACTCTGCAACCTACAGTCATGCTTCCCCATCACCGGCTAGTGGCCTCTGCTGATCTGGCCCATGCTACACCCTAACAGAAACATCTTTGCCAAATGACCAGTACATCTTCAAATTAGAACTCAGGAGTGTATGGCTTTTGTTCAGTGGTCCCAGGAGCCAAATGAAACAAATATTGGATTAAAATGAGAATGTAATAAGTTAGGAAAAGTTTTTGGTATAGAGTCAGCCAGCCTAGGAGTGCAATGGAACATGAGCATTGTGATAACCCATAACAGGCAAAACTAGTAATAAAGCCATGCTTAGAGAGAGAGAGAGAGAGAGAGAGAGAGAGAGAGAGAGAGAGAGAGAGAGAGAGAGAGAGAGAGGTGGGAGGAGAAAAAATTGTAGTAATTACACTCCTTACTAGTAAGTCAGAAATAACAAATGGAGAAGCTAAGGCCTAGGAATGAAGAAACTTATTCTAAGTAATATAAATAACTCCTAGTAGAAAGAAAAAAGACACAATCACAGACCTAGATGGCCAGCACACCCTGTCCTCAGTGTCCTGACCCTTTCTGGGTAGCACAGCCTGCCACATGACTATAGCACAGGAATTAATCAAGTTAAAAGACAATTTTCTCTGGCCAAGGAGAATCACTCACTCATTAGGAAGATTAACTCCTAAGGGGATGTTTTGCACTTTTACTATAAAAACATTTTCATTGACAAATATACATACAAAATTATATATACTTATGAGATGTGGTATGACATTTTTGTACACATATATATTATTTAGCATTTAAATCACATTAAACATATTTATATCCTTGAATACATATCCTTTTTGCCAAGTAAGAATATTCAGAATGCTTTCTTCTAGCTTTTTGAAGTGTGCACCACTTACTGTTTTCCATACACACCTGACTGTGCACACATACAGAACTTCTCATTCCTATGTAACTCTCACTTAGCAACAACTAGTCAACCTTTGTCCAGCACCCTCTCTCTACTGGTAACCACCACTCTCCTCAACTTCTGAGATCAGCTTTCTTTTCTTGTGAGTGAACCATATGGAATTAGTTGTTCTGTTCTCAGCTTGTTTTACTTTATGCGTTGATCTGTTCCTACCATGTTGAGGCAAATAACAAGACAGAGGTCTAATTCTTTTGTGGCTGAATACAATTCCATGATGTATGTGGCCCACTTTTTCTTTATCCATTTGTCAATGATGAACATTTAGATTCCCCCCCCCCCATTTCTTATCTATTGGGAATAGTGCTGCAACAAGCATTAAAACTGAGAAGACTTTCTAACATTTGGAATTCATTTTCTTTGGGTTTATGCCAGTAGTGAAGTTGTCAGATTGCAGGGGATTTCTACTCTGTGTTTTTAAAGTACCAACATTCTATTTTCCACGTCCATATGTTTAAATGACCAGACTCAGTATGATAGTGTTCCCCTTCTCCATATCTTGTTAAACTTTTTGATACTGCACATTCCTGCTGGGATTAGGTGAAAGCTAACAGCAGCTCTCATTAGCGCATCCTAGATCATACATAGGTGATCCTGGGCCTCTGCTTTTGTTTTTGTCATTTTACTGTCTTCTTTTGAAAAATGTCTATTTAGCCTACTGGCTACTCATCGTGTTATTCTTTTTTCTCCATTTTAATTTTTGGTTGTTGTTTCTTATGTATTTTGATATTAGTCCATTTTCAGATGCACGGTTTGTAAATATTTTCTTCCATGGTGTGGCTTTTACCTTCATTCTGCTCTTTCTTTGTTCTTCACTTTGATGACACTCCATTTATTTTCATTTTTATTTCCTAAGTGTTGGATCTGGCCAAAAAGAAAGCAAAAGCAAACAAATAAGAATAAATGTATCCATTCCAAATATCCAGCAAAATTTATCCTTTGTCTCCTTCTAGTAATTTCCTAATTTGGTGTTGGATTAGAAGGCTTTAATCCATTTTGAGGGATTTTTGCTGTTTTGTTTGCTTGTTGTTGTCTTAATAACTGGAAACATTAGAGTCTGACTGCATTATTTGGACATAAATATTCAACATTCACAGAATCACTTGTGGAAAAGACTGTCCTATCCCCAGGGGTGCTATTGATGCCTTTGTGAAGAGTCGGTTGGCTGTAGATGCATGGATTTCTAGCTGTACTCTCTAATCTAATCTGTTGGTCAGTATGCTGCTCCTGTTTCTGTTTTAATTTTCTCAGTATTCACGTTGATCAAGATTTCTTTGCCTGCTTCATGGTTTTATACTAATTTTAGGGTGGCTTTTTTTCTCAGACTACAAAGAATATCATGGGTAATAAAGTTACCGTATGTAATCTGTAAATCACTTTGAGCAGTACAGCCATTTTAACAACATTGATTCTCCAAAGCCATAAACATAGGATGTCAGTGTGTGTGTGTGTGTGTGTGTGTGTGTGTGTGTGTGTGTGTGTGTGTGTGTGTGTCCTCCTTAATTTCTTTGTTAAATTAACAGGAGTCTCTCCTCATAATATCTTTCACCACCCAAGGACGCTCAGCCCTCATTTATTCCTTTCCCGTAGGAACTTGATCAAATACCTGGTAACTCCTTCCCTGGGGATCACATGCCTAGTTCCTTTGAGCTTTTCTTATGTAACATAAACAATAACTCAGCTTGCCAGGCTCTGGCTTTATAGTGTGTGGAAGGCCTCACAGATAGACCAGCTCATGGGCTCAGCACCAGTGCTTACACTAATGTCCAGGATCCTTATACAGCCATATCCTGAATTCCCTTTATATAAATCAGCAATGTTAACATCCACTTTACAGGGTCTGTGGTTAAATAAATGCAATAATATACATAACATCCTTAGTACCCTGTTTAGAACACATTTGAATGTATATGTGAATGAACTCCTAGTTGGGCAACTTGTCTAAACTCAGTAATAAGTGAATTTTGTACAACAAATGGCAAACCCTGAAAAAATGCTGTGTGCCAGATGGGTAAAAAAGCAATGAATGGGAAAGGCCCAATAAGAACCCAACACACTCAAAACTGATGATCTTTTCTTTGTAAGTAGTTTGCCAGTCACCAAATGACTGCTGGCCTTCAAACCCAGTGTTCTACTTGGAAAGGAAAGATTTCTAAGTGTATGTCTCTTCAGACTTACTCTGGACTTTGTCATAAAGGTCTGACCACATGCAAATTTGAAAGCCCAATACTGCTTTATTTGGGGAAAGTTAAAAAGGTACTATGTATCATTTTTTCCTCCCAAAAAAACAACTGAATAGACTTTCCTAATTCATTCCCAATAGCTTCATGTTTGGGCTGAGCTCAGTCCTGGAAGCTCTGTACAGTGAGGAAGGTCTGAGAAACTCATTAAAGGCAAGTGAGAGCTCTGGAATGCAAATGCACAGAGACCATGGAAATTTCATTGGCTTTTGGTCCCAGGTGATCCATCTTTCAATAACAGGAAGATGAGACCAAGCGAACTGCCCCAAGGTTGACAGCTAAATTATTACAACTTTAAACACAGTGAAAAACAGAGTCCAGGGACTGTCTGTCTCACTTTAAATCATGACTCCTCTCTTGATTCTTTGCAATGTGACATGTGAATGAAGCTGCCAAGGTCCCCATTTCCTACTCTGTAATATAGAAATAACAACCCCCACTTTGTATGATTTTGATGACTAAATGATAAAATCTAGCTTTCTGTACTCCCGGCACATATATTAAAATGGCTGCTTTATGTATGACACAGTGAATAATGAACAGTATCTGTCCCATTAATACTTGGAGATAAAGGATGAACAGCTAAGGTCCACAGTCCTTCCCCTCCCCCTGCCTTGCTTTGTCTCTACTCCTATGCTCTCCCTCCTGGGCACTTGGGAGAAGCAGTAGGGAGGGTCATATTATCTACCTACTTCCTAAGAGAGAAAAATGCTTATTCAAGAGGAAGAACCACAAAATGCAAGAAGGATGGAGCATAATGTGAAAGAAAATGGTAAGAAACCAGGGATGTTGCTAAGTATCCTTCAGTGCATAGGAAAATCACCTACAATAAAGATTTTCTATGCCAAATTGTCAGTAGTTCCAAAGCTAAGAAAAACCTGGTCTCAAATATATAAAAGACAAGGGTGGTTATATTGAGGATCTTGAATATAAGGATAAAATTTCTTCCCAAAGATAATGAATATATGCTAACATGTATGAAGAAAACAAAATCGGGGGAAGATGGATATTACAAGGTGTGTTTAAAGTGCTGAAACATACGGAAGGCTGGGCATCTTCATGAAAATTCACATATCTAATATAACAAAGAAGATACAATGCACCAACATCTAGATTAAAGCAAAGGCTTCTTCTATAAATGGGCTAATTTCATCTCTTTGGCATCAACAACAACAACAAAACTGGTTTTCCCATTGATTATGGCCTTCTGTATACATTGGTAAGATGATTAAAGGGATGTAAAGAGTCAGTTTAGTCTAACTGATAGTTTCACATGATGCAGACAAAACATCTGGTTGACTGGTCCTTTCAATTTTCACTTGGTGGTTTTGACGTGGACAAAACATAATTGTGGCTGTGTGCTGACTTGTCACCATTGCAAACCCATCCGATGACACAGGAAATTTAACTGGTTCTAAAGGAAAGAAATTGCAGGAACATCATGCAGCCCAAAAGACCACTGCTTAATAAAAAATAAGATCTCTAAATTAGAAATGATTAATTTAAACAGATACTCCTGTTATGTCTCATTATAATTATTCAACTATTCTATCAAAGCTGCCTATTGTCCCTGAAACTTTGTGTGCTCAATACCTCTTAGGATTGGGTCAAGTTATGTCACCAGACCAGGGCTCTATCTTCTAAAAGAATGGGAAGTTCTACATAGTCACAAATTCAACTATGCTCAAGAGATGACATCTACACCAAAAGGGAACTTCATATTTTGTCTTTTAAATTACCTGAACAAAAAGTATACCATTTAAAAATTTATTGTAATGAAACAATGCCAGACAATGAAAAATTTGGTTTCTGCCCTTTCAAATCCTACATATATTTCCAAGCCTATCTTGTCTCACCTTCTCAGAGCTACTGCCCACAGTGATTTAATACATGACAATACTCTGCTTTCTGGGAGAATGGTGCCATGAGGGGGTCTGTGTTTCCTTTCTTCATCCACTCTTGATCTTTATTGCCGTGGCAGTCTTTAAAAAAATCATTGTATATATTCATTGTACACAGTACTATGTCACATAAGATAATTCCATACAAATACATATTGTAACTGAGCGTATCTCCACACCACCTCTCCATTCCTTCTCTTATCCCTCCTCTTGTCATTAGTCTATTTTGTACCCCAAGATGGTATGTTTTTACTTTTATGTCATATTTACACATGATTTGTATAGAAAGCATGGGGGAAACATATGAGAGAAAATGTATGATATTATCTTCCTAAGACTAGATAAATTCTCTTAATATGACTGCCTCCAGTTGCATCTATTTTCTGCAAATCACATAACCACATTATTCTTCATGGCTGAAAAAAAATTGTGTGCATATATACCACATTTACTTCTCTCTCCTTCTTCCATTGGACATCTAGTTTCCATACTTAGCTATTGTGAATAGTGCTGCAGTAGACATTGAGCGAAGTATCTCTGTGATGTGTTGACTTGGAGTCCTTCAGGTACCCAGGGCTGATACAGATGGGCCATGTGCAAAAGCTGTCCTCAGTTTGTTGTCTTAGTCACTATCGATCTGACTGGGGCAAGATAAAATCTAAGTGTCATTTCAGTTGAGAGTTCTCTTAATGGCTAGTGAGGTTGGACATTTGTTTTACTTGCTTATTGGTCATTTTTGGTTCATGTTTTGAGACTTGTCTGTTAGTTTCATTAGCTTATTTATTAAATGGGTTGCTTAACTTTTTGTATCATTGTAGGGGATCTTTTTAGGCTTATATATAAATTTTCTGTTGTGTTATAGTTAAGAAAGTTTTTCTTCCATGCTATAGGCTGCTGTTCCACTCATTTAGCTGTTCCCTTTCCTCAGCAGAAGCTCTTTGAGTTCATGAGGTCTCATTTGTCACCTGTTGGAATTATTTCCTGAATGACCAGAGTCTTATTCAAAAAATCTTTTTCTGTGCCTGCATCTTGATAAGTTTTCTTCATTTTTTTTCCTCTAACAGTTTGAAATTTGGAGGCCTTGCAGTTTGAGATTTTAGGAGGCGGTCTTACATGAAGATATTTGATCCATTTAGACTTGTGTTCTATACAGGGTTGGAGATAGAGATACAGTTTCATTCTTCTGCATGTCCAGTTTTCCTTGCACCATTTATTGAAGAGGCTGTCTTTTTCTCCAATGTGTGCCTTAGACATTTTTGTGGCTATAGCTGGTTTATAGCTGGGCATTCGTTTATATGTTCCTGTTTTCTCTGGATTTGTGTGCTGTATTATATGATATATTTTAGAAAAGGTTCCATAGGCTGCTGAAAAAGAGTATATAATCTAAAGTGTTTGGATGAAATGCTCTATTGATATTTATTAGGTTCACTTGACCTATAATGTCATTTAATTCAGAAGTTTCTGCCTATATTTTGCTGGGATAATTTATCTATTGATGGGGGTAGAATGCTGAAGTCACATACTAGCACTATGGTGAGGTAATCCATGACTTTATATCTAATAACGTTTGTTTATGAAATTAGATGAATCTGTGTTTCAGAGCTGAAAATTATAATGACGTTTTGGCAGATTGTCTCTTTAATCAGTATGAAGTGATTTTCTTTGTCTTTTCTAATTACTTTGGTTTGAAAACTATTTTGACAGATTAGAACAGCAATTCTTGCTCAACTGGTGCCATTTGCTTGGGATGTTTGTCCATTCTCTAGGGTAAAACTACCTTAAAGTTGCCTCTTTAATGAGGAAGTGTGTTTCTTAGAGGCAACAAATTGATGCACTCTGCTTTTTAATCAAATATGATAGTCTGTGCCTTTTCATTGGGTAATTTAGGTCATGAATATTTAGAGTTATTGAAAGGTGACTGTTAAAGCCTATTGTGTTGATGTTTTTCAATTTGGGTATTTTCCTCTTATTCTTCATTTGCTGAACTACTGTTCCAGCAGTTTAATTCTTGTGGCTTCTGCACATACTTATATATCTATTCAATCCAAGGGATTCTGTGAACTGTCTGTAGAGCTTTACTAGTCATGATTCCAATCGCCTAATGTTTATCATGAAAGTTTTTTTCCTCCAGTTGTGCCACATAATTTTCCTGGGTCCAGCTGGCAGTTACTGCTTTTGAGAACTTGAAATAAATATTTTTAACCCGTTCTGACTTTTAAAGTTCCTCTTGAGAAATCTGCTGTTATTCTACTAGCCTTATATTTGTGTGTCATTTGGCGTTTCTTGCTTGTTCTGTATATCTAATGTTTTGACAATGAAATGACCAAGGGAGGTTATTCTAGTTGGCTTGATGCCCTAAATGTCTCCTGTATCTGGATTATATCTTTCCAGAGATAAGGGAATTTTTCTGCTATACCCAAGATTCATAGATTTAGTCTTTTCAGTGTTAATCTGAAATGTTCTGTTCTTACCTTCATAGACCCTTGTCACTGTCAGAAAGTCCCAAATCCTCTGTCTCATCTTAAGCCCTGATAGTCTATCCTTTTGTAGATATGTTCAGTTAGTGAGGATTTCTGTGAAACTTTTAAATTTAAATTGTTATCTTTCTTTTCAGTATTTTGGTTTTATTTATTTCAGTGTTTATGTCTTTACTGAGTTCTATTGTCATGCGGTTACCATATTCAGCTGTTTGTGTTCTCTTAAATTCATTCAAGTTTATTTATGTCTTTTTTATTTAAAATTTTGTCTGGGATTTTAGGGGGATTTCATCTAATTTTCCCTGTCATTGGAGGCTACTACTATGGCTTAGTAATTTTTCAATGAGTCATGTTGCCTTGGTTTTCCTATTTCTTGTGGTTTGCCTTGGTACTTAAGCATCTTGGGTTAGGTCACTGACTTTGTACTCATCTTATTCTTTCATGCTTACAATGTTTAAGAGGAACTGAATTGTACTAGGGTTGAGGTTTCATTGTGCTATGGTAAACTAGGATTCAGGACACCAGGCTCAATTCTCAGTACTTCCTGAAAGTAGGCTTCTGTCTGAATAATGACTATTAAAGGGTAGGCCTTCTATGAACATACAGTAATAGTCCAATATTAGTCACCCTTTAGATAACCATGCTACAATCCACAGACCCAGAGAAGCTAGGTAATAAGGAGGGTTCAATGGGGAATGCTGAGATCTCCCTGGAAACGGGGAATAAAAGAGATCTTGTGGATGGACTGAGGGCAGGTGGGGATGGGAACGTTAGGGGTCAGGTTGGAGGGTTGGATGGAAGGGTGAGAGTACTGAAGAAGAAGACTGGAAAAGGAAGGCATTTGGGGGTCAGTTAGTCAAAGCCTAGGGCAAGGGAAACTCCCAGGAATCTAGAAAGATGACTACAGCTAAGACTCTCACCAATAGTGGATACACAGCCTGAACTAGCTATCCACTTGTGACCAGGCAAGACTTCCAGCAACCCAGCCACATAACCTTTGGCCTACAGTCTGTCCTACCTATGGGATGTGCTTGGGTAATGGTGGCACAGAGATTGTGGGAGTGGTCAACCAATGACTTGTCCAGCCTGAGACTCATGCCATGAGAGTGACCCCATCCCCTGACACTGCCTGGAGTGCCAGGACCCAGAGGCTGAATGGCTCAGAGACCTAGGATAGAACCAAACATAATTGAGGAGGGGGAGTCAATATAATGATGCTTAGTAATACTCTTCTGTACTCATAGATTGCCATCCCAACTATCATCAAAGATACTTCATCCAGTAACTGATAGAAATAGATGCAGAGACCCACAGCCAAACATTAGGATGAGCTCAGGCATGCTGTTGAAAAGAAGGAAGGATTGTAGGAGTCAGAGGGGTCAAGGACATCACAAGAAAACCCACAGAATCAACTAACCTGGGCTCATAGGAGCTCACAGAGTCAAAATCAATAGCCAGGGAGCCTTCATGAGACTAACCCAAGACCTCTACATAGATATGACAGTTGTATAGCTCGGTCTATTTTCTGGACTCCTACCAATAGGAGCACAGGCTGTCTCCAGTGCTTTGGTTGACTTTGGGGACTCTATTCCTCATACTGAGTTGCCTTGCCCAGCCTTAATACAAGGGGAGGTGTTTAGTCTTACCTCAACTTGATATGCTGTTTTGTTAATATCCATGGGAGGCCTGCCCCTTTCTGAACAGAAACAAATAAGGAGTAGATGGGGGGGGGGTGGAGAGGGGATGTGGGAGGAAGGACTGGAAGTAGAAGAGCAGGGGAAACTTGAGGCCTAGATGTAAAATAAATAAATAGATAGATGGATGGATGGATGGATGGATGGATGGATAGATAGATTTAATTAATTAACTTTAAAAAATCACTCTTTAAGTTCCAATCATTCTAGGAAGTAAAGGAGCACTGGTAATATAATATGCAGTAACATTGTGGCTATTTTGGGTATGAATACACAGGAGAAAACAGTAAGAATAAGGAAAAATAGAATAAGAAAAAGGAGATGCAAGGAGAAACAATAGGGATAGGAGTAGAAATGAGGTAATTTTAGCTTAAGGTAGAAAGAAAAGAGAGAACTAAAGAAATGGAATTAGGTAACTAAAGATTCCCAGGTCTCGGGAAGCTAAACAAGGAGATACTGTAAGCTAGGCTAGTCTATGCTCTTTGAGAAAGGCTGTCAAAAGAAAATAATAAAGAAAAAGAAAAGATAGGGTAAGAATATAACAGGATATAACTATCTTGCAAAATTGACATTGGATATTAATAACAGAGGAGTAGGTGTGAAGGGGGCACTGGATGGAGATAATCTGAATGTAGTCATGCCTGCTTGCTGGTTTCAGTCTCAAACACTCAGCGTTTCTTGGTCCTTTGTAGAGGTCAGGGCACAGATGCTGGTAACAAATCTAGGTAGGCCTACAGGAGTCTAGTTTTAAACACTGGCCGCTGAGTGTCCTTCCTGATGTTGGCTGTACTGCATGAAACCTTACTCTATATTCCCTTGATGGCACTGTCTCCCACCACCGGGATGAATATTGTGCAGTTCTGACTTAATGTTTCTTCTGAATGCATTCTACTGACCATGTTCAGCATCCGGCCACAGGACACAATGATTTTCCAAGCTACCAATTCAGCAAGAGTCGTCATCTCACTACTGTTCCAGTCTAGCACCCAGGAACATGTTTTCCCAGTCTCTCTTTTGGCTTTTGATGCCACTATGACTTTGGACTACCTTACTCCCTATTTTTTTCCTCTATGAAATATCTGTTTCTGAAATAACAGTCGTGAATTTTTAGGCTATCTATCTTAAGTATAGCTTCAGTCATTCCCTCTCACTGGGAGAGGTTTGTTTTCCAGACCTGCCAATCTCTTTGAGGCAGATGATTTTTTTCTCCTGTTCTGTTTTTTAAATGTCCTATTTTGCTTTGCCATTAGATTAAAATTTTCAACGATTGTCCACATCTTCCATTAGTTGCTATTTGGCTTTCTTCAGTTTATTTCTAGGAGATTCTGAGAGACTACCTATATGTAATCATTGTCCTGGATCCTACTTTTTGTTGCCAGTACACAATTATATAAAAATATTGAGAAGCAATAGATATCCATGCTTTTGTAAAGCTTAACATCTAGTTAAAAGGCTCATTTAGCAAGTATCATCTAATTGGTGATGAACTAAGACAGACACTAATTACTTCATCCATAAAGAACTATCATGTACTTTCTTTCCTGGAATCTACATTATCTGTGGCTTGTCTGATCAATATAATGTTAGGAAAGTGTCACTGAGTTAATTCTGAGTCCAACTTTAAAAGGCCAAGAAGTTTCCATTTTTACTCAGTGGATGCTAGCCAGTAAGGTATGAGGCATGATGGTCTGGACTATTGAATGGAAAAACTCACATGCATATAGACTCTGAAAAGACAGAAGCCACATTGGACATGCTCTGCAGAGCCAACAAATCTACCCAAACATTGGCATGTGAGTGACTCCTCACAATATGAGTAGGCACATCAGCCTGACATACTAAACTAACCCAAAGGACTGAAAGACATTTAAATTATAACTTTTTAAGGCACAAAATACAGTGGTCCTTTGTATATAACAGACCTCCCCATGTTCTCCCTTCTCTCATATTATCCTGTTCTATTTTCTTTATAGCTTTCATAGTCTGGAATTACTTATTTAATCATCTTTTGTCTATGCTGTCCAATAGGAGAAAAAATTTGTGACAGCTGGGACCTTATTGATGCTATTTCCTGTTGCCATACCTCACCTGGAGTAATGTACAATGCAAATAAAGACTAGAGCTGAGTGGAGCAGAGTTAGCAAGTCAAAAATAGATGCTGCTATAGCAGTTCATCGTGAATAAGTTCTCAATGAGAGTTTAGGGAGAAAAATGCTTCTATGGATGAAGGTTGCCTATGTGCTGTCTAGGATAAATACAAAGAAAATATTGTAGTATGAATCTTAAAGGTACTTATTAATAAAAATCAAACCTGAGGCCAGTTATTGGGGTGAATGCTGGAAGATCAGAGAAGCAGAACAGGCCACAGCCACCTCACCTCACCATTTCCTCAGCTGATCCTGTTTCCTCAGACTGGAAACCTCTGAATCCTCATCTAGAATGAATCTCAGCTGAACTGCTGCTCCAAAGCCTGAAAGTTTAACCAGATAAAAGCTTCTAGTTTCTGGTCTTCACGCCTTATATACCTTTCTGCTTTCTGCCATCACTCCCTGGGATTAAAGGCTCACTTTTTGGGATTAAAGGCATGTGTCACCATGCCTGGCTATTTCCAATGTGACCTTGAACTCACAGAGATCCAGATGGATTTCTGCCTCTGGAATGCTAGGATTAAAGGCGTGAGTGCCACCATTTTTTAGTCTCTGTATCTAGTGGCTGTTCTGTTCTCTGACCCCAGATAAGTTTATTAGGGTGCACAATATTTTGAGGAACACAATACCACCACAAAATATACCTTCTAATAATTACTCCATTGAGTCTTCTCTTACAAATGACATTATCATTTAAAATTTTCTGTGTTTGCAGAATACAATTTATATCAAAATATTTTAGAACAGTATACCGAGGGCCTAGCAATTGCTTATTTACTTAAATAGTTAACTGAATTAAGAATCCTCTAAATTTCTAGAACATTTCTCAAAAAAAACTGAAAATAGGAAGAAATAGGATCTAACCTGTGCTTCTGCCAGAGCCCTACACTAGAGGGATAATTCTTCTATCTCAATCTGAAGAAGTATCTCCTCATAAATTAGATTTTCTAATATATTGTATTTTGTATTCCTAAGCACAAACTCCATTAGAGTTCTTTCTTTTCCTTTTTTTTAAATTAGGGAATGTTTTATTCATTTTACATACCAATCACAGATCCCCCTCTCTTCCCTCCTCTCACCCCTCCAGTCTTCCCTCCCCAACCCAGCCCCCATTCGCTCTTTCAACAAGGTAAGGCCTCCCATAGGGAGTCAGCAGAGCCTGGTACATTCAACAGAGGCAGATCCAAGCCTCTCCCCCTGCATTAAGGCTGTGCAAGGTATCCCACCATAAGTAGTGGTCATAAGGGAATAAGCCACTGAGAGAGAAACAGGGTGGGGTGGGGAATTCTTTCTTGGCTTCAGGCAAATGCTTTCTTACTGGGAAAGAGTAAAGTAGAAAGGTTGAACACTGAGAGACTAGCAGCCAGACACATTATTTTGAGGCCATGAGAATCACTGAGCAAGCAGCTAAGACTCTCCTTTTAAGTCAAAGCATGAAAATGAGACATGAAGGTCAGGAAGAGGAAAAGAGTTCAAATGAGGACAGTGACTAGTAGAGACAAGGCCAATTTCAGTGTGTGTGTGTGTGTGTGTGTGTGGTGTATGTGTGTGGTATATGGTTGTATTGTGTATGTATATATATATATGTATTTGTGTGTGTATGTGTGTTCTGTTTGTATGTATGTGTGATGTCTATGTGTGTATGTGTATATGATTACAGAACAGATTCTTCCACTAAGTTGAGAAACATTTAAGAACATTCTTCTCTGTTGTGCTATGGGAACTTATGGTTCATCTAGGGAAGGAGCTACCTATAAAGTAAATTGTAAATGAGCTGAGAACCCACTAGAAACAGTCTGATTAACAAAGCTCCCTTACAGTGTGTCTGAAGTGAGCTTCTAAAACAATGCATATAAAATCCCAGGCCCTGTACTTTGCACAGTATGTACAGAGCAAGCTGAAGTTTTCCAGTTCTTTGGCATTTAGCAAACAGAAAATTAACACCCAGTATGTCCTGGATTTCAAAGGATGACAGGGCATGTACTGTGTCTGCTTATTCTCTCACAGTTCTGGTGCCCACACAGAAATACTAAATGCCAGAGTTAATCCTTCTTCACACTTTGTTACCAAATAAGAACAGAGCTTTCTAACACTGACTGCTCTTGAATGGCCAGAACAACACCTCATCTTTTACAATCCCTTGGAGAGCAGCACAGTGCTAAGTAAAATATCAAAAGTGACAACCAATCATAAAACCCTAGAACGCTATGAAAAGGGCACTGCCCATACACTTCTTGCCTGTAAATCACAAAATCCCCAAATACCGTAATCTCTGTCATTGAGTGGATTCTGAAACCATTGCTTCCTTCAGAAAATACTCACATGAGAGAGTACAAATAAAACAGGTATGCTCAAAAAAAAAAAGATAAAACATCTCCAGAGAAAGTAGGTAACAAGGAGGACCCTGAGAGGGATGAATGGATCACCTTGGGAAGGAGAAATAGATGAGATCTCCATGAGTAAACATGGGGTGAGGGGGGAATCATAGAGGGGAAGGGATGAGGGATGAGTACATGAGGGAACAGGATAGTTGAGCTGGGGGAGGGACCGAGTGAGAGAGCAAGGAAAGAGATTTCTTGATAGAGGGAGACATTATGGGGTTAGAGAGAAACTTGGTGCTAGAGAAATTCCCAGAAATCCACAAGGACGACCCCAGCCTAGAGTACTAGCAATAGTGGAGAGGGTGCTTGAATTGACCTATGTAGCTAGAGTTTTCCTGCCTTGCCCACAGTCAGGACAAATCTTTGTCACCCGCCAGTCCCACAGCCGCTCAGACCCAACCAAGTAAACACAGAGACTTATATTGCTTACAAACTGTATGGCCGTGGCAGGCTTCTTGCTAACTGTTCTTATATCCTAAATTAATCCATTTCCATAAATCTATACCTTGCCATGTGGCTGGTGGCTTACCGGTGTCTTCACATGCTGCTGGTCATGGCAGCGGCTGGCAGTGTCTCCCCGCCTCAGCCTTCCACTTCCCAGAATTCTCCTCTCTCCTTGTCCCACCTACTTCCTGCCTGGCCACTGGCCAATCAGTGTTTTATTTATTGACCAATCAGAGCAACAGATTTGACATAGAGACCATCCCACAGCAGACCTACCCTGGTAATCAGATTGGTGAATACTCTAACCTTCATCATAGAGCCTTCATCCAGTAACTGATGTAAGCAAATGCAGAGATCCATAATCAAGCAGTAGGCCAAGCTCCTAGAGTCCAGTCAAAGAAAGGGAAGAGAGATTATATGAACAAGGGGGAGGGGGGCAAGATCATGACAGGGAAATTTACAGAGACAACTGAATCAAGCTCATAGGAACTCATGAACTTTAGACCAACAGCTATGGAATATGCACGGGACTGGACTATGCCTTCTGCACACAGGAGACAGTTGCGCAGTTTGGTCTGTTTGAGGGGCCCCTGGCCTCGTGCATGAATTGGCTTTTGGGAGCCCATTACCTATGGTTGGACGCCTTGCTTAGCCTAGATGCAATGGGGATGGGCTTGGTCCTGCCTCAACTAAATGTACCAGGCTTTGCTGACTCCCCATGGTAGCCCTTACCCTTTTGGAGAAGGAGGGTGGGGGTGGGTAAACAGAGTGGGGGGAAGGCTGGAGGGGAGCAGAAGGAGGGATGAGTGGGGGATCTGTGGTTGACATGTAAAATGAATTTAAAATATTAAATAAAAATATAAAACATAGCACAAGTATAAAGAATATCAAGATACTCCATGTTGTAAACCCCTGCCATGAAGTTTTGTCCAACAATCTGTTCTCTAAGGCTCCTCTCAAGAGTTACTTCTTAAAGATGTTCTAAATAAAGCAGGCAGTAAATAGACTTGTTGCTAGAGAAAATCATCCAGGTAACTATTAAGAGGCATCTCCCTGTATAGTTTACTTTCATGGCCCCAATAAAGTGCAGGTTCTGACTCTCAGGATAGCAGCCCTAGAAACTAGACAAAAACAGTTCTACAGAACAGATCATACTTTAAATGTGGAGTCATGTTAGTAACAGTGTCTTATGTTTACCAGAAAAGAATGAAGCTATTAAGTTATTTCTCTGGGTTGTTCATTTTTTCCTAAGTAAGAGTGATGTAGAAACCAGAGGTTACCAAGTTTGGGGGACCCATGGCAGGCAAAGACTTTTATCTAATGCTATTAAGCTCTGAGGACTGGAATCCTCATTAACATTCATGCCTGCCTCTGTGCGATAACACCGAATCTGCCTGGGAGAAATGTGTGTTGACCTATCAGTGCACTCCCTCCCCTGGCTTGTGTCTGTCTTCTTGTATTGACCAATGTTCCTTTGGAATCACACATTTTTTTCTTTTAGTAAGATAATATCATTCAATTTAGTTTTATCCCCATCTTACTGACCTGAAGAACATTCCATCTTTCTTGAAATTCTATCTCTTTTTTATCTCTCTAACCTGAAGTGATCATTTATATTTAAATTGATCTTTGTTGGATGTTTATATATAATTTATAAATGTACATATATATCAATACATATACATACACATATATAATATATGTTAGATGATAGATAGGTAGATATTTTTGTTTCCTCTCATTTGGTCCTTGACATCCTAAGTTAGATACTGTCATAATTTCTGTGACAAAATAAAAAAAGATCTGTAAGGGAAGAAAGATTTGCTTTTGTAGCAAGAATCTTAAAAGGTCTTATTAATAAAAACAAACCTGGATTCAGGTATTGGGGTGAATGCTGAAAAATTAGAGAAACAGAACAAGTCACATCCAACCTCACCGTGCCAATTCTTCAGCTGATCTTGTTTCCTCAGACTGAAAGCCTCTAAATTCTCATCTGAATGGATCTTGGCTGAACTGCTGCAAAAAGCTAAAAGCTTAAAAAAGCCTCTAGTTCCTGGTCCTCACACCTTATATACCTTTCTGTTTCCTGACATCACTTCCTGTGATTAAAGGCATGTGTCACCATGACTGGCTGTTTCCAGTGTAGCTTTGAACTCACAGAGATCCAGACAAATCTCTGCCTCCTGAATGCTAGGCATTAAAGGCGTGTGCTATCACTGCCTAAATCTATGTTTAGTATAGTGGCTGTTCTGTTCTCTGATCCCCAGATAAGTTTATTGGGGTACACAATATATCAACCATATGCTTTGGCTAATGGCTTGTCAGAGTCCGGTCATTATCGTAAGGAAGATATGACAGAATATGGGGGGAAACCTGGAAGCAAAAGCAGGGTATGCTGCTCTTCGCTTTCCCCTTTTTTATTTAGATCGGGATCCCAGCCCATTGCATGGTGCCTCCCAAATTCAAGGTGGGTCTTTTGCCCTCAGTTAAACTTCTCTGGAAACTCCATCACAGAGATCCCAGAGACTTGTCTTCTAGGTGATTCCAAGTCCAGGCAAGTTGACAATGAAGATTGTATTCATTATTTTTCTATTGCTGAGATAGAATGCCATTACCAGAAGTAACTGAGAGAAGACAGTTTATTTGGCTTACCTGTTCCAGAGAGAAGTCCATAATGACAAGGAAGGCACAGAAGCAGACGGCTGGGAAGCCGAGAGATCATATTTGCAACCACAAGTGAAGCAGAGCACGAGCTAGCCCTAGTGTGAAGCTCTGAACTCTCAAAGCCAATTCTAGCTGTATAGACTTTGGATCTGTTCAAATGGGGTATGTACTGTTTTTATTTACATGCAAGAGATTTTTAATAAGAAAGTTTAGGTTTTTTTTTTTTAAAAAAAAAAAAAAAAAAACTTTCAACATCTATCCACAGTGATGTACATCCTCCAGCAAGGCTTTATTTTTCCTTAACCTTCCCAAATAGAAGCACCAATCTGAGACCTTGTATTCAAATATATAAGCCTATGGAGGACGACCTCAATTCAGACCACTGCAAAGATAAAACATACATCTCACTGCTACCCTTTGATTCAGTTAGCCCCTGAAATCCTACCAGTTGTTTAACACAGTCAGGAGAGTTTTTACTACACATTACCAAGAAGATTTTTCTTTCTAAGTAGATTGTAAGCAGAAAAAAAAAAAAGGAATTTCATCATCTCTGCCCAACTATACTTTATACATAAAAAGTCAGCATAACTGAACTATATGAGGCATTAAATACTTACCATCTATAGTTGGGTTGAACTTAATTCAATAGAACTGAACGGACCTTTCTTCTGTTCACATAAAGCTGCAACATTTTACACACATTCAAAGAACTGTGGTCTCGGCCGGGCGGTGGTGGCGCACGCCTTTAATCCCAGCACTCGGGAGGCAGAGCCAGGTGGATCTCTGTGAGTTCGAGGCCAGCCTGGGCTACCAAGTGAGTCCCAGGAAAGGCGCAAAGCTACACAGAGAAACCCTGTCTCAAAAAACCAAAAAAAAAAAAAAAAAGAACTGTGGTCTCAAGATAAAATTCTGGATTCTTAACAAATAAGATTTCAGCAACTCCTTACTAAATGCATCCTAGAGAAATCACATGTCACACTGTATTACTAGATGTCCTGGCAGGTCACTGCAAGTGAAACACACAAAACCAAGGGCCCATGTTTATAGGTGGTGAGTCATCAAAAGGGACTGAAGTTGACTGCCGTGCTGGTTCAAGCCACTGAGTTAATGACAGCCAGCAATCAGCAGCTGCACTGATTTACAGAGGAAAATGGAGGGACACTTACTAAAGAGCAACTGCAGACAACGCTGTGAGTTGAGATCTTTTCTTCTGGGGACCAAGGGGGAAATCTCCTTTCTTGCTTTGTCTGTGGGTTCTTTACAGAACCCAGATTATACCTCTTTAATCCTAGATTATGTCAATCGTATTTGGCAGCCATTGAAATCTGTTAAACAAAACTGAGACACTACATGTTGTGCTTCTGGGCAACTCTTCCTCTTAAGAAAGCTATTGAATAAGGTGATCCTTAAGTAAGTAAGAATGGACTCTGATTTTTAAACAATAGCTAGTAGCTAAAGGGTTAACAAAACAAGACTTTAGGCTTTGTCAAGCAGTAAACCTCTCTGTGGGGAGACACACCATTGAAACCAGGAGTCACTGCTAACCACAGTAAGTAAGTCTGGATTTAATCAGTGAGTCCCCAAACATCTACTGAGCAAACCTCTATCATGAAGATAAGGGCATCTCGGCAGTCTTGATATTGACAAAGTTTGCCCTGCTCCAGTGCCAGAGAACACTCAAACCTGAATCATGTGATGCTTCAGATGGGGATGCCATCCTGAGAAACGTGCCCTTAGACAATTTCATCATTGTACAAACATTGGTGTATATAATGGCACAAACTAATCACTTCAGCTCAGGGCAGTGTCTGGTAGAAGCTATTCCCTGATTTACAAATGGCACTTTTCTGTCTCTTCATGTGGTAAAGTGCAGAAGGGATGTCCCTCGTCTTTGTTCTATGAGGGCACTATCTACACTGAACAGCCCCACTTTCCAAGACCATCCCACTGATGACCAAGTCTTAACATGTGAATTGTGGAGTGAAGAATACAAATACAAGACTGTAGCAGTAACGATGGTACATGTATCTCAGACAAGA
The DNA here is from genome assembly GCF_049852395.1 of Peromyscus maniculatus bairdii. Taxonomy (NCBI): domain Eukaryota; kingdom Metazoa; phylum Chordata; class Mammalia; order Rodentia; family Cricetidae; genus Peromyscus; species Peromyscus maniculatus. The sequence continues at coordinate 86,460,136 of NC_134855.1, read as the reverse complement.
AATGATGCGGGTCGGTGAGGCACCATACAAGACCTTTATCTACGTAGAATACCAAGCCTACATGCCAAAAATCATGTGATGTGCTGTAAAAAGCACTGGGAGTTAGTAATCTACATAGGAAAATATAAAATTGGATTTCCAGATGTTCTAAAAATAAGTCAATTTAGCACAAACTTGAGGCCTAATATGAGAAGGAAAGATTCTAGTGGAAAATACAGGTAACTTTCTTCTGACCTTATGGCAGAAATGGACTCTTTCTTTTCTTTTTTTTTTTTTAACTTCACAGTGACTTAATATAATGTGATATGTGTCCTGTTTCAGGAGAAAATAATTTGACTGTGTAACATTTATAAAAAGATATTTCCATAAAATATATTGTAATGTTATAGTATTTTTATTATATGGTACATTTTTACTATAAGAACACTAAAAATGTCAAAAAGCTATACAATGTGAAACTCACACATGGCTTCATAGTCCCACAATATCTGCTCATGAAAGAATTGGATAAAGAAAAGGAGAGTTACATGTTTTGTTTGTATATTTTTGAAATTGTATTTTAATTACAACCGTTCTACCTCCTCTTTCCTCCCTCCAAACCCTCCTGTATACCCCTCCATGCTCTCCTTCAAATACATGACCTCTTTTTCATTAACTGTGCTTGAGATGCACACAGTTAAGAACTAGAGATGCCAGGAAATTTGAATTCGAAGGCATCCTTCAAAGGAAAGAGAGGATCAACCTGTCTTCCTCCTGGAATGCTGGGAATGGATGTAGTTTACCACCTGGTGATCCTTGGCTGTCTGGTGAACCAGGCTCTGCCCATATCTTCCAGAAGTTGTTTTACTTATCCCAGACCCTTTTCCCCTCAAACCTTAAGCATTGCTTCTAGGCCATAAAACTCATCCTTGTGAGAGATGTCCTTTTTATTTTACAACAGTCTAAGTGACTTCTATGTTTTGTTAGGGCCAGGCCAAATCCTGACTACACAGGGATTATGTTGACCTCAGCCATTCTCCCCAGACCCTTATCTTGAGTGTTATTTCTAAGTCAACAAAAACCTATGTTATGGACAAAGCCATAAAGAGCTTCAATGTAATCATGTCTTAGGTTTTGTTGTACTCACGGGGCTGATTTAATTGTTACCTGAAAAACTTTTTTTCAAAATTGTGCTATGTTTAAGTATGGCAAAAATATATGAACTGATGTCAGATCCAAGAAGTTTTGGCCTTGTACTAGTAACCTAAATCAGGCTGAACTAGGTTTCATTTTTCCCTCACCTGGATCATTTTCTTTGCCAAGTGTAAAGCCTGCAGGGATCTTCCATAGCCAATAAGTATCTCAAAAGTCAACCAAAATCTTCCAGAAGAATAATACCCACTGGAGACCAAAAGTTCCAACACAGGACCCTGTTGAGATATTTTACCTTGAGATCATAATATCCCAAGCAAATCAGTATGAAGTTCCTCCTGATGATGGAACTCAACTCTGTTCTTCAACTCGTAATTATGGAAAAGAGGGATGTGCTGATAGAGTCTGTGTACTCATTAAGACAAGGAAGAGGAAACAACAAATTGTAGGAGCAATTACTACATTAAAAAAACAGTGTATTTTGGATGTTGTCCAAAATCTTTTCTGGGTCTTGTTTCTCCAAATAGAGCACTTTCTTTATTTATTTTCTATTTTGATTAAACAGCAATTATAATCCAAAACATTGACAATCAATCCCCTCACCATATTCTCCAAAACTAAGACTTTAAAAAAGCAAAGCCTATGCAAACAAAGGAGTTTTGGCACAGAGTGTGGCTAGGTTATTAGAGAAATGTGGCAAATATCCCACAGCTAAGCATGTTTATACTAGAATGGTCCATATAGGCTTGCATTGGTGTGGGCTTTTTGTAGGAAATGTGTCTCTGGGATGGGCTTCAGGGTTTCAAAAGCCCATGCCAAGCCCAATCTCCTCTCCTCTCCTCTCCTCTCCTCTCCTCTCCTCTCCTCTCCTCTCCTCTCCTCTCCTCTCCTCTCCTCTCCTCTCCTCTCCTCTTTTTTCCTCTCCTCTCCTTCCTTCTCCTCTCCTCCCTTCCCCTCCCCTCCCCTCTTCTCTCCTCCTCTCCCCTCCCCTCCACTTCCCTCTTCTCTCCCCCTCACTCCCCTCCCTCTCTTCTTGCAGATCAGGATGTAGCTCTTAGCTACTTCTCAGCTACTTCCCCATGCCAATCTGCCACCATGGTCCCCACCAGGATTAGAATGGACTAACCCTCTGAAACTCTAAACAAGCCCCTAATTAAATGCTTTCTTTTATAAGAGCAGTCTTGGTCATAATGTCTCTTCACAGCAATAGAATAGTTAAGACAAATAGAATAGACTAAGTTAATAGTTAAACAATAGAACAGATTACAACACACAGCTATTGAATACCTACTATGTATCTGCTATAGAAAACCAGTTATTCATTCACATTGATAATATAAGGTAGTTGTTAGTATTCTCAATTCTCATACAGAAATACAGAATTTGGAACATTTAAACTTCCTAAGGGCATGTACCTAGGAAGTAACAAAACATGAATTCCTCTGTTACCAACACTTTTCTTTTTTACTATGATGAGCAGCAGGAGTATAGCTCAGAGACAATTCTGTCATTCACAATGTCAATCAGAGTGAAGATGTCCTGAGTTTGGCTAGAACATTTCCAATAGGAAGCCTGCGGTCCCAATACCTAACCCAATTTTGGCTTACCACAGCACAAGTGGCAGGCAGTTGAACTAATAAATACAAAAGATTAAGGTTTTCTTGATTTAGTCGCTGTAGACATAAGCTTATTCCTAGGTTCTTGCCTGTTTAAAAAAATTTAAGGGTGTCCATTTTTAACCAAGGCAGTCCACTCATATTACACCCTGCAGACATAACAAGTTTTTAGTAGCATGACTGGTCTTGACTGGAAGCTCCAGTTAACTAAATATTACACAACAGGGAACTAATGTGAAACTTTTCCTATCTACTTCAAGTTCACTCTTGCTATCTAGTGCTAATGTGATTTTGTTGTCCTTACTGTTGTTTTAAAGGCAGAACAACCATGGGCCAGGATCTGACCTAAGCTTATTGCTTTTTTGTTTTGTTTTGCTTTTCCAGTCAGGGTTTCTCTGTGTAGTTTTGATGCCTGTCCTAGAGCTTGCTCTGTAGACCAGGCTGGTCTTGAACTCACAGAGATTCGCCTGGCTCTATCTCCCAAATGCTGGGATTAAAGGCATACGCCACTGCCGCCCAGCCTGAAGCTTATCTAATAGAACTGTCCTTTCTAACTCTAATTATGTCTCTAGCTTTTTCTTTCTCCCTCCATAGTCTTCAACCTATGTAAACAGAAAGTTAAGAGAACCATAAGGGCCCAGGAGTGGGATTCGGTGGTCCGGGGTTAGTGTCTTTTCCTTAACTTCTCTGTTCTGTGAGATGGAGAAAGATGCCCTTAACTCCAAGTCATACCCAGTGAACAAAGACCCTCAGTGACCACTTGAAGGTCTCAGAGCTTTTTGTACTAGCATGGCACCTCCATTTCATTCCATAGTTCAGCCTGTACTTAGGGGTCACAGGTGGTCATCTTCCTGCTATAACTGCTGAAGCAGGAGGGAATGGATTGGAGGAAGCGGCAGAGATAGTGGTGCTATAAAAAGGTGTTCAATTGTTCCAGGTAAAGTGAGGCTGCAAAGGGTAGTTAAACAGGAAACATCTTGTGCAGGACACACCCAAGTGGCCCTGATTATACAGACATAACTAAGAACAGGAAAGAGCATCAAGAGACTGTGGGATGGATAATGAGGAGTCTAAGCTGAAAGGATTCAAGAACATTAGGCTAGGAAGAATTTCATATTGTAGAATCTACAACAAGAAAAGTCTTACAGAACCCTACAGTAGCACCCAAAGAAATAGCCTGTTCATGTTAGTCATAGAATGACACTAGCAGTCAGTCTTAGTCTGCTTGCAGAGGCTGCCAAAAGACAGGTGTAGAATTGCTGTGACCTGCTAAGTTAGAGATGATCATCATCACATATCTACTTTCATAATAGAAAAGCCAAGGAAAGGAAGGGAAAGAAGAAAGAATGTCACATCCAAAGTTAGATGCAGAACAGGATGTGAGCCGTAAACTCAGGATATGACTTTGAAACATTAAATTACCATGGCTTGAACTTGTGCCTAAATTTGTGGATATGTCTAATATTTCTAAGATGATGAAATATTAGTGATTAAATGCCATTATATTGTAGACAAATAATTATCATTTCTCCCTCACCCTTTAATTCCTCCATCAAGAAGAGTAAACGTCTTGCCTATTTATGTTGGGCCTGGCCATATGACTTGTTTGGACACATAGGATGTCAGGCCTGATGTATTCAAGGCTTTAAAAGTACTTGCTGGGTTGACTAGCCCTCTTGCATTCCTGCTTTTCACCACGAGAGAAACATACTTCTTCCAACAGACTCTAGTATTAAGAAAATGGAAGTTATGTGGAGTAAGCATGAACCCAATTCACAAACTTCAGCCATGCCCAACCTAGACCAACTGAATTCTAACCAACTGCTTCACATGTAGCAAGTGCACAGGCAAATATAAACTAATTCAGTCATTCTGTCCTATGTATAAGTATTGGACTATTTATGTTTTCATTTTTGTAACTGAGAGTGCTACATGATACATATTTTTCCATATGCCATTATGTATCTGATAAATTACTTCTATAAACTTAAAAAATAGCAGGGCAGTGGTGGTGCACACCTTTAATCCCAGCACTCAGGAGGCAGAGGCAGGCAGATCTCTATAAGTTCGAGGCCAGCCTGGTCTACATAGTGAATTCCAGGACAGCCAGGACTGTTTCACAGAGAAACCCTGTCTCAAAAAACAAACAAACAAACAAAAAACTTAAAAAATAGAATTTCTGAACCAATGACATTAAAACTTTGCCATATACTGCTTTGTAAATACACCTCCTAAACTGTTACCATTATTCTCTTAGACAAACTAGTGGTCAGACAGGATGAGGAGAATTTTGTTTACTTTATACGTGTCTGTGTTGTTTAAATTTTTAAGACCATGTAATAATTTATAATATAAGAAAAATGAAACAGATAAAAAGGATTTACATATAACACAAAGATGTTCGCTATCTCACATCTCCCTCTTAATTTCTTTTGTTTCCAGTTTCACCAAGAATAACAAATGGAAGAAGTATTATTTCTTATTTTTCTGTGTGCCTAGTGCCTACCACTAATTTTATTTAGCTTAGTAATATCAAATATTATAAGTGAAAAATAAAAAACATTTGAACATAATTTTAATATGGCAGACATTGATATTGCCTCTTACTAATTAAAGAGAAAAGAAATGAAGGAAAATTCCCACCAAGTTTATCTATTACTGGGTTCATAAAAGTAGCCAAGTAATGTTAGTATTCTCCAAAAGAAATGCACTCCAGGTTTCCATTAGCATTTCATGAGGTTCTCAGTCCCAGATGTCTGTGATTCTCAAATTGTCAGAGACATTAATAGACCAGCCTAAATCCTCTTAAGTAATTTATTGAGAGAACAAACATTTTTACCACTGGGATATTTTCTTAACTTCAGTTTCTCTCTAAGGCATCACAACATTAAACTTAACTCTGCGTTTGCAAGTCAATACATATCTGGATAAAACATCTTTGAGTGGCTTTTCATTATCCATATAGAATGACTGTCCAGATTTGGAAAAAATATAAAGAATATTTTGAGGAACTTCGATGTGGCTAGACAAATAATGAGCTCATGGATCAGCCTTTTTCAAATTCTTATATAAAGTATGCCAGTATTTGTTCCCACTGTTTATGGCATGAGGTAAAGAGTAAGTTACTCTCTTTATGCCAAGAGTTCTGGGTGCTTGTTAGGAAAACAATTGTGGGGGAGAAGGTTATAAAGCTCTTTAAAACTAAAAACAAATAAAAAGAATTATAAATCTATCTTCAAAAGGAAAGAACATGAGACTTAGAATCTAGATTCAAATGGGCAAAGGGCATGAGTAGCTTCCACAAATACATTGCATGCATTGGGCCCTGGTTGTTAGGTTTCTCTACAGAGCATATTTTCTTCTTGTCATATTCAAAATTCAACATGTAATCTTATCATCAAATCCTAAATATAAGTCCTTTTCTCGTTGATCCTTTGACCCTTTGCTTGAAGACACAGAAGAAACGAATGACCCTTGAGATGATCCTATAGAATCCAGGCCAATGTTCCAGAGCAGACTAAGAAACCCCTTTGATCACATAATGTATCATGTCCTGTAATTCACAGATAACATTTTTTCTGCCTCTTTTCTAGCATACTGAGGTTCCTGGGCCACCATATGCTTGTTACACATCTTTCTGATGGTCAAAATTCTGCACACTGACTTCTGAAGATGTTGGAACTGTTGAGGTCAGCTGCTGGTGAGAGAAGGCATGCCTGCTACAACTTCAGTCCATTTTACAGAGAATAGCTAGTTTTATGGTCAGCAGGTGCTAAATATAGCTAAATGTATGCAGTTGTTTTCATATCTAAAATTAAGTCTGTATGTCACCAGGTCGTGGGGAGAATAACTTGGACAGAGATACAACTCTTAGAAGGGAGAGTTAGGAAGAAAAGTTTCTGTCTTTCAAGACTGTTTAAATCCGCTACCACCACCACCACCCTGTATGTTATTTGAATTCATGGGTAGATGTTGGTGTTTCCTTTTCATGTTCTACTAGATTTTAAATGATTTGATTTTTGTCTACCTTAATCTCTCTCGCTTCACCCCTTTGTCATCATGGCTGGTCTGACCCTCACATATGCCAGGCTGACATCTGCTCAAATGTTTCTGTGTCACTCTACTTTGGACCGTTCTCATCCTCTCTCTAATCTTGCTGTCCTCTCTATCTGCAATGTTTCCCAGCTTCCAAAGATGGAGCCCTGCTCCTCACACATTTAGCTTCAGCATTTTCTTCCCTTAAACTAATTTAAAACCCAGCTTGTTCAATTCTAGCACCTTATTAGTTTTATAGCTTCCTGTAGGATAAATTGCTAAATGGTCTTATTAATAAAAACCTGGAGCCAGATATTGGGGTTAAAAGCTGAGAGATCAGAAAAGCAGAAAGAAGCCAGCCTTGTTTTCACATTTGGAGATCCTCAGCTAAAGAGACATACTTCCAGTATACCCACACCTATATGCCTTTCTATTCTGCCATCTCATTTCCTCTCTGCCCAGCTACATCACTTCCTCTTCCAGCCCAGCTCTGTCACTTCCTATCTGTCTGTACAGACCTCCAGATGTTCATGGTTAACTAGTGTTGGAATTTAAGGCATGTGCCACCACACCTGGCTCTGTTCCCAGTGTGGCCTTGAATTCATAGAGATCCAGACCAATCCCTGCCTCCCGAGTGATAGGATTAAAGGTGTATGCTATAATTGCCTGACTTTTATGCTTAATATAGTGGATGGTTTTTTCCTCTGATCCTCAGATAAACTTTATTGGAGGACACAAATAAAATATTACTACGTTTTCCCTTTTTTTGTTTAAATAAGAAGAAAGGTATAACTAATATAAGAAAAACTATATATAATCTAAGTACAATAACTATATATAATATGTATAAGCAATAAATCCATCAACAATGTCTAGTCCATTTGCATCTGACAAATTCAGTGAAAAATAGTCCATTTTCTATCCTATTTTTGTGAGTCCAAAATGTACCTAATTCACTTTCTACCCTATCTTGTATTACCAACAGAAAACTATCTTATGATATCTTTCAACTTTACACACTTTACACCTCTTAGTAAGTTTCTTTTTTGTATTTCTTAACAAGGAAAACTATAACTATATAATCTTCAACTCCCTCAGAGACCTGAGAAAGAAATACTATTACCAGTAAAACAGGAAGTGCAAAAAGCAACTTCCAAAAAATGTGAGTTACGACGGAAACAGCCAGCTGCCTGGACAGTCACCTGAGGTTTCTCTGCAAAGTTGGGGCATCCATTTGTTTTCTTGATGACAGCCATTGGAACCAGGATGCCATGGAATCTCAATGTAGTTTCAATTTTAATTTTTCTGATGCCTATAGTTACTGAATATTTTTCATATGTCTATTATATACTTGTATTTCTTCTTTTCAAATTTTATCAGTTCACTTATCCATTTATTGATTTGATTATTCAGGCTTTCAGTGTATTTTTTTGAGCTTTCTATGTATTTAAGAGCTCATTAAGAAGTGAATCTAACTAGCAGTTGTCATTCAGATTTTTGAAGATAGCTTCACCAATGGAGAAGCCAAGCAATAATAGATCTTTGGCAGGGTCAGAGAGATCAAAGTTTACCAAGAGAAAGTCCTCAAGCTGATGAATAGAAGGACTTGTCCAGTAACCTTTCCTGGGTGAATTGACCACAATCAAGTACTGTCTATGTGAAGAACAGAAAACATCAGTGTCCTAGAGTTGATGACATTTACTGGGACTGCGGGACTGCCTTGTAATATCTAATTCGAAGTATGTAAAATAGATGACAGTTTATTCAATTGTGATGAGAATTCTAATGCATGAATGTCAAATACTCATTATAAGCTGGTAAGTTCATTCTTTTCTCTAAGAAAAAATCCATAGAAGTCAGATCTGGATTCAGTTAATGGCTTACTCAAAGAAAACTGCCATTGGACATGTGCTGTAAAGAATAATGCTTCCTTCTGCACTGCCACATTCTTGCAATAGTGCAGGAGAAATTCTGTGATATTCCTCTCAACTTTTTTTTGTCAATGTTTTTTCATATCCCAACTAGGCCTTCCCTTAAATATATTAATATTCTATGACGACATGGTTCTTACTAATTGAGTCAGGTAACCACGCAGTCTCTAGGACAGGAAGAAACTATTTGACTACTCAGTCACTATTCCAGAATGTGTTTTCTAAAATTAATTTATCTAATTAAACTATCAATATATCTTTTAAAATAATATAATATTTTATTAATTTTTTGAGAAAATTAATACAAGGTGTATTAATTACATTCAACCACCCAATTCCTCCTAAATCCACCTTCTCCTCCCTAGCACCCTCCTACTTTATGTCCTTCCATTTCTTAGAATAGAGTGCCTCACAGCAGATGTCCTCTTACAATCTTTGCACCCCCTCTTCTATGATGCTTTCTGAACCTTTGATGTAGGAGCTGTGTTACAAATGTATTAATAGGGGTAGGTACCCATGGTAAGTTGATGACTGCACTTTGACTAGCTGTAGCTTTTGAATTAGCAAAGCATCTTATTTTAAAGATAAATCTTACTACATCTGCTATATTCCATGTTTATTATTGGTATCTATGACTTAACACATTTGAAATCTGTCCATGAATATATGATTATTAAGGGTTTTCAGATATAATGACCATTTAAAAATATTCCATATTTCCCCCTTCTAAAAACACAAGGAAGAGTCATAATCTTCTTGAAGAAAAGCACGTTTAATTAAGGATGGATCTGTGATGGGTCACTTGAAAGTAAGAGTCTATAAATTTCATGTTTTATTGCTCATGCTTGCTCTCTAAACTCTGTCACAAGTAGCAGGGACCTCATCAACCTTAGTTATCCTGCAGGTTCCTGAGGCTTCCTGTGATGGGAATGAGGTTTATGTGAGCAATGTCCTCACTGTGGTAAGCTCCTTATCTATTTCAGTATTATAGTTATCACCACATCCCAAGCTATTATGATAAATATTTTTTTAAAAAAAGAAATGTCTACATTGTTCTCTGATGACATCTGGTTTTATGCTAGCTTGAAAGTGTTTCATGTTCATTATTTATAAGATCAGATCATTGAATCAGAAAATGTTTTAAGTTTTTCCAAGTCACAAATTGTATTTATGAACATACTGAAGATTTTCCCCTGACTTTTCTTCAAAATGATGTTCATATTTACAAATCTGTCTTTCCATTCAGCCAGCTATCCAAATGACTTTTCAATACATTTATTTTCTCATTATAGGTTTTCCTCTTATGGAGCTCTTTTGGAGAAATGACCAGTTTTTGCTAGCAATGTAAGATTCAAAGGTATGATCTTTGCCATGTTTATAAGCCATTCTTCCTGAATGAATCAACTAAAATATCAAGGATGAAAAAGCTGTTCATATAGGATGTAAAAAAAGCAATGAAACATATAGTTTAAGAGGGAAAACATCCTCCTGAAAGTTAGATACCTGCCACTTTAAACTGAGAAAATAGTAATGCTTATATGAAGTGTATAAATCACCAACCAATGGGATATGTTCATGAGACACAGAAATTGCATATAGAAATTGCTGCTCACCAAAGAACTTTCATGTAATTAGACAAATAGCCTAGAAGACTACTAAATCTTTTGTACTTCCTTGTTCTGTACATGTTCATATTCAAAATTCAAAACATTCCTCACTGAGGACAACATATGGAATAACTAAATCTCAAATTTTAATCCAGAATCATTTTTCTGTTACTGTCCCAGGATACAAAACACAACTGAGAACAAAGTCAGAGCATAAAAACAAACTTTCCTTCTCTGGGCTCAGATAACAGACGTGCAGCCAAATGGAATTTTACCAAACCTTCTAAAATGAGTAACATTGTGTGAGTGCCGTTCCCCTGGGGACTTCTTGAAAATGAGATGTCTACCACTAGGGTTCTCTAAGAAAAATCCCTGAGTTAAAGGCAAATGCAGAAAATTGCAGATATCTTAAGAAAAGCCTAAAACTTGAGTTTTCCCCAAAGATAATAATAAAAAAATTAAAATTTATTGAATACCTATGATTCATTCTTTCAGCAACATTTATTGGTTGTAAATAAAGTGCCAAGAATTGTGTTCAATGCTTTCATATGAACTGTCTCCTTTAGTCAAACATGATGTGAAGTACAGATTAATTTGTAGACTGGTGATGTGCCTAGAGTCACAGGATTAACAGAGCCTTTTATACAAGAGGCATTTAAGAGTGTGCTGTGTGCTGGGACTTTAATATACACTAGGGTAGACCATAAGAAGTTCAGGGTAGGAGTAATAATTAAGGTCATTATTACCAAATGGACAAAAGCTTAGAATTATAAACATTAATGTTCTGGAGTCAATTCTCATGTGCTTGAGAAAGCTGGTTGTATGTCAAGCTTCCCAAATTCCCATTTTGTAACATTTCGTTAGTAGACTGAAATAGGTCAGCCTAACTTCATTTTGACCTTTGACCACAATCAACGCAAACACTACCATGGAGTGAACACTTGCTTTTATGTTTATTTGCTTTCCAAGAGACTTTAGTTAAGCATTTACTAGCATGGCATTGCTTATAAAGTCTGACTATTGAGTTATTTCCATCATCTAAACTTGAATAAGTATCTTCATATAACCAAGAAGGCAGAGTTTAAATTTCTTCCCAGATTCTTTTTTATTCCAGGCCAAAAGTTGGCAGAGTGGGGAAGAAGCAGTTCTTTAGACCCCGATCCCCAGGCTGCAGGCTGAAAGCCTGGATGCTTCTCCTCCTATCCCAGTTATGCACTAAGAAGTTCAGGGGAGCCGACGGGCATGTTCTAGTATATTCCTCTAATCTCACTGATCGATATACCACATTAATCTAGAGGTGTCCTTGACCATCCACTTAGACACATGTAGTAGAAGTGCAGGACAGCTTCAGTGGACAGGAAGAAGGGGATGGATACACTCAGACCTGAGCATCAGACCCACATCTTTAGATACCTAATACATCTTGTTCTGGATTCCATAACGTTACCCAGAGTAGAAGGATGCTATAGACTCTGGCTAGGTCCTTCGTTTCATGGTATGATGGAGGCCTGCTAAAGCACAAGGCCTACAGTACTAGTCCCTAGTGCCTGATCTAAGAATCACGCCAAATGCAGAACTTCCTAGGTCCTTATGGAAGTCCTGGTCCACTGAGAGATGATATAAACAAGCCTTTTTACATACAAATAAATATTATTTTAAACATCAGATTGTCTGTGTTAACCATAATATTAATAATTTTCATTTATCAGCAGCTTTCTGGGTTTTTTTCTTCTTACTAAATTGTTGATGTTGAAATGACTACAATTTCAGAACCTGCTCATTAGTTTTAATTCACAAAAAAATAGTTATTGATCACAAAGTAAATGTTATTGGAAAGACTCGAGGATGCTTACCATGTGGGCCTCTTCCACTGTTCAAGCAGAATCCTGTGGCAAATTCTGGACTGGCCTTGCTCTTTACTCATGTCACCATGGCTACTGAGGGCATCACCCTATTTCCTGGTGAAAGTTTGTGGACAACATGACAACAGTAGTGCTCTGATGCCAATGGCAGCACTCATGTGTTTTGTTCTTCCTTTAGATCATGAACCATTTTGCTCATCTCCTCCCTCTAAAATTCACAGAACTGACAGCAGGAGAGGAACTAAAAGGCACATATGAAATCAAGTTAAAGACTTGAAAGAGTTAATGCAGAAAGAACCAAGCCCTTAGAAAGTATCCTTTTTTAATCCCAAGAAGTACTAAATCACTTATTTTAGTTAAGGCATTGGTTAGAATACAAATGGGGAGTGTGTGTGTGTGTGTGTGTGTGTGTGTGTGTGTGTGTGTGTGTCTGTGTCTGTGTGTCTGCGTCTGTGTATTGTTTGGTATATATTGTTTTGTTTTGATATATGTATACATTATGAAATTGTTAAACTAAGCTATCCACTACCTCTTATATTTACTTTTGCTTGTGAGAACATTTAAGATCTTAGCTATCTTCAAGTAGATCACCCTTTATTAACTAGAGTTACCTGTGTAATTGAGCTCCTGAACTTACTCATTCCTACTACATATAACTACCTCCTAAATATAAGTCCCTACTACAACCTCCTTCTAAGGGAGACCATCATTCTTTACTCTCTGCTTCCATGATCTTGGCCATTTTAGGCCCATATATAAGTGAGATTATGCGCTATTTCTGTGTGCCTGGTTGATTTCATTTAACACAGAGTTCTACAAATCCTTTCACACAGATCTCATTTTTTAGTAGTCTATGGTGTGTGACACATTTTATTAATCCAGGCATCTATTGACGAACATTTAGAGTAATTCCTTATCTTAGCCATTTTAAATAAGTGCTCCAATACCATTTGTCCTAACAATAATTTTCTGATATAACACAGAAAATAGTCAACAAAACCAAGAATATCAAACTAAAACTTTTCTGAAGAGCCAAAAACACAATTTTAAAAAGTGAAGAGATGACCAATGGAACAAGATAAAATATTTGTAAGCAGGTCCTGGTTAGTTTTTATTGTCAACTTGACACACCCTAAACAAAGGGTCCCTGGGAAGAGGGAGTCTCAGTTGAATAACTGTTTTGATAGAACTGGTCTGTTACTTTGTGTCCCTGTTAACTTTCTGTCAATATCACACAAGCTAGTAATCCAGACAGAGGAATCTCAACTGAGAAGATGCTCCCATCAGATTTGTCTCTAGGCAAAGTCTGAATTTTCTTGATTAATGGTTTATATGGGAATATCTAGCCCACAGTGGGAGGTGCCACATCTAGGCAGGTCTCCCTGGGTTTTATAAGAAAGCAGGCTGAACAAGCCATGAAAGCAAGCCAGTAAGAAGTGTTCCTCAGTGGTCTCTGTTTCAGCAGCTGCCTGCAGGTGTCTGCCCTGCTTGAGTTCCTGCTTTGGCTTCTTTCAGTGACTAACTGTTGTTACCTGTAAGTGTAAGGTGAAATAAACCCTTTCTTTCCCAAGTTGCTTTTGGTTAGTATTTTACTACAGCAATAGAAAGCACATTAGAAAGCCATGCCATTGAGAGACTGTCTTGGTTGACAAGTGATGTGCAAAGGCCCAGCCAACCATAGGGTGGTTCCATCCCAAGGTAGGTGGACCTGGGCTGTAGAAGGAAGTTAGCTGAGCATGAGCCACAGCATGAACCAGCAGTCAGCACTCCTCCATGCTTTCTGCTTGAGTTCCTGCCCTCGTTTCCCTCAATGATGAATTTTTCCTGTAAGTGTAGGTCGAAATAAACCAAGCTGCTTTTGGTCATGGCATTTATCTCAACAACAAAAGGAAAACTAGATCAACATCTATCTAATTAAGGGTCAATATGCAAAATATACATGACCTCAACTCAATAGCAAGAAAGCAAATACTCGGATTAAATATAGAGAGAAAAGACTTGAATAGAATTTCATCAAAAGGAGACACACAAAAGGACACTAGGCAGGTGAACATTGCTTCAAAAATGCCCAATAATTAAAGATGTAAAAATCAAGCTACAAATGACATCATTTCATGTTGTTAGAGGTGTTTGTCCAGAAGATTTAAAAATAAGTGTTTGACAAGACATGGGTAAAAGGGGTCTGTTGGACACTTTTGGGAGGCAGGATGTGAATAAGTTCAACTATTACGTAAACAGGATAGAGGTGATTAAAAATTAAACAAACAGCTGCTACATGATGCAGCAACACTACCACTGGGTGTACAGCCAACTGATAGGAATTCATTAAGTCCAAGGGTTACGTTGAGAGAACCCTTCAAGGGAAGAGTGATGTTTCATTTACCTGCTTATTTTATTTATTTGCCTATCTGCTGATGGAAACTAACTCTTTAAGTTTTTTGGATTTTTTCCCCGTTTTTGATTTTTGAGACAGAGTTTATTTGTATAGCCTTGGCTGTCCTAGAAGTAGCTCTGAAGACCAGGGTGACCACCAAATCACAGAGATCCACCTGCCTCTGCCTCCTGAGTGCTGAGATTAAAGGTGTGCGCCACCACTGCCTTGCCTTCTTTATTTAAAAATTTTTAAGCTTTACCTATTGATAAATTTGTTGTTTCTTTTATTTACTCATAATGTTAGATGCCATGGTCATGTAACTTAATGTTTTTCAACAACTTTTTCATATATAAGTATTTTTATACCATATTTTTAATATTGTTTATGCTTTGAGATTGTAATTACATGATTTCTTCCCTCTAACCCTTCCTATATACCCTTTCTTTCCCTTTTTCAAATTCTTGGCCTCTTTTATCATTAACAACTCTTTTTTAAGCTGGAGCTGAATTTACTTAATTTATCCTACTAATAGTCACTACAGCACACGAGATGAAGTAAAAGTTGCTTATGTCTCTTTCATTTGTGTCCTGAATTATTAAGGCATAATTAATTGATTCTGGCATCTCTAGAACTTCTGCTCCCATGTGGTTTTCAGCGCTGACAGCACTTAGGATTGCACCCACGTCTACACCCTCCTTCTGTGGGTGAAAGCGGAACCTGCTGTTATTTTCCAGGGCACTGGGTGTCAGTAACTTAACTTGAAGACGGAAGTTAAACGGAGCAAGTGAGACAAGGCCTTGGTTGATCCTTTACTGTGAAATCGGCTGACAAAGCATCACTGGTGGTTGCGGGGGACATTACCTTACTGGAGGTCACCTGGGAGCTGGGCAGCATGACTTCCCTCTTTGATTAAGGGTTTTGTTTATTTTTACATCAGTCTCCCAGCGCTGAGTCCTTGAGACAGGAAGCAACAAGTTGCAAGCTGGAATGAACTATATCTTCTTGGGAAGTCTGACGTTGGCGGGAGGAGGCCAGAGGACTGCTGATCACTTTCTAGATTTTAGTTACCACTCAAAGATTCTGTTTTAACATAATGACTACACTGTAAGGAACTGGGTCTTGGGAACTGTCCAACAAATCCTCCGTGAACTAGGCCCTCCCACAAGTAAAAAGTTTGTCAGCCAAGCTCTGGATCCCTGGCATATGGCCCACCCTGGATTTTCCCTTTTGTTGCCCTAAGGGCTTTGTGTTGTGAGTCAAATCACTGGGCAACCAAGTATCTTCAGACGAGCCCGAGGCTCTCTAGCTGCTACTATTTACTCCAGACAAAACTGGACAAAGGGAGAATATCTAGCAAAGGAAGTCCAATCCCAGCCTTTAGAGCAGACCTGTACAAAGATCTTTCTTAAAAACATTTCTGCTGGAATATTCAATGACCAAGTAGACGCTACTGCGCCTGTGCTCAGGTGAGAGCCGACAGCTCCTCCCTGCTAAATGCATAGGCTTCTCCTCCAAGTGAGTTTTGCAATAGAAGAGCTGTCACTGTGAACAGGTGGAAACGAAGTAAAAGCGCCTGTCTGCTTGTTCCTGTTGCTGCAGCTGGCTCAGGCACAGGAGAAAAGACAGGTGAGAAATGCTTCTCTTCCTCTGTTGATTCGGAACTGGGGCAAAGCTTTGCTTGAACTGTGGGAGTTTATGGTTTCCAGAAACCTGTTAGAGTACTTTCTCTTGCTAACTGCTTCCCTGTAGACGATGAAAGCTCTTTGTTTTAGTGTTGTTGTTGTTTTTGTTGTTAAATGTTCAATCGGGGAAGTGACTGCACCTTCATATCAAGTTAGCCTTCCTCTTTTGCCAGCCTCAACTGTGTCTGGGGCAGGGTCAAAGCAGAGCAGCAAGGAGCACAGTGGCTTCCAAGGAAAGCACATCAGCACAGTGGAAACAAGGCAGACATGTCTGGAGCAAGAAGGTTTCTGTTCCAAAGGATATCTAGGACCGAAGCTGGTTTCCTTTATTTGATATGTTCTGTGTGTTTTGGTACCCACAGAATATTTGATAACGGAGATGATTGGACTCAACTCTGATGATTGACCAGCCCCTAGATTAAACTCTGTGGACAGGGGGGAAAAGGAACAACTACATCAAACTCCAGGAGCATGTCATTCACAGCCCTGGGCTGCAGTAGGATGAACCATCAGGCATCTGGAATAGGCTCGATTTCTGGAATGTAGTGGATCTGATTTCTTCTTGGCAGCTTGTCTTTTCCAATTATATTTGGCTTAGTCTGATTGTCAAATTACTTTGCAATTCCCAAATTAATCTAGGATGTCTGTAGAGGGGACAGAGACAACTCTGTCTACAAAGCTGATTGCCTATGATGGAAGGAAAGCTCTAATGAAATTTTTTGAAATGTTCTTTGAATAATCCACAATCCAGCCAAAAGGAAGGCGATGCATACTATTCCTTGGACCTTTGTTGAACCAAAAGAGCCAAAAGTAGCACACTTTTCTAAAATGCTGGTCAATTAAGGCCAGCCTGCAGTTTTACTTTGTTCCCTGAATGCCGCTCAAGAAAAAAAATAAATGCATGTAATTTGAATAGATTTAATTAAAAACATAAGATTTTTCATAATCAATGTGTGATATAGTTCAAAGAATTTAGAATTTTTTTTGTACTCTCATTACATCAGTAAACAAGAGGATTCATAATTTCAGTTCTCGTTGACTTGTGGTAACTCCACTATGGTGAAGATCACATTTCCTTTTTACCAAGTATGAAGGAAGTTTTTGAATGAAATCTGGTACTTTCAACAAGATAGCAAGCAAAACAGTGAACTTCTTCAAGAGCACCAAGTGGTTTTTTTGTAATGGTTCCATAGAATTCATTATTTGTATGAGAATACAGTCAGTAAAGATCATGTGCCTCAGCCACTTTATTCAAGCAAGTTAAAATTAAAAATAAATTTTGACAAATTTAAAGCCCTTAAGTTAAAAGTCTATAGGTAACAGATATCATGAGTTAGAGAGAGTATGTACTCCAATGTTATTAAGCTTTAATATTATTTAGGCATCATGAGCCCAACCCAGCCAGCAGTAACTTTTCCACATACAAACTGTTTGATTTAAAGATTGACCTACAAGTGAATAATATTTTTTAAGTCTTAGTGATATAAAGTTTAGAAAAAAAACAAAAAACTTTTTACTACTCTTTTCTACAAATATAAATCAAAAATAAAATGTCAAATGTTGAGGTTGGCTAAGCAAAGACCTTGAGAATGAGTCGCTGCTTTAATAGTATCATGTTAATAAACTGAATTATTCCCTGGAAGAAGATACAAACATTAATTTTCCATGATGCAATAGTATGTCAAAACTTCCCTGAAAATGAGCAGATGGAAATTCACAGACATTGACAGTTGATGTGTTCATGGTGTTCTCGTCTGATGCTACTAAAATAGTCTGTGGGATTAGTGGTCTCCAGTAGTACCCTGCAGTTCTAACTTTATGTATGGCTACTGTGACATCCCTGTATCATACTGTCAATCCTCTTTAGAGACAATTGCTCAAATTAGATATTTGATTTCTGTATTCTGTTTTTTCACAATAGACATTTTTCACCTAGTGAGTATGCATCAGACTAATGAACACAGACTAATGAACTAACAGTGGGTGTGGTGCAGAAGATCTCTTTGCCTCCATTTTCCTGCCTGGCTCTGTATCTAACCAGGGCACTGAAAGCAGGGACATCACAGATGATTTCTTCCTGCCTCCAAGAGTCCTAGTACTAGCTTTTTTTAAGACCAGTACACAAACTAAGCTTCACAGCTGTTTTCTTTTCCTTCTTTTCGGAAGAGAGAAAAATTGGTGATCAATTTCTATACATAAAATTAAGAAACAGAAAAATGACAAAACTCACACCTATTTCTAAAGGAGGATCATGTCAAAAACAACTTAGTTATACCAAACAGAGTTCCCAGGTAAAGTCCCTAGCCGTGGAGAGGGAAACTTCAGCAGTTGATTAAGAAGGGAATATACACATGGTAACACTGTGGAGTGGAAAGCAAACTCCTCCATCAGATAAGAAGCTGCCAGGACCCAAGGGCTGTTTTACAGGCCAGGCAGGACTGCTCTTTCCCACCACACCCAATATAATGCTTCATAAGCTAATAATTCTTTCTCAAAAACCTAAATAATAATAAGCATGAAATAAATATTTTCATTTTACAAGTAAAATGTCTACTGTTTTCCTTTTCTTCTTGGAAACGTAATAATGTGTCACTAACCAAATTCCCACGATGCTTTTCTAAGTTCAGTTGGAAGTTGGGTGAATTGGAAACAGAGGTCAACAAATCCTGTGTGTAGCAAGTCTGTGGCTTTTCAGGAAGTTTTCTTTTAAATATTTATGATCCTTAATGGCCTTTTTCTTTTCAATTTTTCATATTTACCCCAGTAAATACACAAAATTAGCCAAGAAAAGTTAAAATAGGGAGTAAGTTGCCCATCTCAACATGTTTTTGTTTGAATTGTCATTTATATTCATTGTGAAGCTAAGAAGGAGACTATGAATTGTAGAAATGTCCTACAAAGTTCCTGTATAGATGTCTAAATTGTTTTATTTTAGGAAAACCTAAGTCCTAGTGATTCTCCCATGCACTCCCCCAGGTATCCTCCATTCCGCACAGTGCTGATGTCTAGGGCTCTTTTCTCCCCAGGTTATGTATTATTTAACCAGATGGGTTCCAGGCAAAGCCCAGGTTTCTTTAATGACTGGAAACACAATTTAACCTCTTTAGCCCAAATGCTCTAAATAGAGGAGAAGGAAAAAAAATTAAAAGAGATAGATGAAGTTTTCAGAATAGGCTGGAATAAAATAACTACCTGTTGGCACAGATGTCTGCAGTTCTGATCGCTCCACCAGGGCATTTTCTCAGTTTTTAAAGAAGTTGACATCGGGGCATAACGCATCTTTAAGTACAGAAACCGTGTTCATCATGATGGAAAAATCTGTCTTATAAGAGTATCCATTAAGTAACAATGTTTCAAATGCCAAATGGAATAATTATCATTTCAACCAGGGACTCTTAAACAGGAGCTCCAGACATAGCTTGGCACATAAGAGGGCTTACTGCTCTACCTGAGGACAGGAAGTACATTGTAGCTAGAGTTTTCCTGCCTGGCCCATAGTCAGGACAAATCTCTCTCACCCGCCAATCCCACAGCCGCTCAGACCCAACCAAGTAAACACAGAGACTTATATTCTTATATTGCTTACAAACTGTATGGCCGTGGCAGGCTTCTTGCTAACTGTTCTTATATCTTAAATTAACCCATTTCTATAAATCTATACCTTGCCACGCTTACCAGCATCTTCACACGCAGTTTGTCATGGTGGCGGCTGGCAGTGTCTCTCTTTCCCTTCCTATTCCCTTAATTCTCCTCTCTGTTAGTCCCACCTATACTTCCTGCCTGGCCAATGGCCAATCAGTGTTTTATTTATTGACCAATCAGAGCAACAGATTTGACATACAGACCATCCCACAGCAGTACATCCCAGGACCCTGATATCAGACAACTCACAAATACCTGAAGCTCCAGCTCTGAGGGATATAATGCCCCTTTCTGACCTCCATGACCATCAGCAATACACATAAATAAAAATAAGTCTTTTAAATGAGTATATTAATTAACATGTAATAGAGATGAGCTAAGTTTAGAACACATGCCAACACACATGAAACCTAGTTGATAGAACAAGAAAAAAATTATTCTAAAGGTAGATTCTACTATCATGCAAGAGTGTCCAAATTTTTGACATTGTGACACATACAATCTGCTGGCTAGCTGTGTGCCAACTTAACATGAGCTAGAGTCACCTGGGAAGATGGAACTTCAACTGAGAAGATGCCTGTGGGCGAGTCAGTGGAGGATGTTCTTGATTACTGATTGATGTGGGAGGATTCAGCCTATCTAGGCACGTCATTTTGAGATAGATTTTTTTTTTTAAGTAAGCAGAACAAGCCATGGAGAACAAACCAGTGAGCAGCGTTCCTCCATTGCTGTGCTTCAGTTTCTGCCTTGAGTTCTTGCCCTGACATACCTTCACGATGGACTGTAAGATGCAATAAACCCTTTCCTCTTCAAGTTGCATTTGGTCATGATCTTTTTCACAGCAATCAAAAGCAGAGGACACTATCTAGACATATACCTAGCAGTGGGAAAGCTGAATCACAGGAAGTTCAATTCTTGTTTTGAAAAGCAGATTCTACACGATTTTGCTTAAAAGCTGTACTGATTTATATCCCCTCAGTGTTCTTCATTCTCTTATCTTCGCCAACACTTAACAACGTTCTATCATGTTGATTGTAATAAGGACAAGAGATTTCTCATGGTGGTTTGGGTTTGTAGTCTCTGAACATAATTGCCCATTTTTTCACATACATACTGGCCATGTTTGTGTCTTCTTTTGAGAAATGTCTATGCATGTCCTCTTATTATTAAAGGAAACTGATTTGTTCCTGCTGTATTGTGTGCCTTCTTAAACTTTTGGGTTGGTAGACTCTTGTCTGAGGTATCATTTGCAAATATTTTATGCCATTCTAGTAGCTTTACAGTTTTGAATCTTAGTCTCAGTCTAATTATATATATAATTAATTAACATTAATTAATTATATATACAATTACTTTTATCTGTGTTCTGAAAGAAGAGTCCAGTTTCAGTCTTCCAAATATGGACAAGCAGCACTCCCAAGATTATTGAAGAGGCCATCAGTTCTTCATTGAGTGTCTTAGAAATTTTACAAAACTATATTGACATTAGACATATGGGTTTACTTCTGGTCTCACTAGTTTCTCAATTTTCATATCAGTGCTGTGTTACTTTGCCACAATAGCTTTACAATGTATTCTGAGGGCTGTAGAGATGGCTCAGAGGTTAAGAGCACTGAATGCTCTTCCAGAGGTCCTGAGTTCAATTCCCAGCAACCACACGGTGGCTCACAACCATTTGTAATGAGATCTGGTGCCCTCTTCTGGCCTGCAGGCAAACATGCTGTATACATAATAAATAAATATATCTTTTTAAAAATGTATTCTGAAATCATGTGGCATGACACCTCTAGTTTTGTGTCTCTTTCCTGGTTGCTTGCTTTGACTATTTAGAAACTGTTGTACTGTCATACAAATGTCAAGAGTGACTTTTCTATTGCTCTGAATCATGCTATTGGTATTATTACATACATTTCACTGAATCTGTAAATCATTTTGGTACAACGGGCATTTTAACAATATTGATTCTTCCAACTCATGAGTACATGCTATTTCTTTCCTCTAGCTACAATTACCTTCAAATAATTTCACAGTTGTCTTACAGTTCAATGTATAGATTTCATCTCCTTGGTTAAATTAATCCCAAGTCTTTTCATTGACAGTATTGTAAGTAAGACTGTGCTCTTACATTATGAATATTCATATACTTGTTTTTTTTTTTTTTTTTTTTGGTTTTTCGAGACAGGGTTTCTCTGTGTAGCTTTGCGCCTTTCCTGGAGCTCACTTGGTAGCCCAGGCTGGCCTCGAACTCACAGAGATCCGCCTGGCTCTGCCTCCCGAGTGCTGGGATTAAAGGCGTGCGCCACCACCGCCCGGCCATATACTTGTTTTGTATCCTGAAATCTTACTATCTCTTTTTAACAAATATTCCCTATGTGGAAATAGCCAAAATATTTCACTGGCTAGACTCACATAACACACACTAATCTCAGCTATAGAGAAAGCTGGAAGTGTAACTATGTCCCAAGTTTATACTGAAAAATCAATATTATATTAGTGAGGAAGCAAAATAAGCTAGAAATGAGGTATATAAAGCAATATCAGTCACAGATCCTCATAGAGTAAATTAAATGATATTCTCTAACAAATATTGAGACCATTTGACACCAGATTTATTTTTGTTTACTTTGTCATCCTCTCAGTTGCCCTTGTGGTATAGAACTTCATGGTTGTCTTCGTATCTTCTAATCCATGTGTGCAAAGAAGATATCACTATATGTGAGTGCAAACTTTTGCTCCATACCCAAGGAAATAAAAGAGCACTTCCTTCTGCATCAAAGCATCACAGTATACCACTGCACTGAAAGCCTCACAGCATACCACTGCACTGAATGCATCACAGCATTCCACTGCACTGAATGCATCACAGCTTACCACTGCACTGAATGCATCACAGCATACCACTGCACTGAAAGTCTCACAGCATACCACTGCACTGAAAGCCTCACAGCATACCACTGCACTGAATGCATCACAGCATTCCACTGCACTGAATGCATCACAGCTTACCACTGCACTGAATGCATCACAGCATACCACTGCACTGAAAGTCTCACAGCATACCACTGCACTGAAAGAAAGAATAAATTTAGAAAGGACAGCTACACTACTGCTCTTGGTCAGAAATATCCTGCAGGCCACTTTTATGCATGTCCTGAGCTAAGAATAGCTGTTATGTTTTGAATGGAGTTTAAAAATTAAGAATAGAAAAGAGAAAATATATGTGCCCTACAAACCTAACAGCCTTTCAGCCTTTTTGTAGAAACTATTTGGTGACTCCTGACAGAGATTAAAAAAAAAATTGTTTTATTTCCCTCTTTTATAAAAGTTTAATTTATTTTTAATTATGTGTATGTGTGTATGTCTGTGAGTGGGTATGTGCAAGTTACCGAGAAGGCCAGAGCTGTTGTGTGTTTCCTGGAGATGGAGTTACAGGTTGTTATGAACCACTTGATTTGGGTACCAGGAACTGAACCAAGATCCTCTGCAAAAGCAGTATGCACTCTTAACCATTGAGCCATCTCTTTAGGCTCTCTCTCTCTCTCTCTCTCTCTCTCTCTCTCTCTCTCTCTCTCTCTCTCGTCTTTGTGTTATGTGTTGCTTAAAGGTCTAATTGTGCTATCTCAGAGTTGTTGACTGGAATCACCACTCTTCTTTGAAACTGTGCCTGTGGGAATCCCTGCAGCATTCACCACCTCCCATCTGGAACACTGTATGCTATCTATTCCACAGAGGAGCTGGTTCCAGACTTGCTACAGCTCTCTTCAAACTCACATGCTAACTTTCCAAGTTTAAACTAAATTATAATTGTAATGAATAGTTTGCATAGTAATGCTCTTCTGTCGTTAGCATTTAGGAAACGCTTGGGCATGCGTTCCCAAGCAAGAATATGTACTTGAGGCCCAGTGAATTGTCTCTCTCCTGTTTAGTGACTAGGTAAACCCAGTGTATTTGAATTAAATAGAGAAAGCAAACTTTCCTGCATTGACTCAGCTCTATAATCAGAAGAAATCATCAAAGCTATTTGATTTGTGAAATAACATACAACACAATCACGTCTTAATACCATGAAAAGACTGTAAATTTATTTTAATACACTACAAAATGTTCCTATAATTTCAAGAAACTCAGTAAGTGCCTTTGCCTTGCTTGCTAAGTCCCTGGTGCTGTTTTGGTTCCCGATACACTGAAGAGGTTGTATGAGCAGACACTGCACTGTGTGATGGGGGTCTTGATCATGTCATCACAAGGTAACAATGTCATCTCTGCTGCCCTGTCACCTTCTGTTAGGATAGCTAAAGGTGTCAACTGTCCCATGAGAACACTTAAAACACCCTGGTTCTTTCATGTAAAGTTTTTAACTAAGTTCTACTCTTTGTACACATCTGGAGAATCTCAGAAAAATATATGCAGAAAGTTAAGTCTCTAACACTGTATCATTTCTGAAGGTCAGGTATATACTTACTAGTGAAATAAGGATTGACACTGAGTTGCACAGGGCAAGTAGCATGGCTCCTTTCTTTCACTTTATTTCTTTTCCTGAAATTATCGCATTGCTATAAATTTGGTGGATTTTGTAATAAAAAAGAAGTCATACATTCCCAGGAAAAATGTAGATATGTAAAACTACCCCATAAACTCTCAGGATAAAGTAAGACATTCCAAATGAGCACAGGAAGATAATGTCAGAAAACAAACCCAATAAGCTTTTAGAAGGACTTTGGTATTTTGATATTCCAGTGAGAAAATATACTGTACAAGTAAAAAGAAAATAATAGAGCTGGGTGGTGGTGGTACACGCCTTTAATCCCAGCACTCGGGAGGCAGAGCCAGGCAGATCTTTGTGAGTGTAAGGCCAGCCTGGTCTACAGAGCGAGATCCAGGACAGGCACCAAAACAACACAGAGAAACCCTGTCTCGAAAAACCAAAAAATAAAATAAAAAAGAACAGAAATATCACCATATTCTGAGTCATGCTAACCTTTAAGCAAATTAATTGCATTACTAGTCTCTTGGTAGTCATTGAGAATCATGGAAGCATGTTGTGTTTCAAAAGCCAGGTGGAGCTGTCATCAGTTAAAACAGCAGCGATGTGAGCTGGTGCTGAAGCTCAACAGTAGAGTACCTATCTGGCCAGTGTAAAGCCCTGGGCTAAATCTTCAGCACTGAAAAACCAAAACAAGGAGGCAAACATTACATTTTCCATTTGCCAAGC
Source organism: Peromyscus maniculatus bairdii (assembly GCF_049852395.1). Taxonomy (NCBI): domain Eukaryota; kingdom Metazoa; phylum Chordata; class Mammalia; order Rodentia; family Cricetidae; genus Peromyscus; species Peromyscus maniculatus. Next base: position 86,435,044 of record NC_134855.1, on the reverse strand, counting down.
AATTCTTCTGAAAACACAGTTGTATAAATGGGGGTATCATTGGTTCTCACTTTATCATCTAAAATTTCTCCTAAAAGAACAGGGAATTCTTTCCATTGGATTCTGGTGTGGCATTTTTATCTTCAAGCTAGTCACTCTGTTTCTGTTTACAACATGTGAAATACTCTAATCAGAACAAAGGTCCCAGCATTGATCAAACGGCAGGCTTACACTGCTGAGCAGATAGCAGAGGCCAGAGTTCGCTTGTATTATTGTAGAGGTCAGGTTCAGGTCCAATCTGCCTGCCTATTACTTTTAACATTGACTTGTCATAGCAGGGAGCTGGTAGGATTTATCTTCAAAGACCAGAAACATGCACTGTGCCATCCTAAAGGCGGAAGCAGTGGATGGGGCTCATCTGATGCAGATCTTCTGGCATGATGGGGCAGAGTCCCTCTACCCAGCAGTATGGCTGAGAGACAACTGCCAGTGTTCTGAATGCTACCTGCATTCTGCAAAAGCTCGGAAACTTCTCCTGGAAGCTCTCGATGTGAACATTAGAATCAAAGACTTGACATTTGACCGGAAAAAGGTAATTATCTCTAGTGAACTTTCCCTTCTCTTTTGAGTTAAATCAAGGGGTTAGTTTATAATAATGTAAATCAATCTTCTTTAATTTATCATATATAGAACAAGCCATCTCCATGGACATGTTTGTAGAGCACTTGGTACAGAGTAGGCACACTTAGTGGAAGAATGGGCTGTTGCTATCATAACTACAATGCTTTCCTTTACTTTTCCTCTTTAATGTATATATTGTTTATTTTAACTGAAATTTAATTACATCACCTGTGCCTTTCCCTTTCCTTCCTCCAACTCTTCCCATATGCCCCTCCCTCTCTCTCTCTCAAACTGGTGGCCTATTTCTCTTTAATATTGTTACATATATGTGTGCACATATAAATATGTAAGTACAGCCTGCTGATATATTATGGTTTCCCTTCAAATTGTATAATTTTTTTTACCTTTTACTACTACGATTTTAATAAAACATGCAAATTGCCTTGTTTACTTTCAGTGTGTAGCAGCCTTGAAATACAATCATTCAATTTATATCACAAAAATAGTGCATCTGGTACTCACGTTTACTCTTCCATCAAATTAGAAAAGTACAGAATTTGTTCACATCAATGTCAGAATTCAATGAGCTAATCTGGATGGAAATGTTTATCATACTGTCCAGCATAGTGCACTCACACAGAAATCACACTGATTGGTATTATTTATCCAAACTAGTGAGTAGGTGTGTAAGAAGTGATGTCCTAAGAGCGTCACTCTCAAAGTCAACCAGATGTGACATTCACCATCTTTCTTTCTTCCTTGTTTCCAAATTCTCACCAAAGAACAAATGTGATCAGAAAACCCATCATTTCCTCATTAGTCTGTCCTCCTCTCAGCTTAAGTTCTCTATTCCCAATTCTCACTCTTAGTAGTCATGCCCTCTCATAGGAAGTTTGAGGATCACATATTTAGAGTATGTAAAGCAGACATGTCAGGTTAGCAGAATTCTATTTCTTACACATTGTCTCATCATCCTTAGGCACCAGAAGTAGATCTTCAACTTGTTGGGGAAAGGGAGAGTAATGTATAATTGAATTCCCTGATCATTTTAAATAACATTCCAAAGAAAAGCAACTTCAGAAGGCAGAAGTGTATAGCTGTGCAATGTACAAATAGATGATAATTGCTTTCTGTGTTATAAGGTTTATATCACATGGCCCAATGAGCATTACAGTGAATTCGAAGCGAACTGGCTGAAGAAAAGATGTTTTTCCCAACAGGCCAGAGCAAGACTCCAAGAAGAATTGTTCTTACCAGGTAACATTGCCATCATCTTCAGTCTATACTAAAATCTTATAGTAGGAATTACTTGAAGAGAAATAGTATTATTTGAACTGGATGTATTTACAGGACACTGTTTAATGATCTTATGCATACATATATTACAAAATAATCAAATCAATGTAATCAGTATTTATATCTCTTTCTCACTTCCTAAGGATTTGCTCAAGAGAAAATTCAAGCCCTTGTATCTTCATTAAAACAATATTGTAGTTTATGAGGAATGTTCAGTGTGCTAGTAACACAGGTCATTTGGGCTAAACTGAAAAAGAGAACAGAAACATTCTAAAACATTAGCAGGAGAAAGGACAATAGGCTTGAGCCCTTCTCATCTGAAGTTAAGACTGGGGATCCAAGATGTTCCCTCTATGCTCTTTGCAAAGGAGCAGAGTAAATCAGAGATAGCGTGTCATTCTTAACAATGTATAAAGTCAGAACAGCAAAAAAATAACAAAGCACAAATTCCTACCCTGGTATCCATCATGAGACTATGTGAGTAAAACTGGGAAACAATGAGACCAGAATTGAGCTTGCATATGACTGTGTGTGCACACGCCTGTTTCTCTGGAGAGCATTTATACAGGTCTCAGAGGATCTGTGAGCAAAAATATGTTTAGAGATAACCAAAAGATAGATTCTGTAGCAAAGGGTCGGGGGTGTCATCTCACAGATAATAGGTAAAATAAATGCTGAAAACAAATGGGTAATTTAAAATAAAACTTCTAAGAAATTCACAATAATACAGGCCAAGTGGAAATGTTGTGGGAGGTGGGAAAGTCTCTGATTTCTTTTATATTGTTCTACAGATCATTACATATGATTGTGCAGGTCAAAGGCAAACTCTAATATACATGAGTTTTGCCTGTCTGTTGGAACTCTGACTTCCACAGGCACACTAGCCCAGCACATTTCCCTGAATCTTCTTTTCCACTGTCAACATTTATCAGACTACCATCCCTTTCAGGAAATGACCACCTGGGTGAATTCTGTGCCACCTCTTTGGGGAACTCTAAGTCTTTTACTAAAGGCGGTTCTTCTTTACCCTTTCAAACCTTGCATGTGATATTGTGTGGGATTTTTAAACTAGTCTTACAAAAGTTCACTGGAAGTGGAGATGTTACTTAACAATCAACTTGTCGGGCAGCTTTCACTAACAAGTTACTGTAGCTTCCTCTTCTCTTTAAGCACAGACCAGCCAGTCTTGTCAGGAATTAAACTCCTCTAAGAGCTTGGTTTCACCACTGTGACAGCTAATAAGGATTTGTTCCACTGCTATGTTTGAACCAAGGATCCATTCCCCTTTATCTAGCTCTGCTGGGTGGTTGGATGTAGATGAGTATACAGAGGAAACTATACTTGCTTCTTTTTTTCAAAGAGTGTGTTTCTGGATTCTTGGCGAGGGGGCGGGGGGCGCAGTCTCCAACAACATAATTTCACAGCCATGGTCTGGGTAAACAGCAATGTCTTAAATTGTTTTCTGGTATTCTTCTTTTTCTTTAACTCTGCCCTAGTTTTGTAATCCATTTGGATTTTGCTTTCATTGCCCTCAAGTTCTTCTCTGTGTCATTTCAGGAAGTAAAAGTCAACATTTTTTATTACCACAGCTTAAGCTTTTAAATGCTGGAAGAGGAATGGCCACACCTCTTCCATTAATATTTCCTGACAAGTGAAGTTTTTATAGCTTACATTGCTCAGTATTATCAGGCAGTCGCAAAATGGAAATGATAGTACCCTCCATTAAGTAGTGGAAAAAGCAGGTCACAATGACAGCTTGCGAACATGAATAACATAAGAAAACTGGCTGCTAGGTAGACCCTGGAAAATATTTTAATGCTTTAAAGTAAGATTCATCTTTAAAATATATTCTCAAGCTGTGCAGTTATGGGTAAAAGAAGAAATAGATGGGCCATTTTTAGAGCCCTGGTTGGATGGCTTTTTGCCTGTAGAACTTGATATCCTGCTCCAATGTGTGTTTTCAAACATTAGTACTCCAAAGCATGTAAACAACGTGAGTTTCAACTGGTGAAAGCGCTTTGCTTTTAGACTCAGTTGCAATGTTCCTCCTCTGTTCTCCCTTGGGATGAGAGCTACGGTGCTTAGAAAATCTGGAGTCCAGATGCACACCACTTTCTTCTTCTTGGCACAGGTTGCCAAACACAAAATGAAAGGATAAATGACAGTCAGCTGTGGACAGAACCAGACTGTCCCTCTAAACTGAAAGGAAGATGTGGAGAACAACCTTTGCCTTGTGGACAACCATTTAGCTGCACAAAGATTTGGTATCTATTTTGTGCAGGGAATACCAAGGTGTAAGGAAATACCAAGGTGAAAAAGAAGGAAGCCTGGACATGTAACACGTTAAGTACATTAAGACCATGTGCTAAAGGTTAATGATGACGTAAAGCAAAGGATATGTAGAAATGAGAGGTTGCTATTCACACTGAATTTTGGGGAATAGTTTGTAGTCACAGACAGAAAGAAGAAAATTCCAAAGAGAAAAGGACATGCAGAAAACCACAGAAGTAGAAAACAGAAGGATGAATTCAGGAAAGCACAATGAGCTAGACATTGAAATTGCTAAGCAACAGAGGAGATGTCAAAGGCCAAAGTAAAAAATAATTTGCATATACTGCTTGATCCATAGGCTAGAGGCAACGATGAGTTTTTTTCCAACATAGGGTTCAAGTATACCATTCCATTCATCTCTAAGCTGATTCTCTATTGACAAACCAGACAAATGAGTTCAAGACCTTTACAGGTTTCAGATGATTGCTGCAAGGTTTTCCTTTTCATTGTTTACTTTTGAGTTTGTCTTCCTGCTTTTGATTAAAGTAATATATTATCATAAGTGCCTCCAAGTCCATGGACATCTCCTACTCTTCAACTTTTCTTTTATTATAGCCTGTACACCGGGCACTGTGGTACACACATGACATACAGACCCTATACACACACACACAAAAAAAAATTAAATTTTCTTTAATTTAATAAAATACAAAGTTTTTAGGTAATCATATTTTAACTTCCACATAAAATTTGCCATAATTAGTCATTCTTTTTTATTTTGTGAGCTGTAAACTTCTCAAGACTTAACAGACAGAGGTAAAATTGAAAAAAGAAATGCTACATAGTACAAACATATATAGGAACCTATGTATTTCTCATTTTTATTATTAGTTTTTGTCTTAGGGTTTCTATTTCTGTGAAGAGATACCATGACCACAGCAACTCTTATAAAGGGAAACATTTAATTGACCTAGCTACTTATAGTCTCAGAGATTTAGTCCATTATCATCATGGTGGGGAGCATGGTGGCATACAGGCAGACATGGTACCAAAGAAGGAGCTGCTAAATGTTAATACGCTGGCACAGGAAATAGACTGTCTCACTAGGCATGGCTTGAGCATATATTAGACCTCAAAGCCAACCTCCACAATGACACACTTCCTCCAACAAGACCACACCTACTCCAATAAGGCCACATCTCCTAATAGTGCCATTCCCTTTGGGGACCATTTTTTTTCCAAACCACCACAGTTTCAAAGTGAACGAATCCTTGTTTTTCCTATCTCTTTGTTGCTAAATATATTTCATATTACTCTCTGAATTTAATGACATTTGTTATTGAAAACTGAGATTTTTAAAAAGAGAGAACTTAAAATCTCTCCATTGAGCTAGTCTATTTCATTTTTTCAGCAACGAAAACAGAGAACACTGCACACCAAAAATCATTTACTCTCAACTACATATTCCCTTTTTATAGCTGAACCTTTCTTTGCCATGCACTTTCATCAGATTGTAAGTTCTCAGTCCATAACTAGAATCCCCTCCTTGTTTGAAAAGCACATGTCTCAAGAAATGAAAACTCACAGGTAACTGTGAGATCCCTCTCAAATCAATTTGCCTTTCACATAGCAAGAGGACTGTACAGAGCTGCTTTTCTCAAGGAGAACTGGGCATTTACTTAATTTTCTTATAGTACCATGAATATAGTTGGTTTGGTGCAGAGAATGCTTTTATGAAACTTTAGCCAAAAGCAAGACTCACACATGTGAGATTTTCTTTTTAATTAGCAGGAAATGCTCATAGCACAGTTGTCTAACTCATGTGATATGAGTTCAAATCCATTCTTGACCTATGTGGGAGTCTGTGATGAAATATAGGCATTTGTACCATCTATGACTGTTTTTATCTACCTACTAAGCTTATTGTATTTGCTCTATCATCAAAATAATCCATCATCACCACATCTTACCTGCTCTACTATCAACCCTATGTAGAATCTACTGCCACCAAATGTCCTTCTTCCTGAACCTCTTCCCCCAACCCAGGCCACTCTTTCATCTTCACTTGTTTAATCATTTACTGTACAAATCAGTGAGATTAAGTATTGACCTATTTAATCCCAGCAATAAATGAGGCTAATAAAAACTTAAAACTAGTTCAAAGAGTAACAGAGCCAAGAGTTGACTAGAGAGCATCTGCACTAATGAGTACCCCTCCTTGTTCTGTGCTCACAGTGATCTGTGGGTGTGCACCCATCTGACACTACATATGTTGCATTAAATGGTCATTATCTGGTCCACTAGATTTTAATCTAGAAAAATAATCATTTCAGTCACTTATTTAGCTGAGTAAATATCTACCACACATTGGGAATTTATACATTCATCATCCTGATGGGTACTATTGAATAACAGGTGCCATATACTGGGGTTGAAAATATAATAGGGAGAAAAAACAGGAAAAGGCTTTAGCCCTTAGGCATTTACATTTTTGTGCTGAAAGAGACCCCCCAAAAGTGTACACTTATCTGTAGTTCCTCAAAGAATGAGAAGCAAACAGACACAAGCTAATTGGTAAGTGTGACAATGAGAGTAGATGAAATTTCTTTTCTTTTTTACACTAAAATGAGGAAAATCATCTGAGACTAAAATAGAGGAGGACTGTGGAAACTTGAGACTAGAAAATGTGAGAAATAGCTAGAAGAGTCTGTGTATTTTTCCACTATAGATTCATGGCCATAGAGGGAGAGCAGTCACTCTGGTCTGTTTTCATCTAGACATATTCAGTACTTGCAGCTCGAAGGCAGAGCAATCAGGCAGTGGAGCCACTGTGTTCTTCACTGACATTGTCTCATTCTATTTTCATAGCCTGATAGGTTATCTTCATGCTATGTTATCTCGATAGAGGCTGAACATAGAGTTTCTTGTTTCTCAAAGCCCATGCTGATGGAAAGCATTGAACCAAAAATGACCATTCAAATCTCAAGTCATTAGCTTTGACACGTTTCCTGTCAGGTGGGTGGGACCTGCATTTTCATTTATAGGAGAACTTGTGAATTTTGCAGTAAACCAGCTTCAGAAATAAAGCATGTGAGTAATAGAGGGAGAATACTCAGATAACATTCAATTCCTATCTTTCTGGTTAATGGGAGAGCAAATATGAGGCAATGGAGTTAAAGCTGCCAAAAGAGATATGAGTTTATTAGTAAAAATATATCAGTGAGCTCACCAAGGAGGCATGGATCAGACCAGTTACAGTTATGTTCCACTGAGGAATTCAGGGGACTTTCACATGCTGAAACACAACATTCAAAGGAAAACAGAGAAGTCTGTGGATGGGGTCTCACACAAGCCACATTACTCTTTCTGTGTTGCATTCTCCGGCTTGGTAGCCATTCTCAGCAAAGGCCTATGGGTCTAGGATATTCCAGTGTCGTGAAAACGAAAATGTGTTCCTCTTCTCAGAAGCTCAAACTTGTTTAGAAGCCTCATTTATATATTCACATACAATTCACTCTAGACTTTTAGAGTTGGGCTGGAGAGATAGCTCAGTGCTTGAAAGGTCTGGCTGCTCTTCCAGAGAACCAGGGTTCAATACTCATAACCAGCGTGGTGGCTCTCAACCATCTGTAACTCCAGTTCTAAAGGATCTGATGCTCTCAATTGGCCTCTGCAGGCACTGCACACACATGGTACACTTACACAGAGATAAAACATCTGCGCACATAAAAAAAATAAATCTTTAAAATAGAATAATTATATATGAGTCAAAGTAAAGTAAGGAAAGATTTAAGGTGCAGAGCACAATTTGCTCTGAAAGACCTACTTTGTACTCTCCCTACCATGTCCACTGGGGGAAATAGGGGAAAAACTCATTATTAGTGGGGACATAAAAACAAATAGTGTGGTCTCCATTGTTTGTGAGATTCTTGCCATCTAGTTAGAGAGGCAGAGATAAGGTGATGTGTCTGAACAAGTTCCCTCTCCACTCCCAGCAGCTGTTTATCACTGTTACAAGCTTCACGGGCACTTGACACAATCATTTTACTATTACATATTTGTGTTTGTTTCTTTACCTCTCTACCCAAATTTCCAAGCAAGGAACTCAATCATAATACCTATCTTTATTCATGAATGCAATCTTTTTTCAACAAATACATGTTGAAGAAGATTTCAACATGAAGAGATAAGCACTATGGTATGCATCAAGACTGAGCCAAGAGGAGAGACACCTCACCCTTGCCTAGCAACCCAAGCAGGTTTCCAGAAGCAGGCTGGTTTTCAGAGGCTCTTGCCACATTTCAGTCCACAACTGTGAGACTACCAGTCTCCCTCCCTGCATGAGGAAACAATCTCAGCTGGAAAGACCCAGAGTTGGATGCCAGGAAGAGCAGCCCTCAATCACTGTAGAGTAGTGTGATGTCCTCAGATTCCTCGCTCCATATCCAAGACACTGAAAATGTGTACTGTCGTGTCTCATATAGTCCCACATTGGTGAACACCATTGCCAGCATCAGTGAGCCATACACCAACAGTTCTTCCTGAGGCTTTCTTCCCTCTTCCTTCCTGCTTCCAGGATTTCCCACACACAAACTCTCGTCTTCAGATCCTCGTCTCATCTGAACATTAAAGAAGGGCAGGTAACCAGGATCTTAAAAGCCATACAGAGTTCACCAGAAAAGAGATAAAGGACCACAACCTCCATCCAGTGAAGAAAGGAGACCCAAAGCTCTGTTTCTTTCCTCTGCCTTCTCTCCTCTATTAGGGATCAGAATTGGGTTTTAGTGGAGCCCTTAGAAGTTATTCACAATAAAATACTGAAAATAATAAAATAGCATTTATATGACTATATATAATTATTATAAAATGAAATGTAATTAACAGACTATGAAGATATTAAGAAAAGAGTAAAAATTTAACTGATGCTATGTACATTGGATAAGCCATCTCAGAGCCAAAGGCCCAGCATGGTGCAGGTAGCCAGGAGGTCCTAAATTTTTGAAATAACACTTTGAAAACCCACTTTCTATGCTCATGAATCTTTAACTAAAGACTTTCTTTGTGTCTTTTCCTTTCTGAAATATAGCTCAGGGTCCAGGAATGTGATGTTTAGCCCTCAGTAGGAACCCTTACACAAACAGTTCCTTGAAATCTGGCATGTAGCCCAATCATAAACTTTATGATGTGTGAAGCGCATGTTTGAGGAAGTATTCATTAGTAAGGCCATAAGTTAAATGAGGAAGGGTGGTCATACCTTACATATTCCATCATTTCCATTCTGCTTATGTATCCAGACGCAAGTGTGAAGCCTAAATTTGTTCTTAATATATTCTCCTGACAAATGTTTTACGCTAGTCAGATGTATTTTCTTCTACGTCCCCTGATAATTCTCTTTTGCTGTTGGAGGAAAATGGGAACATGTTTTGAAATCACTCTCTGGATGTTGACGTTTAATATTCTGTGCAGACATCACTGAATGCTTCGCAAGGCAGGTTTAGTGAAAGACAGTATTAATTCTCGCTGATAATTAGAGTGATTTGTGTTCCAGATCATAGGTCGGATTTGGCAACCAGTCCTTCATAGCATCATCTTTGCAAGTCACATTCTAAACAATGAAGTGTGTTAGTGGTTTATTTTCTGTTACCCAATCTGCTATGGCCTTTAGCCTTTGGTCTCTGGCTTGAGGAAGGCATTGTAGGGACTCCAAAATGAGAGATCTGGTTTTAAAATTTTTAACTCTGTAGAACTTAAAAGATAGATGAAGCATTTCCCTATCCTATAAGAGCTCTGGGCTAAATCTCAGCACCACAGAAAACAAAACAAAAAATCGTCATACTATGATAATAAAAACTTGAAAATAAAAATTGTTGGTAGCTTGGACTGTGTTGGGTGTTGTGCTGACTGTGGGTTTTTACTGAAGTCTATGTAATATATCAAGAATAACACAAAAATCTACAGCTTTCTATATTGATAAACAACAGTGTAGTATGCACATTTACAATGGTGAAATGACTCATACAAAAACAAATTTTCATTAAAACATCCTTTAAAGCCAGGTGGTGGTGGTGGTGGCACACACCTTTAGTCCCCGCACTCAGGAGGCAGAGGCAGGCAGATTTCTGTTGAGTTTGAGGCCAGCCTGGGCTATAGAGCGAGATCTAAGACAGGCACCAAAGCTACACAGAGAAACTCTGTCTCAAAAAACCAAAAAAATAAATAAATAAATAAAAATCCTTTAAATATATATAGTATGCGTCTTAAATAAATCCTTCTTGGGTGCAATTTATATCTTTGAAAATTCTTTTTTAAGTATTTATTTATTGATATTATAATGTAATTACATCATTTCCCCTTTCCTCCCTCCAAACTCTTCTAAATTCATAGCCTTTTTTATTAATTGTTGATATATATATATATATATATATATATATATATATATATATATATATAATTTCTAAAAGTAACCTGCTCAATCTGTATAATGCTACTTGTACGTATGTTTTCAGGCCCAACCACTTGGTATTGGATAAAAAATTGATGTGTTTTCCCCAGGTAAATTTGTTCCTCCTGCTCTTAGCATCTCTTAGTTGTCGGAAGTTCTGAGGCCTCATGGTCTTTCTCCCCTTCCACTTTAGCATGTCTGTTGTTATTGTCCTTGTTTAGCTCTTATTGGTGAGATGATCTATAGCTTCTGACATTACTAGGAGACACAATCTTATAGCAAACTCCATTATCTTCTGGCTATTACTGTCTTTCTACCCCCTTTTCTGCAATGATCCTTGAGCCTTAGGTATGGGAGATGCTTTATTGATGAACCACAACAACAGCCAACATGACACAATCACCCTAAGAGTGCAGTAGTGGCACTCATACCTTGGCAGTAACCAACAGCTCTCCAGTTGGATTTATGACCCATTCAACAAGAGGGAAGTCATGCCAGGTACTGAAACCTAGCCAATTCGCTAGAGCTAGAGAAGTCATGGATCTTGGGAGAGAACCTACAACTACTACTTCACTAAACCAGTATAATCCCTAAGTACATTCTAAATATTTGTTCCCTACCCACAAATAAGTGTCAACCGTTCCCCATCAAAGAAACATCTATTTGTAGCATACATAGAACATTATATTAAAAAAAAAAAACAACCCCCAATCAAAATTCAGGTGTGAACATGATTTTAATTTCAGTTTTATTTCCTTTTCCCATAATAACTGAAATTTTCTGAGCATGATATTAACCTTTATTAAAATAAAAAAAAGGTCTGAATACATTGGCAGGAGTTACAGAAGGGAAACTGCTTTTAAATACAAAAAACTTTTGTTGATTTCATCCAAAGTGAAGAGTGATGTTATATACTGTGCAACTGAGCCCTTTTCCTAATGTTTTCTCTGTGTTTAAAAGCCTGACTAGTTTCCAGGATTATCTTTAAACACTCATGCCTAAATGAGTTCAAAGTTATTCCTCAGTATAACTTACCCTGATTTCTTTGTTATCTGTTAGATTTCTTTTGTAAATAACAGGATAATCTATGAACATTCCAATAGACAACATAAGAAAATGTTCATGAGGTCTCAACCTTACACAAAGAACTATAGGCAACTGAAGAAAGCTGGGAGTAGGAGAAGTGGTCTTCTGTGGTGATATATTATTTGTAATCTAGGAAATGAAGCTTGCCTGAAGATCAGAGAACACAGCTAGCCACAGAGTTAGCCCTAGAGGTCAGACAATGGTGGCACACACCTTTAATCATAGCACTAGGGAGGCAGAGGCAGAGATCCATCTGGATTTCTGTGATGTCAAGGCCACACTGGGCTACATGAGATTAATCCAATCTAAAAGAAAAACAGAGCCAGGCAGTGGTGGCATACCCCTTTAATTCCAGCACTTGGGATAACATACCTTTAATCCCAGTACTAGGAAGTGATATGGCTGGGCAGAGAAAGGAATATAAGGCAGGAGGAAACAGGAACTCTGGCTTCGTTTAGGCTGAGGAGTTGGTGAGTTAAGAGGTGGTGGCTGTGGCTTGCTCTGCTTCTCTGAAATTTTGGCTTTCACCCTGTTATCTGGCTCCGGGTTTTTATTAAGACCAATTAGGATTTGTGCAACAGTCTTCCCAAGAAAAGGCATACCAACTGGTTGTCCAATGCCAAGTGTCAGCCCTGAAAACATGCATATAAGTAACATTATATGGAATGAACAAGTTATATTTAAGATCATATATGTATATACATATATACATGTATACATGCAATAATAATTATTGAAAAAAGAGGCAATTACTTTGAAGGAGAGTGAGGAGGGGCCAATGAAAAGGTCTGGAGGGAGGAAAGAGGAGTGAGATGTAATTACAATCTCAAAAAATGTTCATTATGATAGTACTTCAAACCATCAAGTTATATGGTCAAGTAGCCATTGGAATAAGTTACCTTGTTTTTTGACTAGCACTGAAAATTGTTAGCTGCATTCCTTGGGCTACTATCCCCTTCTTTAGAATTCATTAGTACTAAAATAATCTACCACACATATTTGTTATGGAGATTAAAAGAAATAAAATCATAAAGCATCAAGCCTTCTGTACAATTCCTAGAAATTATTAGCAAACAGTTGTTGTGTGATCATTATATGTTAATATGTGCCATGTGTTATGATAGAGTCTCTGTACAGTCTCATAACAAAGTTATAAATGGCCTTCAGAGAAAGTATAATAGTCCTTGTTTAAGAAATTAAACTGGGGGGGGGGGGGGGCGGAGGACAGGAGGAGGAAAGAGAAGGGAATCTGCAGTTGGTATGTAAAATGAATAAAAAATTCTTAATAAAGAAAAATAAAAATAAAAAAAATTAAATAGAAATTAAACTGAAACTCAGACTCCCAGGAACACACAGATAAAAGGCAGAACAATGATTCAAAGCCAGACCATTCTGCCTCTATTTCCTCCCCATCATGATCTGTCTATACAAGTTTCATACAAGTATTCAAATTTTACATAAAAATTAAAAGCAAATAAATGAACAAATATTTCTCTGTTCCATCACCCATATATCAATGGTCAATACATTAGTAGTAGCTGTGGTACTGGCGCACACAGATACTTCCATCACTTCTGAATGTTCTACTGGACGGTATCATGCATCTGCCTTTGTTGCTTTAGTTACAATACAAATACAATACAAAGCATTTTTTCTAAACATTAAAATAAATCTTCATGTATAAATTACTTAACCTCTGTGGGGATTTTTCACAGAGCTGGAAACTAGGGGACTCATCCCTTGTAGTTGAAGCAGTAATAGGAATAGTCAAGTAGTAATTAGAATACCAAAGACAATATGAAAATGTCCAGTAATTCTCTACTTTCACCAACTGTTGATATTTCTATACTTCCCTGATTGTCCTCTGAGGCTCATCAAGCTTTAAAGTGTTTTCAATGTTTATTCTCAGTTTCTGTATATAAATCCAGGTAAGCTTCATTATCTATGACCATGACACTAATGATTTTACCTCGGAAAAATTTCTCCTCACTGAAAACCAAATAGCCTTTCTATGCAATACTAATGACAGGCATCACCCTCTGTCTGGAGACTTCTCAATTACTACAGTCTGGAAATTTAAAATGCAATAAACAAATGATAATGGCCAAACAAATAGCCACATAATTCAATATTCAAAACAAAACTAAGTACATTGCTTATTTGCAAAGAGTGTCTTTCTCATAGAGCCAACTTTGGTTTTAGAATACTTGGAGCATAAGGAATAGACCTAGGAAACACCATGTATGGTAAAAGAATCATTAAGAAGCATAGGAAGCATCAGATGGGAATGAGATAAGGTGCTCTGCAGTATCTTGAACATATTTCAATAATAGCTTCAACCACACTGTGTTATAATCACCAATGGCCAGGCTAGAAGGATAGCTCAGCCGTTAAAGGCTAGGCTCACAACCAAAAATATCAAGTTTTCCATAGACTCTGAGATCTTTGGAAGAGCCTTGTGACACCCTAAAATACATTTTAGGGTTGGGAAAAATAAGCTAAGAAATAGCTACTGAGTAGCTAATACACTCAAGAAATACCACCATGATGCTAAACAGAATCTGATTGCTTAGGCCTGTACCTGAGCTGCTCCAGAGGTTGAGTCTGGAGAACAACAAGTTCAGTAGAATGATATAATCGCCTCACAAATAAATATAAATAAACAAATAGGTAGATAGATAGATAGATAGATAGATAGACAGACAGACAGACAGACAGACAGACAGATAGATAGATAGATAGACAGACAGATGAGAAAAAGGGGAGGACCAGGAAAATATTTCAGTGGTAGAGTGCTTGTCAAATGTTTGTTTGTTTGTTTGTTATTTGTTGTTTTAAGACATGGTCTCTCTATGTTTAGACACATAGTGTGGCTCACTATATAGACCAGGCTAGCCTTGCATTCACACAATCTACCTGTGTCTGCTTCCCTCCTGAGAACTGGGATCAAAGGCATATACCACAACCTACTAATACTAAATAATACTAACATAGCCCAATAGAATTAATACAGCCACTAGGAACACCCAATTTATAGTTTTAATTTAGTTCTTAGAAAATCTGGCTCAGTATATAAAGTTTTATGTTTAATAACCCAAATATTTGGGCACTATATGACTTATTCCTGCAAATACTCTCCTGTAACTGCTGGAGGAACAGCAAGTGGCTCTCTGCATCTGTATATATCTTCTTACAGCCAGAGCTACTATCTTCTAAGAAGTTTTCTATTACAATAGAAATAGCCATGTTGACCTCAAAGAGGAAACGACTGCCAGACCAGAGCTACTGTAAGAAACAACCATTGACCTGTTCTTCATTCTTAAGCTAGAGGCTTTGGGGATGGCTTCCATGTATAACACATTCCCTAGTTAGCGGAAATAGCATCATTCATGATAATGAGAGCTCTTATCCTTTTACTTGTTAGAAAGGATTGCTGTGCTGAAACTGTTTCCTTCCCAGTTAAGAAAGCATGAATGGGTCAGCGAGCATTTCCTCTGAGTTCTACTTCCTTTAGGAAATTATGGTTTGCAATCCTATAATTTTTTGATTTCTGTTTACCTTTCTGTTTTCTCAAGCAAACATATTTACAAGCATTTCATCATCATGAATAAGAGAACAAAGAACGGCATCTGGCCTTATCTCCTTTGGCACTGCCACCCACAGCTCTGTGCATCCCAAGAACACACCTTCATCGTGGTGCTGACCCCAAACAACAGCTTGATCACAAGACAGCTTCCTAGTAAAAGAATTGAAAGGATAAAGAATCTGTACCTACCTTCCTGCCAGAATAGTCATAATGTTCTAGTGCAGAAACCTAATTTTATCTACTTGGAATCAGACGATGTAACCTGTCTGCTCTGCACACAGTATCTCATGGTTGTTTCTAAGTAGTCTTAAGGACACAGATATCAAGGGCTGTCCTGTCATCTACTAATCAACATTCTTTGAATAAATGGAACATACTGAATACCACTTGTAGGCCAGACATATTGCAAGCAAGAGGCATATAATAGGCACAACCCCAAAGAAGAAGGACCTGGTGACCAGAATTCCTGATATGACCAACATTCAATAAACCCCATGATAAATCAAAGGTCAACTCCAATGAATTGTGTTTTCCTTTAAGGTTTGTGTTCTAAAAACAAGATAATCCAGAACTTTTTGTTTTATTTTCTTAATTGACAGAATGTGAGTACTGGGGCTCAGAGCTTCAGATGCCTACTCTGAACTTCGAAGATGTGTTAAAAGATGATGAGCATGCGTATAAATGGCTCTCCAGCCTCAAGAAAGTAGGCATTGTGAGACTCGTCGGAGCAGCTGACAAACACGGAGAGATCACCAAACTTGGAAAAAGGATTGGCTTCTTGTACCTCACATTCTATGGGTGAGTCTTCAGTTGGTTTGGATTCTGTCATCACAAATGCAGTTGGATCTATTCCCAAGAGGGGGCTTTGGTTATAAGATAAATACAATTATTCTTGTGCTAATATGATAGAGAACATTAGAAGTGAATGAAACCTTCACAAGCCAAAGTTAACACACTAGTAGCACATAGTCTTACTCAGATGTTTGGTTTGGCTCATAAGATGTTGAAAGAAAATAGAATTAGTTGTCAACACTTTAAAACTAGGAGGCCTGAAATATACATAGACTTATCTTTTCTTGAAAAAACAGGTCTAGCAACACTACAGCCTAAGTCTAGCATGCCAACAATCAACTGGGCATAAACAGGCTACACCTTGTGTCATTTGCTGAAGTCTCCCTCTGCAGACCTGCAAGGCTGTGATATCATAGGATTATGTTGTCCCTAGAGGGGAATAAGATGCACAAATGACCAGGAACATTTAATCATCAACCCTCAATCATTTTAGTGAGTTTATCATAGCAAAAGACTGTGCCATGTTGGACATAGGCAACCTATTCCCGACCCTTAGCATATGGATTTACTTACACTATTAGTAGATTTACTTTATATAAATGTATAGAGTCTTTTCATCTGAAAGAACTTACACTGCTGTAGATATTGCCATAATCACAGACCAATGAGTGAGAAGAAGATATTTGAAATTATTAAGAGCCTCAGGTATATTTTTTTAATTCTTTTAAAGTTTCTGAAATAATGATTATCCTCCAGTTTGTAGGTAAGCAATATGAAGCTTAAAGAATTAATTTGTAATGCAGATTCACATGAGTAATAATAAAGGAGGCAAAGTATAAATCTAGGCTTGTCTCTACTTCACTGTTAATAACACAAAGAAATACATGAAAAATGCTGAGACTAAACTAAACAGAACACCTCGAAATAAATCTCTTGCGAGTCATTTCACTTAGTTTTCATTTACAAACAACAAACACTGGAGTCTATTCCAGTGCACTTCACAATTTCATAAGAGTGGCCAGTTTGGGTGCTCTTTTCAGAGGTTCTTAGCTCCGCCCAAACCACTCATCCATCTAATTGGGGGTCAGAATCTTAATCCTGATTTACGGTTTGACGTTTGTTTTGTTTCTACAGGTCCTATAAAGAGACTTAATAACTTGGCCACCGATCTAATATTGTGAATTTTTTTAGAATAAATAGTCAAGGTCCATTGTCAAAATGAATCAGACCTTCTACACCTCCTGATTCCATTTTTCCAAGGCCTTCCCACCCAACCAGAGCGGTTTATCCTATCCCACCACACGTTCCCTGGCAGATCAAAAAATCTGCCCAAGATCTCTCACACTGCACATATGTCAAGATAACCCTTGCTCACCACCTCATAGCTATCCCTGCCAAGTTTCCTCCACATTTTCTGCAGTGTTTAATTCTCTAAAATCAATAACTAGCTCAGGGTTTTGTTGTCATGCTGTTTTTGTTTTGCTTGCCTTTTCTGGACTTGGTTATTACTGTTGGTGTTAAAAGAATGGGATAAATTAAGTGTTTTCTTTGAAGTTATCCTTCTTTTCTGCTCTCCTTCTCCTAGGTAATGTGGGAAAGAGATCATTGAAATTGGGTAACATGAGATTTAAAAGAAAATATGTAGAGACTTTCATTAGCATTCTAAAGGGCACCTAAAATAGTATATTTTAGGCAACATGTTGGAGTAGGCCATTTTAAAACTACAGATATCTGGCTCCCATCTTCAGAGATTTTCTTTAGCATGAGTGATATTTGATCTCTGCATTGGGATTTTAAGATGATTCTCATGTGCAATCAAAATTGAGAACTTCTGGTTCAGAGGAAGGGACCCTTCTAGACGTATACAATAGAACTTTGGGTGCCACACAACCTCTGAACTCTCATGGATGCATGCCACAAAAGTCCCTTATTATATTCTTAGGAAATAAGTACCCACTTGTTCTTTTACACTTAAATTTAGTTATTAGCTTGGAGAATTTTAAATGCTTAAGAAACATTTAGAATAGCTATTTTAGAGAACATTGAGAGTAGCTAGTTTTAGTTCCTAGCTATCATTGCAATGGCTAATTGATTTGTAAATTAAAAACAATAGATTACAATTTTTCATGCATTCTTCATGTATAGTAGGCAGAAATAAATGCTTAATGGACAAATGCATGCCTAGATATTTTTAAAGGGCTACCAAATAACAGATGAGTACAGTAAACATTGTAGGATTTATTAATTATAAACTTATGTTCAACTAAGTCAAAATGGTAATCAATTTGAGGACAAAGTACAATCAGCTTCTACATTTACATTTTCTCAGATGCTTGTCATTATTCTGCCACTCAGTCTGAATCTTCTAGACAATATTGTTTTCATGCAACTATGTACAACACTCAACAGCACTAATGCCCCTATGGTGAAAGTTTTTCTGGAATAAAGAATAAGAGCTGGTAAACAAACTCACACTGTCAGTTTTGTCATTTACATATGGATGTGAAGAGAAGGATAAATGTTTTCAAGATTTAAATCTTGATTTAGAGCAATGCATTTTATCAAGAATAGAGACAAAAACTCTCACTCCTCCTATGCCAATAAAAATAAATTATTGAACTTATGGAAACCCTTTGGGAAATTACTATTTCCCAAGAAATTATTATTGAAAAAAATATTTTAACTTTATCATATAATTGAGCCCAGTCATTCTAAGCTACCCATTTCCTGAATGGCACCATCTTCTATGATTACAAATTAGAATGTGGAGAATGTATCCTACAGAGTAAATCCTAAAGAAACAATTGCTGCCAATGAAACCGAATGTCTTTCTTGAATACCAGTGTTTGTAAGAAACTATGCTAGGCATTTTTTTCTAAAATGGGCTTGAGTTTTTATTTTATAGAAACCGATGTTTGCGGGTTACTATATATAGATGACTATAAACACTTCAATTGGCTTTCTCTAATAATCTAAACAAATAAAAATTCCACTGAAAACAGACAGAAGACTTCAAAGAAGCCAGGGACATTTGACATTGCAAATGAAGTAATATTTCAATTGACACAATACGCCAAAAGAAGTTCCAAGGGGACAAATGTTCCCTCAACATAGTGAAAGTAATGCAAAGTAGAATCAAAATGGAGCGGTATCTAACTGACAAGATGGCCTTTAAAGAAACTAAAATTAGGGGGTGGTAAGGTGGTTCTTGAACAGGACCAGAATTTGCTTCCCAGCACCTATGTTGTTGGGCAACTCACTGCCATCTGTAACTCCATCTCCAAGAGATCTAGTCTCCATGGGCACCTGTCCTCATATGCACAAACCCACAAATAGACACACAAATACTCATAACTTAATTCATATATGCAACCATATATAAGTATGTATGACATGTATAGATACCTATTTAATTGACCACTCGATGTTATGTGTCATCTCTTCCTTACCCCTACATTAATCCAACTTAGGCACATACCATTCCTCCTCATGCCTGCCACAGACGAAACTAAGACATCTGTATCTCATTGCCACTGTCCTTCAGAGCTCCTGAACAATGAAATGGCGGGTAATCAAGGTTCAGTTTTTAGGTCTAGCTTAGTGTCTATGCTGCAGAGAGCCTGTGAGAGATGACTGTAGCCATGGTCCCTTTCTCGGTTGTTTGCTCAGAATTGCTTCCATCCCTTCTTTATAAACCCTTTTGCACACGACACATGGCCTTTGATTTTCCATCCCCCATCTTTTATTCTCTTGACAGACAACTTGTGCTAAGCCTGTTTAGAGCTAGTTTTGTTTTTTTGTTTTGTTTTGTTTTGTTTTGTTTGCTTGCTTTTGTTTTTCTTGTCTTTCTGACTTAGTCAACTAAGCTTTTTCATTCTCCCTTCCAACAACCTTTCCTGGTTCATGCTCCTTGATCTGGAAGCTGCGGGGAAGGATCTCCCTCAGCCAAGCTCTGCTCTGTGAGATTATTACCGGTACTTTCCTCCCAAGTCCAGGCATTATGATATAAAATAGCATCTATTTACTTCTCACACAAATGAACAATTTTGCATTCTCAGTGACCAATGAGGAAGGAAAAAATGTGAATTCTCTCCTTCACTAATTTGTAACATAAAATAATTTTTGCTTTTTTTGTTGAACAATCTGATTTTAATTATAACAAGCTTAGTATGAAAGAAAATGAACACAGTTGTAAGTGACCCCTATTGATTATTTGCTAGTTTGTCAGTGTTTAAAACTATAATTTTCTACACAGAGAAACCCTGTCTCGAAAAACAAAAACAAAAAAAAAAAAACTATAATTTTATTAAGACAATACTGAGAAATCCCAATGACCTCAAATAGGGGAAAAGGAAATGAAACCCTCAAAATTCATTTTCTTACTAATTGTGTGACTCTACATCAACTGTCTGGCTATGCCAAGATGTCACTAATTACATAAATGCATTTATATGTTACAAAGCAAAATAAGAGAAAAATAAAGAGGAAAGTCATCCAGTTTGAGCAATAAACCAGTCAACCTGCTTGTGACTGGACTAGTCAGGGTCACCTTTGAAATAAAGATGTAGATATCACTGCTCTGTTCATATTGAGCATCTTGCTAGTCAAAATAGTGACCTGGTCAGGATCATACCATCAGTAACAATTCAATGTGTGATGCACAAGTTACTGCTAGGTGAATTTTCGATCCTAAAGACTTTCATGAAGTCAAGATTTTGGAATTTCTTTCCAAGCATTATTGATGACTATCTATCTTTATTTCAAAAGTTAACCTTATGAGGAACTCACAGTAACTCTTCATCAGAACGTCGAGGAGAAGAGGCAAAGGCTTGTGACCACAACTAGCTAAATAAACTATTTTCTTTCCAGAATGAGGCCAGAATTGCAGATTTCTAGTTTTTGATGTTTGGTTTTCTAAAACTATTTTATTGCCTGGGTTTAGCATTATAGCACACATAGCAAGGGCTAGACCGTGTGAACAATGCATTTAAAGTGAAAACATTCTGAAATTAACTTCAGGAATAAGATTAAGATATGAGGCACGGAGAGAAAAGTGCTTAAATAAACAGGCTCTTGATGCTTGTCAAATGTTATTGCCAAATAACACTTACAAGGGCCCATCATAGTCAAAAAATATAAATAAATACTTTGCAATGCTTTCTCCAAAGACTTTAGAAACAAAAGAAGACCTGGACACTCTAGGGCATTCATATTAAATTAGTTCCCAAAGAGCGGTCCCCAAAACAAACAGAGTTTAATCATGGATTTGCTCTTGGCTACTTAAGTGAGAAGCCCAGCTAAGCCTGTCATATAACTTCCCATATCTCTGTTTCTCCACTGCTGAGGGTTTTAATCCCCACCATGCCTTCTGAGATCCTGGGATGAAAGTTTGCTGGAAAGGGAATAAAACACTGTGAGTACTGCCCAGTTTCACATCTGCACGAGCGCCTTGCGTGCAGACCTCATCAGCTGAATAAAATCAAACAAGTTTCTCATGGGC